>NW_027468680.1:7090950-7105950 GCF_046254945.1 Alosa pseudoharengus
CCTGATCAAGGCCAGAGCCGAACACACACACACACACACACACACACGTACACATACACATACCCATGAACACACACACACACACACACATGGAGGCCTCGTGTGACTGGAGGGCAGCTGTGTGGTGCGTGGTTTCTGCTGTAAGGCAGGCAGTGCGCGTGTCGCCCAGTAGAGGGCAGTCTTGTTAGAATCCGGAGGCGTTTTCCACCGTCTGTCTGTCATGATGGAGAGAGGAGAGAGAGCATGCTCACACAAGAGGAAGTGCAGCTCTGTGATTTATAACCAGCCCATGCTTCATGCTTCATGTCTGTTGGGGCATCACAAAGCCCGTGCCAACCCTCCGGCCCTGCTCCCGCACACACAACTCTCCTCATCTTGCGTTGTGTGAAGCTGAGGAGATGCACCGATATCCACTCATGTGGATCTCTAAAGGGGTTTTCACGTTGCCCAGACAACGCACAACAAACCCTAACACTCTAAACTCTCAGAAAACCCACTTCCAGTGTTCTGTGGAATGATCCTACTCATGAAAACGGCCTGCAATGCTAAACAGCCGGCTGTAGAGCCATCTGTAGAGCTAGCTGTAGGCTAAACAGCCTGCACTGATCCTACTGCTGGGCTCCTTATTGGCTCCCCTGGCCAGATGAAATGCCATTCTGTGCAGAGAATGAGTGTGAAATGAAGGGGAGGTCCCCCTGTGTGTATGTGAATATATATTAGTATGTTTATTTGGAAAAGATGTTTATTGTACCATTGAACCTGCAACACTGCATAAATCTGTTGGATTATTCAGAAAATGTTATTCCTGTGGAATCAAATAAGGTATTGGTGTGTGCATTTATTGATTTGTGTGTGTGTGTGTGTGTGTGTCAACACGTAGACTGGTAGTTATACATCACAGGGCTTTGATGTCTCTGAAGAGAGAGGAGGTATCTCTGGGGGAGTGAGCTGACTGTCGGTAATCTCCCCCCCCCCCCCCCCCCCCCATTTCCAACCCCCCCAGCAACAATCACTCATGTCCTCGCCTCCTCAGAACTCCACACCACGTTGTTCTTGTTGTTGTGTTTTGTTTTTGATTTCGCTCTCAATCCAAAGAGATGTCCCTCAATCAGCACTACAAACTGCTGTTTGGCATCTCTTTGTGTGTGTGTGTGTGTGTGTGTGTGTGTGTGTGTGTGTGTGTGTGTGTGTGTGTGTGTGTGTGTATATCTTTTGATGTGTGTTGTCATTTGGATGTGTGTGTGTGTGTGTATCGTTTGATGTGTGTTGTCATTTGGATGTGTGTGTGTGTGTGTGTATGTGTGTGTGTGCCGTTTGATGTGTTAATATATGCAGCGGAGATACATTCTCCATCAGCAGCGTTTTAGCTCCTCGTCTCATTTCAAAATCCTAAACACACCCAAGCGCTGCAGAACCAGCTCTGTTTACGTCTCTGGGCCTGAAATAGACTTTTTATCGCTGCCTCACCGATGCCATTCACTCTCTGGCTCTGGTGTGAAATATTGTGGAATGTGCACAAATGGCAGATGCCACTGCCCCAGACCACTAGCCTGTGTGTAATTGGTAGCCCTGAGCCTGGCAGAGTTACTGTTTTTCCTTGTTTTTACTCCTCTCCCATCACTAAGTGCTTCATGCTGGCATCCATCTTGAAAAGATGTTTGTGCCAATTATAGGCTTCAGTGTACTGCTATCCTTCCCCATTCAGACTCAAGCTATTCTGCTGCTCTCCGATCCATGTCTAATGACAGAGACACACCAAACACGCCCATCATGGACCAAACACACCCACAATGGACCAAACGCACCAATCACGCACCAAACGCACCCATCACACACGAAACACACCTGTCACCCACCAAACACACCTGTCAACACCAATCAGGGACCAACATGATCATGTGCCATAGTGAACACCTTCATTGAGGGTACCTGAAGGAAGTTTGCAAGTTACTTCACACAAGCATTCAAAAAATCGTTCCATCACCACAAACAACAAACATTCGTGTTGTGTGTTGAACATGTGTTGAACACACCAAAACAAAGTCTTATATGTCTGTATGTATCCCATCATAGTGTTGGAAAACACCGCTCTACTTATGGGTCATAGATCACATGTGGGGACAGCCGTGGCCTACTGGTTAGCACTTCGGACTTGTAACCAGTAGGCACGGCTGAAGTGCCCTTGAGCAAGGCACCTAACCCCTCACTGCTCCCCGAGCGCCGCTGTTGATGCAGGCAGCTCACTGTGCTGGGATTAGTGTGTGCTTCACCTCACTGTGTGTTCACTGTGTTCTGAGTGTGTTTCACTAATTCACGGATTGGGATAAATGCAGAGACCGAATTTCCCTCACGGAATCATGTGATCTATGTTAGACCCGTGATAGCATGATCACATATCTACGGAACACAATCAATGCAAACAGCATTACATTGGTGCAACATGATCATCCGTGCCTCCCCAGGCTGAACACATGAGCACCTGAGGGGGAGATGCTCTCACTTCACATGTTCTGGGCCCCTCTTTGTTTGAGTGCATCATCAATAGCAACACTATTAAGAGGGAGGGAGGGAGGGAGAGAGGGAGGGAGAGGGAGAGAGAGAGAGAGCTGGGAAGAGTGCCTTCTCTTGCCCCTCTTTCTATGGACTCTCTGCAGCTTAGCTTCCCCAGGCTGAATACAGACACTTCCCTTTCTCCCCCTCAAAGATCAATACCTGTCCAGCTCATTGTTAGTGGCCTGCAGAGGGGGACTGTGATCCTATAGGCTCTGGGAGAGGACGCTGTGTTCACTAACAACAGCTGCTGCCAGAGTCTAGCTCCACATTCCCCCATTGATGGCGCTCCAATCAGACACAGAACGGCACACACACAAAATGGTTCCACTTCGACTGTCACCAAGCTTTTGATCCCCAACTAGCGCAGACACACACACACACACACACACACACAGAAAACAGCAGAGCCATCCAGCATCAGATGTCTGCCTCTCAATCTCACACACACACACACACACACACACACGCACACACACACACACACACACACACACACACACACACACACACACACACACACACACACACACACACACACACACACACACACACACACACACAGTGTCACAGCAACCAGCAGCACACACCTCACCTGCACCAGTCCCTTGTTCCCGTCTGCTGGCCTGCTGTCAGCTGTCTTTCAGGGACAGCTCCACTAACTTCCCTGGCATGGAACTTTGCCAGGTGTGATGCGGCGTGGTGCGGTGTGATGCGGCGTGGTGCGGTGTGATGCGGTGTGATGCGACGTGGTGCGGTGTGATGCGGCGTGGTTTGCTGTGATGCGGCGTGGTTCGGTGTGATGCGGCGTGGTTTGGTGTGGTGCGGTGTGATGCGGCGTAGTTTGGCGTGGTGCGGTGTGATGTGATGCGGCGTGGTTTGGTGTGGTGCGGTGTGATGCGGCGTGGTGCGGTGTGATGCGGTGTGGTGCGGTGTGATGCGGCGTGGTGCGGTGTGATGCGGTGTGGTGTGGCGTGGTGCGGTGTGGTGTGGTGTGGTGCGGTGTGATGCGGCGTGGTTTGGTGTGATGCGGGTACCATGGTGCGGCGTGGTGTGGCGGCTCCTTCTAAATATTGCAGTGAGGACGAGCGGTGTTGTCTGTTTCCGTGGCGAGGGAGCGGTGAGAAGCATGACGGCTCGTCTGGGCTGTGAAAACGCCTGTCTGGTGATGTGCTAAATTAAAACCTGCGCCTGAAAAGCAGCCATGGCACTCTTCCCAGCTCTATCTCTCTCTCTCCCTCGCTCTCTCCCTTTTTCTCTCTCTTTCTCTCTCTATATATATGTTTCACTCCCCCTCTCTTTCTCTCTCTCTGTCTCTCTTTTTTGCTTTTGTCCTCTTCTATCTCTTTCACTCTCCCTCGTTTCTTTTTTTATTTTATTTTTTTATTTGTTTTATTTATTAGGGACCATGTACAATTTTACATTTTGCACATAAATGTTGCCATTTGATGCATTGTACCAATTTGCTAATTTACATCTGCAGTCCCCTGGCACGGCGCAATCTTACTTTTCTTCCTTTTTCTGTTCTCTTCCCTTCCCCCTCTCTTTTATACCCTTTTCCTTCCCTTCTTTCTCTCTCTCTCTCTCTCTCTCTCTCTCTCTCTGCCTCTCCTTCTCTGTCCTCTCTGTTTGTAATGTAGATGTGCTCATTTGGCAATGATTACGTCTCCAAGTGGAGCTGAACGTTCTAGAATGTTGAGTGGTTGCCAGGCATCAGTGGAGCGGAGCGGAGCGTGATCTATGGGATGCTTTTCCTGCTTTGCTTCCCTTCAGTGAGTTGAGGAAGGTGTTTCCCAACGCTGATCTCTCGGCCTGTCAGTGCACCGTGCCTGATGGCTTTCCCTCCTCTCAGGAGCAGAATGTCAGCACCAGAAATATGGATTTACTTTTGCAAAGGCCGTGAAAAAATGTCTGTGCTGTTTTTGGAATTGAGCCTCCAAGCTATTTGATCTGTCTCTGCTCCTTTACTGAAATGGTGTTGACTAAATGATGAAACTCAACGTGTGTATTGAGTTTATTTCGGAGTATGTTAATGTAATAAGCATTTCTTTGCTCTCAATCCTAGTTGCCTTTTCCATCTTGATCTCCTTCTCGATCTCTCTTTCTCGATCTCTTTCATTATCCATATGCAGTTCAGTCTCTCTCTCCCTCTCTCTCTCTTAATTTTCTCTTTCTCTTCTTTTTACCATTTTCTTCTTCATCTCTCCATCTCTCTCTCTGCCTCTCCTAAATGTCTTTGGTGTAATGTAAAATGCCTTTGATGTAATGTTAAAATGCTGTCAGTGTAATGTGAGATACCTCTGATATTCTAAATGTCAATATTAAATGTCCTTCATGTGATGGTTAATGCCTCTAGTGTTGAATGTCTGCTGTAAGGTTAAATGCCTTTTCTATGACGTTAAACGCCTTCAGTTTAAAGATAAATGTCATCGGTGAGATGCTGGATGTCTTTAGTGTAAGGTTGAATATTCGGAGTGTGATATTTGGAGTGTTTCTCCTGTGTGTGACCAGGATGCTGATATGTTGGCTGGAACCGAGGAGGTCTGGAGGAAGCTGAAAGAGGCCCTACCCTCTCTGGAGCGCCTGCAGTTGGAGCAGAGTATCCTTGCCCAAGACAGTGCCCTGATAATGGGGTTTGTTGGAGGGGTTTTTGTATTGATTGTCGGGGCATTGCACAAGTACCTTCATACGTGTTGGCGGACACCAGGCCTGCTTCCTAGTGCTCTCTGCCTCTCAGTTCTGCTTCATTCTGTGCTGTTCTGCTCCATTGGACTAGTTTTGTTCTAGTTCTGTTCAGCTGTGTTCTTCTCTTTGGTTCTGCTCTTTGGTTCTGCTATGTTCTTCTCTTTGGTTTTGCTGTGTTCTTCTCTTTGGTTCTGCTATGTACTTCTATTTGGTTCTGCTATGTTCTTCTCTTTGGTTCTGCTATGTTCTTCTCTTTGGTTCTTCTGTCTTCTTCTCTTTGGTTCTGCTGTGTTCTGGCCCCGTGATGTTCTCCTCCGCTCTGTTCAACCCTGGCCTGTTCTACTTCCCAGTGCTCTGTTTTCTGAACTAACCTGTTAGTGCCTGCTGCGTCTGTTCTCTTTTCCTCTCTCTTTGGTTCTGTGTTCCTTCTCCTCCTCCTCCTCCTCCCTCTCCTCCTCCTCCTCCTCCTCCTCCCTCTCCTCCTCCTCCTCCTCCTCCTCCCTTTCTTCCTCCTCCTCCTCCTCCTCCTCCTCCTCCCTCTCCTCCTCCCTTTCTTCCTCCTCCTCCTCCCTCTCCTCCTCCCTTTCTTCCTCCTCCTCCTCCCTCTCCTCCTCAGACTTTCTTAACGGCTCTTTCTCCAGAGTGGACTGAGTTGTTGAGAGAGGGCCAGGCCCTGGTGGATGGACACACAGGTGCAGTCCCCGACTCCAACGTCTACCTGCTGCAGCTGCTGGACCTGCTGCTGGACGCCTGCATCAGTCTGGGCCAGTACGACACGGCCCTGCAGTTTGGCACCAGGACCCTCCAGCCATACAGGTCAGCCTGGACTTCCACTTCTCTTTTCTAGTGATATCCTCCCCTCCTCTCCTCTCCTGTCCTCTTATGTCCTTTCCTCTCTCCTCTCCTGTCCTACCCTTCTCCTCCTCCTCCTCTCTACTCGATTTACCTCTATGGTCCTCTTCACCCTGCTGGTCCTCCTTCCTCTCTTCCCCCTTCTTCTCTTCTATCCTCCTCTCCTTTCCCCTCTTCTCTTCTCCTCTTCTCTTCTATCCTCCTCTCCTTTCCCCTCTTCTTTTCCCCCTTTCTCTTCCCCCTTCTTTTATTCTATCATTCTCTCTTTTCCTCTCTTCTCCATTTCACTCTTCTGTCCTCTTTTTCTTGCTTCTCTTTCTTTTTTTATGATTTTATATCCTTTTTATTCTTGTTATTCTCTTCACTTTTATTATCCTTTCATTTGTTTTTTCTCCAAATATATAATATCACATGTAGACTTCCGTTATGAAGTCATTCATCGGGTTTTATACGTTGGCTTACACCATGAGAGAAACACATCTACCTACCTGAAAACACACTCCTGTCTTCTCTGTGTCCCAAAGCCTCCTCCTTAATAAATGTTTAACACTGTCAGAGCTCCGCTTTAATAATAGATCACACTATAACACCTTGCGCAGGCTAGCTTAATCCCTCACTTCTGAGTGAGCCTACTATTCAACAGAACCCAGATCTCACCAGGAGGAAGTGTGTGTGTGTGTGTGTGTGTGTGTGTCGGTATCCAGATCTCACCAGGAGGTGTGTGTGTGTGTGTGTGTGTGTGTGTGTGTGTGTGTGTGTGTGTGTGTGTGTGTGTGTGTGTGTGTGTGTCGGTATCCAGATCTCACCAGGAGGTGTGTGTGTGTGTGTGTGTGTGTGTCGCAGCAGGAGAGGTGACGGAGCATCATGTAGCATGTCTGTTTTCCTCCTGCGATTTCACAGGATGCTGCGTCAGCCACACCTGCTTAGACACCTGCCCAGGTTTACAGAGAGGCAGTGTGAGGATGATATGTGTTATTAAAGTAATTAGGATGATAATTAGCCGTTTTAAGGCTTAAAGCCAAACTCAAAGCCAAGTCAAATTCAAAGAGAAAGCTCCATAGTTTCTCTTACAGAAAGAAAACTTTAAAATAGAAGCCTATGGCCGACTATTGTGCCAGTTTTTTGGAGAGTTTGTTTGTGCTCTACACGCCTGCACATACAGAACTTTTTACCTGGATGCCATGAATGTAGATGCAATAAGAGTATTAGTCACCTCCTCTATTGTGTAATTGTGTTATTGGCACAAATGAACCATTACAGCACTACAGCAAGATAACGGTCACATTTTTTATACCAACACAGGCTTGCTTCGTCACAGATCTAGAACATTCATTCATCTGTTTGAATGTGTTTGAGTGAAATCATAGTTCATGGGGTCCACTCATATCTCCCTGGCCTTGGAAGATGCTGTGGTAAATAGAAGTCAAGGGCAATCTGTTCCCAGCTGAAAAGGGCCCCGGTGTGGGTTGGATTCTTTGGAGTTACAACAGAAGTGTGGTCGCCACCACAGAGAGAGGGAGGGAGAGGGAGAGGGAGAGGGAGAGAAAGAGAGAGAACTGTGGAGGAGTCCTAGCCTCGTTGACACCAGATCCTTCTAAATTCAGAGTGGGTCTGGAGAAGGTTCATTGACGTACGGCTTCCAGGAGGGGTGTAATTAGTAGTGAAATTAAACTTAAATTGGTGCATTAAACTCATACCAAATAATTTCAGAAGTGTAGCAATCTTATAAACGAAGGTTTTAAACGCAGTTGTTTACTCAGCTCAACATTGGAAATGGGCTTCAATGGCCTTTTGTCCAGACGGACCTGCAGAGCAAATCCCAAATTTGCCAAAAGTTTGTATGGGTATTCCCTGGCTAGAGGACTCTAGTGTTCCATAACCCATCTCAGAATACAGTGCTCTCTGTCCCTCAGTGGCGGTGTGTGTGTGTGTGTGTGTGTGTGTCTGTGTCTGTGTCTGTGTGTGTGTGTGTATGTGTGTGTGTGTGTGTGTCTGTGTCTGTGTCTGTGTCTGTGTCTGTGTCTGTGTCTGTGTCTGTGTGTGTGTGTGTGTGTGTGTATGTGTGTATGTGTGTGTGTGTCTGTGTGTGTGTGTGTGCGTGCGTGCCGGAGAGGATTCCAGAGAGGATGCTCCCCACACTCCCACATTCTAGCCTCTCGTGTTTCCCTTTTGCTCTCCGTTGTATCCGCTGGCACTTCTTTCTTGTGGGAGGGATGGACTATGTGGCGTGTAGCAAAGCCCTTCCTAAAGGGCCCTTTCCCACAGCACCCAGAATAAACCGTACCTTGGGGCGGAGAGACACAAAGAGATTATTGACTGCGAGCTTCAGCACATGTCAATTTGCGGTGCGGGGGAAGCTCAACGGCTCCGTGGAAGCGAACGGTGGAAACGGAGAGGACGGACGAGCTCCACGCGGCGACAGCAGTGGCTTACTGTCGGGAGAACGTAAACACACGCTCTCCCTGCAGCGTCATGGAAGACGAAGAATGTACAAACACGCTTTCTTCTTTTGCAAGCATACACACATACAGTGTCTTCATACCCCGATGTCATTCATTATGGGACACGTAAATAGAACCCTGCAGTGGTCGTCACGCGGTTCACTGAGCATTCTAGTGTCTCTTCCAGATGTGTCTCTGAAGTCCAAAGGAGACTGTGCTGCTCCAAAGCAGCCCCAATCTGCTCCAGCTCTAGCCTGATCCACAGTGGTTCTAGCCTGATTCTCAGTGGTTCTAGCCTGATCCACAGTGGTTCTAGCCTGATCCACAGTGGTTTTAGCCTGATTCTCAGTGGTTCTAGTTTGATCCACAGTGGTTCTAGCCTTGGTTCTAGCCTGATCCACAGTGGTTCTAGTCTGATCCACAGTGGTTCTAGCCTTGGTTCTAGTTTGATCCACAGTGGTTCTAGCCTGATCCGCTGCTGTTCTATCCCTGACCTGCCCCGGTTCTAAACCGATCTGCAGTGGTTCTAGCCCTGATTGTAGTTCTACCCCTGAGCCACTGTGGATCCGACTGGTGCATGCCAGATCTTGGCCAGCGGTGTTCCAGTCTCTGATCCCAGCCGAGCTAATGATGGATCACCTGCCTCTGCTCTCCCTGCAGCAAAGTGCAGTCAGTTCTCTCTCTCTTTCTCTCTCTCTCTCTCTCTTTCTCTCCCTCTCTCTCTCTACCCTTCTCTCTGACATTCTCTCTATCTCTTTCTCTCTATCTCTACCTTTTTCACACATACATTCTTTCTTTCTTTTTCTCCCTCTCTCTCTCCTCTTGCATCTCTTCCCATTTTTTGAATCTTTTGCATCTCTCTGTATTTCCCCCTCTCTCTCTCTCTCCCTCTCTCTCTCTCTCTCTCTCTCTCTCTCTCTCTCTCTCTCTCTCTTTCTCTCTCTCCCTCTCTCCCCCCTCTCTCTCTCTCTCTCTCCTTCTCTCTCTCTCTCTCTCTCTCTCTCTCTCTCCCCCCCCTCTCTCTCTCTCTCCCTCTCTCTCTCTCCCATCTCTTTATGTACCTGTAACCTGCTCCTAACCCCCTGCAAGCGCGCAGGTTTCCCATCACCACGCTCTCTTGCCCATGCTGCAGTCTCAGGCCCTGCAGCACCCCAGCGTTCCTGCCTGTTTAATGTGATGCTGAAAACACATTTCACAGCCTTTATTCAAGTGTCAGTCCAAGCAGCAGGGTCTAAACGAGGCTGGACAGGGTTCCATCACCGTCCCCTTCAGCCTGCTGTCCTTCCCTCTCCCGGTGCTCCGTGTCGTGCGGAAACTGCGTGGTTAATAACAGCCTCGATCGGCTCGCCCAATTATTTCTGGAATTGGCTTCACTTACACTGGAGTGGGGCTGGGCTCCTCCTGCCGAGGCAATTATTACGAGTGGTCCCGCTTCTAACGGCACACACACACACACACACACACACACACACACACACACACACACACACACACACACCACACAATCACAAACTCACACACCACACACTCACACACCACACACTCACACACCACACACTCACACACCACACACTCACACCACACACAACACACGCGACCCCCCAAACCTCTCATCTGCTTGTCTTCAAGGGGGGTTTTGAAAGTGATATCAACTGCGCTTAAAGCAAGAACAGCCACCTGACAAGCCTATAACAGATCCTTCACATCAGAGCGAGAGCTACAACACCCTCCCCCCTACACACACACACACACACACACACACTCTCTCTCTCTCTCTCTCTCTCTCTCTCTCTCTCTCTCTCTCTCTCTCTCTCTCTCTCTCTCTCTCTCTCTCTCTGTCTCTCTCTACTGAAACCCCAGCGTGATGGAAGCCAAACAGGCCTTTGCATTTATGCTAATGCCATTCCAAGTACTTGCCAGGAAGTAGAATATTTTGCATATTTAAAACTATTTATTTATCTATTAGTTGCCCTAGGCTGTTGCCAGTTAACTATACATTGGCATTTATTTATTTACATGCAGTTTAGACTAAAAATAATCAGATTACGCATCAGGGCTAAAGTTGTGAAATTGGTTTAATTGCTTTACGGCTCAATTTATGCAAAAGCATTAATTAGTGCAGCTTTTCAGATCTCCGGTGACGATCATTCATCTGATAATTAAATCAATAGCGTGGCTACTCATTACTCATGTATGGGGAGTGCATAGTGCTATACTTTGAACTTCTCCTTTAATCTTGTAATTAAAATTTAAACTCCAGCTCCTCCTCAGGAGAACTAATTGCGAAGGGAGTGACAACTTATAGAATTAAATGTGCTATGTGTTGACTAATTGGTTAATTATCACCACATTTTATTTTAATTAACAATTGTAGCTGTGTATGCTTGATTTGAGCCCAGTCACTAGTAAACATTGTTGCAAATGACTTATTTTCTTTCTGTAGTCGCTCTGACATTTGCATCACAACGTTTACTAAGTCAGCAACTTGAGCTGTGCTCTGTGGGTTGATAGCTAGCTAACTCTAGGCAGTTTTAACTGCTGTGGAGGGCTTTAGATGGGTGTTTAAACCAACCAGCTTCTAATTTGCCAGACTCTCTACTGTGCAAAACCAGTTAAGGTACAGCAGCTAAGATCTATGTTGGCATCTGAGCCTTTAAGTTAATTAACATGTCTTTGTTTTGTGGAAAAGGTAAAGATAAAAGATTCAGCTACATAATAACCAAAATAGTGCCTGTGTTCCTTGATGTGCTTATCTGATTTGGCATCTTACATCTTTTTGTCGATGTACAGTAGTTCTTCAGTTGAAATAATTAAACAAGCGCTGGTGCCACTTCAAACTTGTCTCAGACAATAGGACCCAGCCCCATATGCAGATGTGATTACAGATGTTACTGTGGTAACAGGTTTGGAGGAAAACATCCAGCTGTTTCTTTAGTAATCTAAATCGGAATCAATGTTGCGTGGGATCTTCATGCAAAACTTTTTTGTTGAAAGCACACATGGAGGATGTAATGATGTCTATTTAAATTAAATGTTTCCATTTGCTCTGAAGTTAAAAATCAAAGGTTTTAGCAAAAACATGCACATGTCTGGTAAAGAGTGCATGACTCAGATGTTGCTTCACGTGAGGGGTATTTAAGGGACTTCAGCCTCTGTCCAGCGCTCAGCCATACTCAGCTCAACTCCAGCACTTCGCTTCACCCGCTCCGTGCCTAACAACACCCCTCAGCTGTGCTATATTCACGATATAGAACGGCCTCTCGGGGCTTATTGCTTAAATATTTCAATGGCAGGCTTGACCTTATGTATATATTTTCAGTGTGTTGTGTCTTTTCATTTTTAATAATGTCAAGTTTTTCAGTGTTGTACCTGGTGTATGCTGGTTATTCTTCTTTTTTTAAAGCCCTTATTTATGTGTATGCCTTCCTGAGTGTGCTACATGTACGCCTGGCCTGCACTGGTTATTAGATATTCCTGTCGATCTGACCCAGTTAGTTCACCATGGGCCTCTCTCTTTCTACCTTTTTCTCTGACTTTCTCTTCTCTCTCTCTCTCTCTCTCTCTCTCTCTCTCTCTCTCTTTCTCTACCTTTCTCTTTGACTTTCTCTTTCTCTCTCTTTCTTTCTCTCTGTGCTGCACAGGAGAAACTCCACAGCTTCCTCCTTACCTGCTGCTCTGCTCTGAGTCTGCAGGGATCACGCATTAGCATTAGCATTAGCACACATGTTAGTGGCGTTAGCGTAGGCTAACAGCAGTATAAATAGCAGAGTGGCTAATACAGCAGCTCATTAACAATGCATTAAAACAGGGGCTTAGTCTCTGTGACTGTGTGCAGTCGCTCATTAGCGCCTCTGGTTTAGCTGCCTCCGCTATGCCTGAAGTCACAGTGAAATATGAGCACATACGCGCAGCGTTTGTAATTGTTATGTCACTATGTGAAGTTTTGCAGTTTCACCTTGAAATTATTAGTACTGATGTTAACAAACTAGTCCTGTTTTGGATTAAATGTTCTGGTGATGATAAATACTACCTGTTTTGGAAAGTGAACAGTGTGTGTGTGTGTGTGTGTGTGTGTGTGTGTGTGTGTGTGTGTGTGTGTGTGTGTGTGTGTGTTGTAAGTACTGTATGTATTTATGTCCCAATATTTGTTTGTCTGCGTGCATCGACATGTGGACACCTGGATGTGTGTGTGCATTAGTTTTTCATGTGCATATGTGTCTATTGGTGTTTATTTTTAAGAAAGGTTAAAGTTCATCTCTCATGATGGTCACCCTTCAACAGGCTCCTCTGCTCCCAGGATGGTAGTTGACCTTGTGTGTGTGTGTGTGTGTGTGTGTGTTCCACTAAAGCCCAGACGAGCTGCTGTGTAATTAGTATGTAAATGTGGGCCATTAGGCCGTTAGTGCAGTGGAGAGGAACGGGGCCACCTTGCTGTCATGGCCGCTGATCTCATCCAGAGGAGAGGAGAGGTGCTGTCTACATCCGGAGAGGAGAGGAGAGGAGAGGAGAGGAGAGGTGCTGTCTACATCTGGAGAGGAGAGGAGAGGAGAGGTGCTGTCTACATCCGGAGAGGAGAGGAGAGGAGAGGTGCTGTCTACATCTGGAGAGGAGAGGAGAGGAGAGGTGCTGTCTACATCCGGAGAGGAGAGGAGAGGAGAGGATAGGTGCTGTCTACATCCGGAGAGGAGAGGAGAGGAGAGGATAGGTGCTGTCTACATCCGGAGAGGAGAGGAGAGAAGAGGTGCTGTAGAGGAGAGGAGAGGTGCTGTAGAAGAGAGGAGAGGAGAGGTGTTGTTTACATCCAGAGAGGAGAGGAAAAGAGATGAAATGTAGAAGAGAGGAGAGAAGAGGAGAGGACAGGAGAGGAGATATGCTGATGTGTTGTCCACATGTAGAGAGGAGAGGAAAAGAGATAGTATAAGTATATATACTCTTTTGATCCCGTGAGGGAAATTTGGTCTCTGCATTTATCCCAATCCGTGAATTAGTAAAACACACTCAGCACACAGTGAGGTGAAGCACACACTAATCCCGGCGCAGTGTGCTGCCTGCTACAGCGGCGCTCGGGGAGCAGTGAGAGGGTTAGGTGCCTTGCTCAAGGGGAGCAGTGAGGGGTTAGGTGCCTTGCTCAAGGGCACTTCAGCCGTGTCTGCTGTCGGGGTTCGAACCGGCAACCCTCCGGTTACAAGTCCGAAGCGCTAACCAGTAGGCCACGGCTGCCCCCAGATTAGATGTAGAAGATAGGAGAAGAGAGGAGAGAAGATGAGAGGAGAGGAGAGGAAGAGAGAGGTAATGTGCTGTAGAAGAGAGGAGAGGAGAGGAGAGAAGAGGAGCTGTGCTGGAGAGAAGAGGAGAGGAGAGGTACCTTATGGCCTATGCTGACTACACAATTTCAGCCCGATTTTGCCACCATTTTGTTGTAGCCGACAACTTTCCAGTGTCATGCCCGAATATTAAAAGTCGGGAACGACGCCGAAGGAGGAACGCATCTGGTAATGACATTCAACGACCCGTGATTTATAGTCTGTAACGTTCCATGACTCCACGACCAAAAGTCTAGCATGTTAGAATTTTTGGGGAATCTCCTACGACTCCCGTACTGACACTGACAGTATGATTGACGACACGCCACGAGTAGGCTAACATAGGCTACATGATCTTGTAATGTGACCAATCTCCCGACCAAGACGCGGCAAGAATTGATGTTTCTGTGATCGCCTAGTCTATCGCTACTTAGTCCTACTCACCTCTTTACAACCACCAACTGGGGACCTGCGGCCCACCTACAGGGTTCACTGGGATAGCTGTGTGTGTGTGTGTGTGTTTGTGTGTGCGTGCGTGTGTGCGTGCGTGCGTGTGTGTGTGTGTGTGTGCGTGCGTGCGTGTGTGTGTGTGTGTTGAGAGTGTTAAGGTGTTAAGGTGTTTAGCATAATAGAGTGTGTTTGTAGTTATGTTCTAAGGCATTCCTGTCGTTTGTGTGTTTATACTGCAATTTTACCATGAGTGAAAATAATAAGTGTAGGTTGAATTATCTGAAAACTGCAGACAGATGGCAGAACTGAAATGGATTTTATTCCTCTGTAACGAGCAACAGCAAGCGGGAGAGAGTTCCTTTTGCTTTCCACCATTTTTGTTTTCCTTTCAGTGTTCGGTGATGACCTGATCACCAGTGGGTCGGCTGCTGTGTGATGGGGTTTGTTCTTGTCTTGTTCCTCCTGTGAGCTGAGCGACAGGCTCTCTCTTGCGTGATGGAGTTTGTCCTCCGCTCCACTGCTCCCAGTAATCCGTGCTAGACCAGGGTGTTCTTTAGGCATGCTCACGTGAGTTTTTGTGAGCGCATGCTTTTGGCTGCCTGTGCACATGTGTGTGTGTGTGTGTGTGTGTGTGTGTGCATGCATGCATTCGTGTGTGTGTGCATATCTGTGCAGGTGTGTGCCTGTGCACATGCATGTGTGTATGACTGTGTGTGTGT
>NW_027468680.1:7113450-7153450 GCF_046254945.1 Alosa pseudoharengus
GCCGCTCTCCGATACTGTCCGTCCCCCCAGGGAAAGCCTGCAGCCATGACCTATCGACCGCTCCCTTCCTGTTAACGCATGGACTCCATAGGATCGGATAGCTTCGATTGCTTCATGATTATGAATTGACATAAGCGTGTGTGCAAAGTGTGTCCAATGCGCTGTGAGCGATGTGATCTTTGAGATGCCTCTTTGTGTGTCTGCAGCAGGTTTTTCTGAGGGGTTATACACAGACACACACACACACAGACACACACAGGAGGTGACTCAGACATAAGAGGTTTGAAATTGCACTGCTTGTTTATCTGGCTCTGTTAAATAGTAGCACACGATGATGATAATAATAATATAATTTTTAGCTTACACTGAATATGAAAGGCCTGTGACTCCAGCTTATTAGATGGAGATGAAACATGTGTGATGTTTGTGCAGCTCCGATGAGACACTTGTACACTCTTCACCCACCAGGGCCGTGTGTCTGCGCTCATCTGACTGATGGAGCTATTTACCTTCATCAGACATGCATGGAGCTCATCTCTGAATCAGAGTGTGTGTGTGTGTGTGTGTGTGTGTGTGTGTGTGTGTGTGTGTGTGTGTGTGTGTGTGTGTGTGTGTGTGTGTGTGGAGTGTTTTGTATCAGTCTGGTAGCATTCTGCTCGTGTGTGTGTTGTGTTGCCCCCTGCAGGTAACCCCCAGAACCTAGTCAACGTCAGCCGTTTCTCAGACGTAACCCCAGGCCTAAGCAGTTAAAACCTACGATACCTCCCTGGAGGTAATTGTAGATAGCAGGGACCTACTGTCGAGTGCAGTCGCACGACTTCCCTCTGCGGCGCAGATAACCTAAAGCTCCTATTTTTAAATATCCCCCTTGGAAGTTGATCAGGCTTCCGTGGTGGATTTATTGAGATGTTTATGAAATAAGGAGCGACTACGCCTAGGTCTCGAACAGTTGGCTAACGTGCGAAGATGTTTGACCCTAGAGTTTATCTAGAGACACAGGTTATAGGCTACTTCTTGCTCAGGTTTTATAAGAGTGGAGACCTTCTTACCGTCCTTCAGTATAAAGTCACACTGACCCAAGTCTTAGAAAAGACAGATGAATAACCACAGAAGAGACAAGTTATCTTACCCTCCTGCTGGAATTCGTAGGAAAACCAAGAAAAGACAAAAAATACTGCTTGAAGAATTAGATGCCAAGGTTAAATGAGTTCTTTACTTTTCAGCACTTTGGTGATGTTACAAAATGCGGCGTAATATCCACTTGCAGGTTACAATGTCGTAAAAAGAGTAAATCCACAAAATAGGAAAAATGAGTAAATCCACAAATGGAGAAGAGATTACAATAAAAATAGTAAATCCACAAATGGAGAAAAAGAGAATATACGGAAAAAAAGTAAGTCCTCAAAAAAGGGAAAAAAGTCAGCTGATTGTCTTCTGCAGTCACTCTCTGTCGGAGTAGCAGGTCTGATATCTGCAACAGGTTCCACGGAGTTTCGGTCCGCGACTCAGCCTGGCACGACGTCCAACACTTTGCTTCTCAACGAATTTCGGAGGACGAATTCTAACAACCACACGCGACATCATAAAGCAAAAACCCAGCGAGTTGAAGGAAGGAAAAAAGAAGAAGCAGCCCCGATCGTTTAGTTCAGCCCCTATTTATACTAGGTGGACTTGGCCTCCCCCACACATTCCTGAGACAAATCAAGTTCCCACGAGGGCTGGGAATATTCTCACGTTAGCTGGGAATATAGCTGGGAATATTCTCACGGTAACTGGGAATATAGCTGGGAATATTCTCACCATAGCTAATACATTCTAGAAGTCACTGATCTTAACCAACAATTTAAAATGACACGCATTAACATACTTCTCCGGGTTACATTTCGGAGACGATACATCACATTCAGGTTTACAGATAGTTTCCAGAGGTTACACAAACAGTTTACATTCAATGGCAATTATAACCATGTAACACATTACATTTAGCAACATACACTTTTACAGTCATCAAGAGAGATCGGTTACATTCTTACAGGTTACAAACACTTATGGCATTAACTCTTCACACAATGCAATCTGAATACATTCATTTAAACAGTTTAAAGGCACTTTACCCATTTCACAGTTTTGAGACATACAATTCTTTTACATACATAACTCCCTAGACTTTACAAAGTCATGCTACTAAAATACTTGTAATGATACATTTCATTCATCGCACTTTATTATTTATTATGAGGTCATTGTTTGCAGTTATGGTTCATCATCCATTCTTTTTTTCACATTCAATAATCATCAAGTATTTCTGAGGTCAGGGTAATCTGGTTTAATAATCCTGCACATTGTTCAACATCTGCTTCAACACATTCATTCACTTCCACGCTTTCAGGTGAACTTAATTCAAGAGTAGGTTGCAAAGTAATTGGTTTAACATTACGATTCAATTCCTGGTCAGTTTCTTTCCTAATTTGTCTAATCATATTTTCTAGATCAGAGAGATTACCTTGATAGCTAGCGCTGAATCTAGCTTTTCTGCATTTTCGCCTTGTAAGACGTATTGGTTTTGTGCTACTGCTCTGTGGTCCATACGGTTGGTGTTCTGGCAACACGTCAGTGTGTATGTGGGGAGTGTTTTGCATCAGTCTGGTAGCATTCTGCTCATGTGTGTGTGTGTGTATGTGGGGAGTGTTTGCATCAGTCTGGTAGCATTCTGCCCGTGTGTGTGTGTGTGTATGTGGGGAGTGTTTGCATCAGTCTGGTAGCATTCTGCTCATGTGTGTGTGTGTGTGTGTGTGTGTGTGTGTGTGTGTGTGTGTGTGTATGTGGGGAGTGTTTGCATCAGTCTGGTAGCATTCTGCTCGTGTGTGTGTGTGTGTGTGTGTATGTGGGGAGTGTTTTGCATCAGTCTGGTAGCATTGTGCTCGTGTGTGTGTGTGTGTGTGTGTATGTGGGGAGTGTTTGCATCAGTCTGGTAGCATTCTGCTCGTGTGTGTGTGTGTGTGTGTGTATGTGGGGAGTGTTTTGTATCAGTCTGGTAGCATTCTGCTCGTGTGTGTGTGTGTGTGTGGGGGGAGTGTTTTGCATCAGTCTGGTAGCATTCTGCTCGTGTGTGTGTGATGACAGAAGGAGAGGGACTGAGGAGGCGGTGATCTGTCGCTGGAAATGAGTTCAGAGGTTCATACACACACACACACACACACACACACACACACACACACACACACACACATGCAGTGGAGTACAAAACAGCCCATCAGCACGCACACACACTCCTCTCGTCTCAGAGATGAAACTCATCATTCCATCATTACCGTTTCCTTTTTATTTTTTTCTTGTCTCATTTAGGGCAGAATCTCCTCTCGTATATCCTCCTCCAGATGTGACTCTGACTCAGCCTCGGAGTCTGGCTTTAGCCCAGAAGGGCACTCACGCTTGCATCCCTCTCAGCTCATTTAGTGCCCAGCCCTGCCCATCCCCTGGCATCAGGCTCTCTGAGTTTGTTTAGCTAAGGAGCGGGCATCACACTCATGAATGCCCATGTGCTTCCACTACAGAGGCGGCACACAGTCGGGTCCAGAGACCTGGTAGCAGAGCTCTTTTACTCCCAATTCTGTGTGTGGTGTGTGTGTGTGTGTGTGGTGTGTGTGTGTGTGTGTGTGTGTGTGTGTGTGTGTTTGTGTGTTTTAATGAATATGAGCTGTTTTGCTCTCAAATTAGCGTGTGTGTGTGTGTGTGTGTGTCTAAGTGAATATGAGCTCTTTTACTCTCAAGTCAGTGTGTGTGTGTGTGTGTGTGTGTGTGGTATGTGTGTGTGTGTGTGTGTGTGTGTGTGTGTGTGTGTGTGTGTGTCTAAGTGAATATGAGCTCTTTTACTCTCAAGTCAGTGTGTGTGTGTCTAAATGAATATGAGCCCTCAAGTCATGCTCTCTTCAGATTCAGTTTGGAATTCAAATTAAAAGTCATGCTCTGTGTGTAATACTCAAGTTAGGGCGCTAATTGAAAATTGGTCTGCATGAGCGAGCGAGTGAGTGAGCAGGAGAGAGGAGGATAGAGAGAAAGAGAGAGTTAGCAAGAAAGAGAATGAGAAAGAGAAAGAGAGAGAGAAAGAGAGTTAGCAAGAAAGAGGGTGAGGGTGAGCGAGAGAGAGAGGGTAAGGATGTGTGAATCTGAGTGGCTGTGTTGCACACAGTTTTAAAGCCAGAGGAGAATTGCTACCTCTTAGCCTGCTGACTAACCACTGATCAGGCTTTCAATGCACAAAAACACTTTGATTGCTTTTCTCAGCTTGTTTGAAGTGAGCTGGTGAGTCAGAGTATGGAAAACTAGCTCTTGCACTTGTGTGTGGATTCATTAAATACTTGTTAATATATGTGTGTATATGTGATGAAATGAGATCAGCTTGACCTATTAAATACAACAGAATTAGGGTAGTAATTTGGGAAAGGTAATGAGATTGCTGTTGTGCTCTAAGCAGACAGAGGATGCACACTAAGAAGGCTGCACACTAAGGATGCACACTAAGAAGGCTGCACACTAAGGGTTCATATTATTTGTCTTTTTCCTCTATCCTCCCTCCCTTCCTTTCTTCCTTCCAATTTTCCTACCCCCTCCTTCTAATGTAATTTTGTGATGGAGGAATGAAGGAGAGACAGATATGACATATGAGAAGCCCTGCTCACGCACGCATCACTTTTAAGAGACGTCAATTACTGATGATGCGGCTAGAATAAACAGACAAATTGCAGAGAATATGAACTCACACCAAAAGCCTAAAAATGTTATATGAACATGGACTCATCCCACTTATTGACCCTGATAATGAAGTAATGTTTGACAGTTCTCGAGACATGAAGGAATAGTTATTATACAATGTGTGAACAAAACATGCATCAACCTTTTTTTTTTAAAGTTTGCATGGTAGTTCATGATAATTCCAGTGCATAAAGGTCTTTTCTTGGTCTATCTACTATCCCTACGAACTTGTTTGAAAGCGAAAGTTGACAGACGTGGGAGGGAAGTTTTTACCTTGGCAGCTTGGACCAATGATCGCACTGCCTCACTGAAATGCAGACTGAAAACGCTTCCGTGTAGGATGCTCTTGGGTTTCCTCGCGTATCGGGCCTTCCACCTCCCTCCTCTCTCCTCCCTCCTCCCTCCTCGCGTATCGGGCCTTCCACCTCCCTCCTCTCTCCTCGGTCCTGCCTCCTCTGGTTGCAATTAGATAAATGAGACCTCCTCGATGACGTCGAGCTTTGATCGATTTCCAGGGCATGAGCTGGAGGACCGAGGAGAGAGGCCGCATGCAAATAGAGCTCTGAGATGAGCCCTACAGTATGAAGGTTGCACACTAAGAAGGTTGCACACTAATAAGGCCGCTCACTAAGAGGCCACTCACTAAGAAGGTCGCACACTAAAAAGGTTGCACACTAAGAAGGTTGCACACTAAGAGGCTGCTCACTAAGAAGGTCGCACACTAAGAAGGCCGCTCACTAAGAAGGCCGCTCACTAAGAAGGTCGCACACTAAGAAGGTTGCACACTAAGAGGCTGCTCACTAAGAAGGTTGCACACTAAGAAGGCCGCTCACTAAGAGGCCGCTCACTAAGAAGGCCGCAGTCTGCAGGATGGTGGGACTGGATTCCCTATTCATGTTATATGAGACTGAAGAGTCAGCAGGGGTTTATGGGAGAAGAGTGTGAACAAATGAGAGTACACACACACACACACACACACACACACACACAGGAGGTGACACATAGATGGCTGGACAGAGCCCTCTCATATGTGAGTGTTAACCTCCTGTGGTCTTATCTACGGTACATCACCCTAGAGAGTAGTCTGCAGGCTGCTGTCTGTGGTGTCAGTGTTTTATGAAGCAGGCGTGAGCCTCCATGATTGTTTTTACTGCCCCAGGCTTTGACCTTTGGCAGAATCAATCTGGGTTTGCCAGAGGAAACCGCCGCAAGTCTCCAAGATAGTTCATCACTTACTATCATCAATGTAAAAGCCTTGTAGTGGTGTGATGTGGTGTGGTGTGTGTGTGTGCGCGTGCGCGCATGTGTGTGTGTGTGCGTTTACGTGTGTGTGTGCACGCATATGTATGTGTGCACATGTGTATGTGTGTGTTTCTTTGTGTGTGAGAGAGTGAGTTTCTAGCACACAGCAGAAATGTGCCATGTTCTAGCTACCATGAGTCACAGTGCAGGCAGCTCAGCCTACAGTATTATTTTAAGAGTCCTTTTGGAGCGGTTCTTGAAGCTGTCAGACCGTGAGTGCATGCTGCCCTGTGGGTGTGCTTTTCTTCTGTGTGTGTGTGTGTGTGTGTATGTATCCCTGCCTGTCTGTCTGTCTGGACACAAGCTATTAAGGCTTCATTACGATTTAGCAGGGCACACACAGTGAGGGTCTCTTCAGGGCAGTTGACGGGGTTTGATTGCCCCAGCATTACATTCTCTTACCCCAGGAAGTAAGTGCTGCTGACGGGAGAGTTCAGGTCTCCAGAGACGGTGTTCTTAATGTTGGTCATTTGAACCCTTTACTGCTTTACTGCTCAGCCCTTCCCTTCTGAGGGGGCAGTGAGATAATGGTGCAAAGCATGGAAGAGTGGTTTCATACAAATACGCGTGTGAGTGTGTGTGTCTGTCTGTGTGTCTGTCTGTCTATCTGTGTGTGTGTGTGTGTGTAGTGAGTCAGGGTGTGCAGACATGGGTTGGCATTGTTTATTGTCTGAAACCACAGGGGTCTTGTCATGACGCAAATGACTTTTCTACAAGCCTGCTGTGTGTGTGTGTGTGTGTGTGTGTGTGTGTGTGTGTGTGTTATATCTCCCCTGACCTTCCTCTCTCTCCCTTCACTAACAGACGTGCCCACTGCTGTAATCACTCTCATATCCTCCTCCTTTCGGTGCGGTGCGGTGTTAGAGTTGGACAGACGCCCAGTCATGTTACTCATGTCGCCTGAGAGACTGTGAAAACCCTCCGTGCAGACACAGATACACGTCTATATCAGATGATTTGCCTGGGAGCAGGAACACTCCCAATAGTTTACTCAGTGTCTACAGCAGTCTTCCTCTAGCCTGTTCCAGCACTGCATTTCCCTTAATATAAATGGATAAATGCGCTTACGTGCTAATCTCATGTTTGCATGTGCGTTAGCGCCACTTAATTACAGTTAATTTCCCACTCGTGCCAAGTGATGGTGATCGCCAGCCAGCCAGACTATATTTCAGAGCAGTAAAGCCTGGAGAGAGTATCCTGGCAACAGTGGCAGCGGGGGATCTCAGAAGGGGACTGTGCCAGCGCTAGACTTTGGTATCGCACGTGTACACGCGTATATATAGAGCCACTTCCCTCCTATGTCTGAACTAACACTCCTTTACCCCACACCCCAGTTGGGTTAGTTGGGTTAGTGTGCACCATCAGTCTGTCTGAGACGCGAGACAGGGAACAAAGCCACATGGCAAAATAAACAAAGGAACACATGGCACAGGACACAGGAAGTAACAAAGACAACAGGAAGTAAACAAGAGAACACAGCAAACTACAAACTAATGGCCCCAAAAACCAAAACACAAACTCCAAACCGTGAGACAGTCTGCTTGCCAGTGGTCATGGGGGTGGTCAGGATATAGCCACGCAGGCCACAGGTAACCACAGCCGTGGGTATATGCTTACCACCCCCACTCTCACCTGTGCCATATTGCTTAATTGCCATTTGTTGGGATGGTGTGCAAGCACCTTAATAGGGAAATATCAGACTACAGTATCTCCCTGTCTGTCTTGTACATTTTGAATCTGTTCATTTAGTTACTAGTAAATATACAGATTATTACAGATAGTTACTTTGTCTCCTTCAGACTCCTCACTAAGAATATCTACTATCAATATGCTAGTCCCCAGTGAATGTGTTTGTCTCTCATTCAGACTCTGTGAGCCCAAATCTCACCGAGAAACACTAATATCAGTAGGTCTCTCCCAAGGAAGTGTGAGTGTGTGTGTGTGTGTGTGTGTGTGTTTCATGAGTGTGTGTTTTCGTTTGTCTCTTTTAGACTCTACTACACTGACCCCCACCCAGCGTGCGGCGTCCAGCTGATGAGGGTGGGGAAACTACAACACCTCCTGGGCAGAGTGGAGGAGGCACTGCAGTCCTTCCGACAGGTGAGTTCTTCACCTGGAGGATGTGTAGGGGACGGTCAGACAGGTGAGGTTTTACCTGGAAGAGGCACTGCAGTCCTTCCGACAGGTGAGCTCTTCACCTGGAGGATGTGTAGGGGACGGTCAGACAGGTGAGGTTTTACCTGGAAGAGGCACTGCAGTCCTTCCAACAGGTGAGCTCTTCACCTGGACGAGTTGAAGGGGATGGTCAGACAGGTGAGGTCATATCTGGATGAGACGCTGGTGTCACTCAGACAGGTGAGCTTTTACCTGGAGGAGGTGTGAGGAATGATCAGACAGGTGAGCTTTTACCTGGAGGAGGCACAGGAGTCCACAGATAGGTGAGCTCTTACCTGAGAATGCTAGACTTTCATACAGATGAGCTATTGAGGAGGTGTAAGGGATGGTTAGATAGGTGAGCTGTTACCTGGATGAGAATGCGTCAGACCTTCAGACAGGTGAGCTATTACTGTAGGTTACCTGGAGGAGGCACTGGAGTCCCTTAGGTTGGCTTGAGATTTTACCTGAAGGAGGTGCGGAGCATGGTCAGAGGAGGGTTAGGTGAAGAGACGTCCGGACAGGTAACATTAAGGTCATCAGCTGGACAGAGCCGAGGAGCTGCAGGAGATGTCTAGACAGATATCGTTAGGGTCTGGACTTGGGAAGAGGACAGGAGGTGTCGTAGACGTCCAGACAGGCAGGTTATCCCCCCCCCACACACACACACACACACACACACACAAACACTGCCGTGCTGTCCAGAACCTGGAGGAAGCCGTCCCTTCCTGCTGCGTCCTGCTAACAGATGAGGACAGGAGCCTAATGAACCTGCAAGGCGGCCGTGGCCTCTTATGGCTCCTGTCCAAGACTGCACATCTCCACTGATGGCTCTTTATCTCTGTCCGTCTCTCTCTCTCTCTCTCACACACACACACACTCACTCACTCACTCTCTCTCACACACACACACACACACACTAACTCACTCATTGACTCATTCCCTCACTCACTCTCTCTCACACACACACACACACACACACACACTCTCTCTCTCTGTTTTGCTCTCTGTGTTTCTCTCACTCTTTATCATACACACACACTCTCACACACAATTCTCTCTCTCTTTCTCTCTCTCTCTCTCTCTCTCTCTCTTTCTCTCTCTCCCTCTAACATGGTAAATTAGGCCCATGGATATTGGCCTTGAGGTTGGCATCTGACTTTGTGAGGAACTTGGGGAAGCTGTGGCTGTGGCTTCAGAGGTTGAAAGTGTTTTCTAAGTGTTTTCTAAACAGCCCTCCTCTGTTAGCTCCAGCAGGCGAGCAGGGGGTTGGGCCAAGGCTTTGTGTAATGGGCTCATCTTGATGTGCTCGACCGTGTGTGGAAAACGGGATGAAGGCCCCTGTGCCATCGACACAGTTTGCTCTCCAAGGAAAACGTTCCAAAACAAGATTATTCAGCGTCATTTTGAAATGCAAATGCTGCATGAATCCTTCACGCCGGTGTGAGCTGGGCCATCTCTCTCATTTCCCTTCCCTTACCAAAACACACACTCTCTTTTCTCTCCCCTTTGCATTCCATCTTTACTTATCTCTCTCTCTCTTTCTCTCATCCTCTCTCTGTCTATCCATCCCTCTTTGTTCCTCTGTTTGTTTCTCTCTCTCTCTCTCTCTCGCTTCATCTGTCTCCACCCCTCCTCTCTCTCTCTCCATCCTGCCTCTCTCTCTCTCCATCCTGCCTCTCTCTCTCTCCATCCTCTCTCTCTCTCTCTCCATCCTCTCTCTCTCTCTCTCCATCCTGCCTCTTTCTCTCTCCATCCTGCCTCTCTCTCTCTGTTTCTGTCACCCTCTCTTTCTTGTCTATCTTCTTCCTCTCTCTCTCTCTCTCCTTCTCCCCCTCCCTCCCCCTCTATCTCCTCTCTCTCTCCCTCCCTCTCTCCCTCTCTGTCTCCCTCCATCTGCAGGCCTATGATATTCTGAAGGTGACCCACGGAACAGAGCACACGCTGACTAATGAACTGCAGGAGAAGCTGCTGGAATGCCAGGCGGATCTCGGCCGTGACTGAGCCAGAAGTGACCCGACATGTTGACTCCTGAGGGCAGTGGGAGAGGAGTGGGCAGAAACAGCGCTGCTCTGTGTGGTGGACAGAACTCCCTCCTTCGCCAGGGACCTCCAGCACACTTACCGCCGTGGGATGCACTAAGCCCACAAAATACTCTTGTATACCTGTAGTTCTGTAGTCAGTACTATAATTGGTTATTAATCACACCGATATGAAAGCTTACACAATACTGTATCTCTTGTATACCTGTAATTCTGTAGTCAGTACTATAATTGGTTATTAATCACACCGATATGAAAGCCTACACAATACTGTATCTCTTGTATACCTGTAGTTCTATAGTCAGTACTATAATTGCTTATTAAACAGACTGATATGAAATAAAGCACATCCTCAACTCCCTTATCCTTTCATGTATGTCTTGCACTCTGCTTGACTCAGGGGTGTGTGTGTGTGTGTGTGTGTGTGTGTGTGTGTGTGTGTGTGTGTGTGTGTGTGTGTGTGTGTGTGTGTGTGTGTGTGTGTGTGTGTGTGTGTGTGTGTGTGTGTGTGTGTGTGTGTGTGTGTGTGTGTGTGTGTGTGTGTGTGTGTGTGTGTGTGTGTGTGTGTGAGAGTGAGAGAGAGAGAGAGAGGATGCTGTGTGTTGGAACATCTATTCTCTCTCTTATCCAATGTTCTGACTGCACTGTACTCATCTGACCTATAGTAACCCATCCCCACTCTAGTAATAGTGCCTGCTAGAATCCGACTCTGTCGTTATTAATCCAAAGACAGCAGCAGGTCATCTCATTTCTCATTCCCTTCCACAACAGGGAGTTTCGCCGTGGACTCCCCCCCGATGCTGAGCTCCAGTCCCCTGATCTCATCCAGGAGGACGCTCCCAGGGGGCATTGTGGGAAATAGATATTTGTTTTGCCACCTGCCCGTGATGAGAGATGGTGATGGTGAGGTGGGCGAAGGGTCTGACTGGCATGACTAAGCGGACGTGGTCAATTTCCCTCCCTGGTCACATCGCTTCTCTGGCTGCCCGCTGCCAATGCATCACCCCCAAGGGGGTTTCTTTTCTTTTCTTTGGAAAGAACCAAATGGCTCGGCCGTTTCAGTAAATTAATTCACCGAATGCAAATGGAGATTTTTGATTGTTGTGTGCTCCGATAATTCATGGTGTTTTGTGGTGTTGATGCCCAAGCTGCAGAGGCACCCCACACCACACCACACCACCCCACACCACCCCACACCACACCACACCACCCCACACCACACCACACCACCCCGCACCACACCACACCACACCACACCACACCCCACACCACACCACACCACACCACACCACACCACACCCCACACCACACCACACCACCCCGCACCACACCACACCACACCACACCCCACACCACCCCACACCACACCACACCACCCCACACCCCACCACCCCGCACCACACCACACCACACCACACCACACCACACACCACCCCGCACCACACACCACACCACCCCGCACCACACCACTCAGCAACACCACACTACACCACACCCCACCACCCCGCACCACACCACACTACACCACACCACACCACACCACACACCACCCCGCACCACACCACACCACACCACACCACACCACATCACACCACACTACACCACACTACACCACTCCACACCACACCACACAGCAACACCACACCACACCACACCCCACCACCCCGCACCACACCACACTACACCACACCACACCACACACCACCCCGCACCACACCACAACACACCACCCCTCACCACACCACCCCGCACCACACCACAACACACCACCCCTCACCACACCACCCCGCACCACACCACACCACACCACATCACACCACACACCACACCACACCACACCACCCCTCACCACACCACACCACACCACACACCACACCACACCACACCACACCACAACACACCACACACACCACACCACATACCGCACAGCACACCACACCACACACACCACACCACACCACACACCACACCACACCACACCACACCACAACACACCACACACACCACACCACATACCGCACAGCACACCACACCACACACACCACACCACACAGCAACACCACAACACACCACCCCTCACCACACCACACCACACGCACCACACTCACCACAACACACCACACACCACACCACACCACACCACACCACACCACACACACCACAACACACCACACACCACACACACCACATACTTGCTGGAGCCTGGTGGGCTCGTTCTGAGATGCTGCTTGAGTCTGATTTGATTTGCTACTCATACTCATTGTTACGCTTCCGCCCACTGACCCCCAGAAGGACGCAAACCATCCCTGACCTGTTTTGTTTCTGAATATTGAATGTGACTGTAATCGGTGCGATTCCATCACTTGCCATCTTTTGTGTTTTTCATGGAACATTTCCCTCTGCTTCTGGTCTCTGTCTCTAGAGAAACGTATACACATGAATACACATGAATTAGGTTCGTAGTTATGGTCATTTATATGTCATTTATTTACATTTCAATGACACAAGTACAGTAACAAAGGTGGTTTGATTACAGTGATGCATTTCGAAATGCTAGTCTTATTTATCAGTTATGGGAAAGAATTGATCATAACTGATGAATATACACTCTGCATTGTTTGTGTTAAACTATTCATGGGTTTCAACAGGTCCCTTTCCACAGGTGTATTTATCGAGCACCATGCAGTCTGCATTCATAATCTAGGTGATTGATTTTATACACCTGTGGAAAGGGACCTGATGAAACCCATGAAGTGTTGTGTTAAACCATTGTTGTGTTAAACCACTGAAAATTGGGTCTGTTGAAGCGTTATTGTTAAGTCTGTTGTTGTAGAGTGAAGAGGGGACACCAGGCTTAATGTTCAGGAACTTTTACTAGCGAAAACGGCATCATTACAGCCAAGCATTACAACACTCTCGGCCGAGCTGTCCCTGCGCGAGCATACAACAGAACTCTTCCTAACTACAGTGGCCTGTATACATCAACAACTTAGAATACTGCCATTCTTATCTAATTACGGTGGTCGGTATACATCAACAACTTAGAATACTGCAATTCTTATCTAACTACGGTGGTCGGTATACATCAACAACTTAGAATACTGCAATTCTTATCTAACTACGGTGGCCAGCACATGAGAACTACCCCGATACATAACAGTTATCCAATCTAGTATACTGTTGGAGCGTGTAACATGCTCTTATGCTCTTCTAATGTTCAAGTTTCTCACCAGAGAAGGTTGGCGAGACCATGAATACCAATTCTCGAAATTACGTTAGTTTGTAGGGCTTTTTCTGATTTGCTTGTTTTTCCTTCTATTTTCTTTCATTGGCTAATGCATGCAATGGTGGTAGAAGAACATTTTCACGTGCAGCATGCATATGCAACTCAGAGTGACTTATCGTATTTCAAAAGGAACAAGTACTCTCGGTCAATGACACCTCACACCTTTAAACCACTGAAAATTGGATATGTTGAAGTGTTATCCAATCAAATACATTGTTGGAGCCTTGTTGTAATATGCTCTTATGCTCTTCTAATGTTCAAGTTTCTCAGAGGTCGGCACCTTGTTAATAGTGTTTTGCTGTGCGTCACTCTCTGTCTGTACACAAGCCATTGTTAGTGCCAAACAAGGTCCGGTCTGGTTCCTGGACACTGATGTGTAGCTGAGGTCAGCAGTGTCCAGTGGGCTTTGTCCAGTCCCCGTCTGCCTCTCCGACCGACATCCATCTCTCCGGACGTCCTCCAGAAAAGTGTTTTCCTAGTTAAACCGGTTTAACCGTCCAGAGTAGGGGGGCCTTAGGAAAACACAGGGGATTACACACACACACACACACACACAAACACACGCGCACACACAAAGACACACACACACACAGACACAGACAAACACACACACACACACACACGCACACACACACACACACACACACACACACACACACACACACACACACACAGACAAACACACACACACACACACACACACACAGACAAACACACACACACAGACACCCTAGGCCACCAGCCCCCCGTGTATTTGTGTGAAAAAGAAAACAGCGCTCCTGTCCACACAGCCGTTCCCGCAGATAGATGGTATCTGTGTGAGAGCCGTCAGTCAGCTGGAGAGGAGCGGATGGGTCCCCCACGTGCTGCTGCTGCCCGGGACATCACAAGGGCTTCCAGTGCAGCTCTGAGCTCCACAGCCCCGGCCACCCCCCCCCAGCCCCAGTCCCAGTCCCCAGCCCCCCAGTCCCAGTGGGGCCTATTATCTGCACTACCATCTCCCCTCTGGATCCCCGCACTCAGCCTCCTTTGTGAGGCCGTCCAAACTGATGACGGCGTTCCTTGCGGATGGCGGATGTGCCGGGAGATCGTTATCCCACGCGCGGACACTCTAGTCACTTTGTTTGGGGAGCGGGAGAGGATTATGGGAAGTTTACACAAGCGCAAACAAGCTTGCCACTCCTCGCCATCACGGCTTATTATTACCGCCCGGGCGTTTTTTTTTCTCGTTTTTTTTTCTTTCACAGATGTAAATGATGACCTCCAATTGTCGTGCTGGGTGTTCAAGGTCAAGTCAACTCCATGTTCGGCGGCAATGCTGACTGGCTCTTTTAAGTCACAGTTAATCTCACATGCCTATACTGCAGTTTTATTAGTGATGTTAATATCATCACATCAGTATTAATGATGTTTTATGATGTTATTAACGTGCTTCTTAATTACATATCATTACACCTGGTCTTAGCCTTGTGTGGATGTTGTAGTAACATGCACTCCTATAAATCCTACTAATCCATTAATTACATACAGAGAACCCCAGAGCCATCCATCATGTCTGCTCACCAATGAAAGAAATGGCTGAATGTTCAGTTTTACCTTCTCACCAGAGCAACTCATTTTTTTCTGCTCCAAATGATAATCATCACTGCAGCTTTGCTCGTACTTGTCAAATCTCCATAATGCGTTTTTTTTTTCTCCACCATACTGTATGTCTTCTTTTTTGACCAAGGTCTTGGCTTTGTACCATATTCTGTTTTTATTATATTGGAGTGACATAAAAGAATTTTGGTGTACTAAAGATTTACCTTCAAGTGACCCTTTTTCACCTGGCAGGAGTAGTGTAATCTTTGCCAAAAAGGGAAGTTTAATCAAAATGCATGGCTGTATTCCAAGAGAATACATTTCTTTCCTTTCTTAGCTAAAAACGTTCCATTAGATCATTGCTCCACAGTTGCATATGGTATGATATCAAGATTCTGTCAAATCCACACACGTACACACAGACACACTCACTCACACACACTATATGAATATTTCCTCAACAGGGTGATGAGTGTTGCATCTCCAGTGATCAGACTAAAGAGGTGTGCCACTTCCAAACAGTCTTTATTTACATACGCCCCAGTGTCACCATCCAATCCTCATCCCCCATAATCCCTTCTGCCCTCCACATGCACTTCTGCGCTCCAGCCCCTACTCTCTCATCTCCCTTGGTAGCCTCAGGGCCTTTACAGCTTTAAGGGCCATTCACACCAGGAACGATAACTATAATGATAACTTTACTGTAACGATAAAAGTGTCCACACTGACCAATAAGGAAAGTTTCTTCTCGTGTTGATGAATGTGATGGCTAAAATTTGATGGATTTTGATTGGCTGTCAGCTTTTTATTGTTGTCAAAATCGCTCTGATAGTGATCGTCAATGATATCGTTCATGTCGTTATCATAATAGTTTATGTGTGGACGTCGTCATTCATATTAGCTATTTTTTTGCCGTTATCGTTCTTGGTGTGATCACCCCTTTACAGCTCCCCCGCTCCCTTCCCAAACAGGATTATGATGAGGAATCTAGAGAGATCTGGTGTTTCATACACGTGATCAGATAGATCTGGTGTTTGATTACATGTGATGATCAGATGAGAACGAGAGAGCACAGGGAGATCCACTGGGAACAAAAATACAGAAACAATAATCTCGCTCACGTTTTTCTGACCATTTGTGAACACAGAGGTTTAAGAGCGACCCAAATTACAAGTGTGAAATGAAACGGCAAGTCTCTGCTCTGTTCTGTGTTTGTAAAACATGTTATCATATGGCTTAACTGTCCAGCTCTCAGCATGGAGATGCACGTGGGCGATGGAAACCCAGAGAGGTGCATTCTGGGAAGGATCTGGCCCAGTTCTGCCCCAGCTCTGGTGCAGATCAATGCCACTTCCTTCCTAGAGCCAGCCTCTGGTAAGATGCATTTTCCATGACTAAACATAGACGTGCAATCAGGAGCGTCAGTTCCATCAGCTCTCTCCCGTCAGCACAGTGTCTCCCATAGCCCTGTGGCTGCTGCTTGTTATAAAAGAAGCGCAAGGGAAAAAAACGTATCTATAAAATTAAAAGTTGTTGTATACATGTGTATATTTATATATGAAATGGATTCAGCGACTGTACAAATGTTTAATGCATAGTACTTTGCAGATCATTAGGTGTAAATAAATTATGACTATCAGCGTCTCTCTCACAGGCCTCCTGAGTTGAAATATAAATAATATCCTTCATTCATCACAATGGGAGAGGCTTAGGGTAATAGAACAGAGACCCCTCTAGGCTCACAGGGGAGAGTGTGTGTGTGTGTGTATGAGTGCCTTGGTCATGACGAACATGAATTCTGAAGTTAGCATCTGAAACAGGCTGTGTAGATATACTGTATATTTATTTATATTTATATATTTATATTTATAAACATTTAGATCTCAAACTGTCTCAAGCACCATATATATATAAACATTGTTTAGTTTTTTTTTTTTTTCTTACCAAAGGGTATGCACCTAGACACTAAGAGCCCAAAGAGAGATTGGTCAGTGATGTTTTGATTTAGATGTAGATTATTGCCCTGGTAAGAGGTAAAGGCTGTTCCACAGCTCTGTAACAAGATGGCTGTGACACAGAGCCACTAAAAGATGAGCCCGGTTCTGTATAGCCTCCTCTCTAATCCCTATGGCTGTCTGGGCAGAAAGTAGCCTGTGTGTGTGTGTGTGTGTGTGTGTGTGTGTGTGACGTGTCTCTGACAGCCCTGAGAGCTCTCACACTGAGCTGTTTGTGTGTCCCCTTCTCTTTCTCCCCTCCCTCTCCCTCTCTCTCTCCCTCTCTCTCTCTCTCTGATTAATCCCTTCCTCTCTGTGGGGTAGATGCACATCCGCACTGGTGGAGTCTCCTCAGGGTGTGTGTGTGTGTGTGTGTGAGTGTGTATTTGTGTGTGTGTGTGTGTTACAGGAGAAGATGGCCCATACATACACTGGCCTCTTCACTCATGCAAAGGCCCATTCTGCCCTGCACTAATCTCTCTTTGCGGTTCCTACGGTCTCTGAGAATAATGATGATAGAAAAAACGTACACAGAACAGTTTGTATGTTGCATGTGACTAATGTTTAACAATACATATACAAAGTACTGAAAGACAGCTACTCCAAGGGATAAAACACCGAGTCAAACGAGCTGTTTTTTTCTCTTCTCTTTAACGTGAACTAGTCAAGCTAGCACCAGCTGTACACCTTACAGGAAAATGGTTTGATATCTAAGTGTTTACAAGGCACTTGTTGTCCTCAGTTCACCTTTTCTTTTTCATCTTTATTTTTATTTTATTTTCACTTTTCTTTTTCTCATGACCATGCCCTCCTGTTTTTCAGGCCTTGTTTCAAAGCAAGCAAACAAATTGTATTTACATCCCACAACACCAAGTTTTTTTTTTGTTTTGTTTTTTAAAAAGTGCTTGACTAGTCCGGGGAGATGGGCCATCCTCTGATAAAAACTTCCATTCGTGTCTTTTTTTTTATTTTTCTTGTCCTCCCAGTGTCCTGTCTCATGATCCTACTTTAGAAAAATAGTCTTTTGTGTTTTTCCATTCTTCCTGGTCACCGTTTGAAGGATGAACCACTTGTCCTACTTCCTCACGGTCCAAACTCGTCCAAAAACAATCAGAGAGGTCAAGACAGTTCGACTTCCCATGGTCCTTTGCTCATTCTCACTCCTGACAACCGACTGCAGCAGCCACTTCCTCTACCGGCGCCGGCAGGTGACGTCGAAGCACGTGATCATCATGAGGTGGGCTTTGCAGAAGTTCACCCGGGTCTCCAGACGGTCCGTCACAATCTCCAGAGCCTCCAGGTATTCAAGGGAGTCCACCTCGAACGTCTGCTGGAGATCAACTGCAGCAAAGACACAACACACGTTACAGTTATATTAGATAAGATCGGGAACAGGAGGAACAGTGGATTTATCAAAAAGATCTGTCCTTATCATGGGGCGGTGGTGGTCAGGAGTCATACAGCAAGGCTGCTGATTCGAGTCCAACTCCTCCTCCCTGTCGAGGTGTCCTTGAGCAACTGAACTGACACTGAACCCCAAACTACCTTGCATGGCATCTGCCATCAGTGTATGTGTGTGTGAATGAAAGTGCTGTATAAATGTAGCCCATTTACCATTTACCATATTCAGTTGGTAACTGGACAACTAATCCATTCACTTCTGTATAATAGGCCACTGATATATTGGTTGTACAACAACAGTGGAGCTAACTCTGACATGGATCACGGAGCCATCGTAAACAAGATGTCAAACAGTGTTTTACCTCAGTGGAGCTGAACCAGAGCTGAGGTTAGCTTCGCTAGTGGCTGCCGCTAATGGGCCAAGTCATGTGGTAACGGAGCTAGCGCTAATCTGAGAAAGTGGTTTGTGTGGGCAGCTGCAGCTATGATGTGATGCAGTGTGATTAGCACACTAATGTTTAGAATGTCTCTCAGCACTGTATGGTGTTTTGGTCTGCTCCCTTACGAGAAAGAACTATAGGAATCTTATAGTATTTTGGGACAAATTATTATTGTAATCTTATCGGAATACTACAGATATATGGGAATATTATAATAATTTGGGACAAAAGTACTACAGAATACAAGAATGCACTATAGGAACACTATAAAGGGCAATGATATTATAAAGGTATTACAGACCATCATAGGCGTATTATACACTACTGGGCAATTCCGCGCAAAACTGTCACATCTATAAGGGCAACACAATGCCATGGTATTTAGTTGGCGTTATGGATGTGACAGTTTTGCATGGAATTGCCCTACTATAAAACTACTAGATATCTTATAATATTACTATAGTTCTTTTTCGTAAGGGGTGGTTCTGAAGTGGTCTGGGTGGTCTTTGCACTCACACTCGGTGGTCCACTTCTCGGGTTCCAGCATGAGGTGCTGCTTGGTCAGCTCCAGCTCCTTCTTGAGCCAGTCGTACTTGGCCCGCACCTCCGAGATGCGCTGCTGTCGGTTCTCCAGGATCTTCAGCTTGGCGCTGAAGTACACCACCTCCTGACAACAACACACAGAACCGAAAACACAGAACTCAGAGTCAAAGCTTTGTCTGGGAGTCTGTTCTCCTCAGTTAGCGTTCAAATCATTCTTACAGGCAGGGGAGTGCTTTTGTCTGTTTTGTTTTTCAATGTTTTGAAATTGTTCAGTTGGTTGCTTCTCCTGGGATCCCAAAACACTGCGCTTTTGGATCGCATCAAACAAAGCCGTTTTTTTTATGACAGAAAAAGAACTGCCAAGAATGCTTTTTGTGCAGTTATGAAAAACTGGCAAAGTTAGGAAGTACATCTTTAGCTCACAAATAGCACACACAAGAGACTTAACTTCCTCGGCTTCAATCTACATTTTTATTTAGCCATTTGGCAGACAACTTCATCCACATTAATGAGGGCATACATCTCACCAGTCTCCTAATATGAGTGTCTGGAAATAAAGTATCGACCTCACTAGCTTCGATGCTTTCTAACAGAGCTGCAGTAGCAACAACCCTCTACTGTATAACTGAAAGCCCTGTTTTACAAGATTTATTTAAATATTATACAACATTTCTATTTATATACTATTCATAATATATGTCCTGTTCATAATCCGCCCATGCATGTAGAACCAATACATGGCAGGACTTTTACTTTCCGAAGCTGGATTTGTACACCTCTGGCCAGGCAGTGGTGTAACAGTCCTGTTGTTCTTGCGTGGCGTCCCTCTGTCCTGCTCACCTTGTTTCCGGCCATCCTCCTCCTCTGCAGGCGCTCCACGTCATCGATCTCGTACACCTTTATCTCGAAGGGTTCGGCCAGGCCCCTCTGAGCTGGCCGCAGGGGGCCGTCCACCCAGCGTACCCCCGGGCTGATCATGGGCTTCCGCACCGGCGACGCCGTGTCCAGGTTCAGGTTGGGGATCAGACGCCGCCTCTGCGTACCTGCAGTGCCATAACAACATGTTATTTACACACACACACACACATTACTGCAAGGTCACTCAGTCACACACACACACATTACTGCAATGTCACTCAGTCACACACACATTACTGCAATGTCACTCAGTCACACACACATATTACTACACTGTAAGTCAGACACACACACTCACACACACATTTCAGCATTGTCAGTCAGTCACACACAAACATATTACTGTAAAAGCTGCCAAACTCATTTTCATGCCACAGGCATCCAGTGATAGAGCAGCTTTGCGATCCTGTACTGTGTGTGTGTGTAAAATATATATCTCCACCTCCCCAAGCACACAATATGTTTTCCTTTAGCAACTGAGAACGGTACAGGAGAAGGTTACGTATCCGATGACTGAGAATCAGAATGCAAAACCACTTTTCAAATTCCTCTCCTGTGTAAGCTCGCTTCGGTGCCCAACTGCTGCTGCTGCTGCCACAGCCAATTCAGATAGCAGCTTGCCCAGATATAATACGGCACGTGAGCGTATCTCATCGAGCCCCCGATGTGGCACTGATGCGGCTCGGAGCCGCTCCCGAAGTCCGCTCCTATCTGTGTGTGCGCTCTGCAGGCCCCTTTGTTCAGGCACGGGGTGCAGAGATAAGTCCAGCGGGTCAGAGCCTTATCTGACCGCTCCGTGGAAGAGAGCCGAGAGCCGTGATCTGCGTTCTCCACTCTCCGCTCTCGCCTTCCTCTTTCTGCTCGCTACTCCCGACGCTCCATTTGCATAGAGATGGAGAAACGGAGAAAACGGACGGCTCGCGTCCCGCCGCTGCCCACTATCTGATTCGCCGCGCCGCCACAGCCAGGCCACTGGCTAATGGCTTCCCTGTTCCCCCTTTGTCTCCAAATGGAGCAGAAAGGTCAGCTCTGTACTGCTGCTATGTCTGATTAAGACTGCATTAAAAATAATATTTTAAAAATATAAATATAAATTATAATATAAATACAAAAATATTTAAATATATTTTAAAAGATCACTGCTGATGAATGAGACAGTGTAGGTGAATATTTTCATACGTTAAGAAATCATGAAGGGGATGTTTGAATGCACCATACCCCCCCCCCCCGTGCTCTCCCTCCACTGCAAACCCTTTCCGTTCCTTTCATTTGAAGCTGCTGCTGGCTCCCAGCTCTTGGCGCGCGTCCAGCCCTCTGCATTCCAAAGCAGCGCATAAACGCATGATTACTATGCAGCTTTCCATTGAGTTTCTGCCCCCCGCGAAACGAAATGCAGCGGCTTTTTGAAGCATGAGGGGGAGCGAAAATGTCCCTGTTGTTTCAGCAGGGGATTGAAATGGGCAGAGTTGAGGGAGCACGTCCCCCGTGGCAGGCGGCCGACCTTCTGGGAGGGAGGCGAATGGAGTAGGGAGATTGGCTTGTGGAAAGAGAAGAGTGTGTGTGTGTGTGTGTGTGTGTGTGTGTGTGTGACTGCAGGGTCTGTGAATGCACTCTAAGTTGAAGGGCCACCCACAGAACTCAAACAGCAGCAGTCTGTTCCAGTCTGCTGTGTGGCCCCTCTCCGAGTGCCGCCCAGAAACATGTTATTGTTTGGCTTCAATTTCGTCCCCATGATCTGACGGGTGTGTGTGTGTGTGTGGGGGGGTGGGGGGGGGTCATGCTTATATACAATACACACATTCAAAGTGCAGGCGTGTAAAATTAGTTTCTCCCCCAAAGAGCACAACAAGCTGTTATTTCCTCTCAGTTTCCCAGTTTGAAGCACAACACTTTATATTAAAGACGATGTGTTGCCCCATTTATATTCATCATGTGCATGGGGCTATATATGTGTGTGTGTCTAAAAGTGTGTGTGTTTGTGTGTGTGTCTGAGAGTGTGTGAATGTCTTTCTGTGTGTGTGTGTGTGTGTGTGTGTCTGAGAGTGTGTGAGTGTGTTTCCCTGCGTTTCGGGGTAGTGTGTGTGTGTGTTGTACCTGTGTTGTTCCTCTTCTTGGAGTTCTTGAGGCTTCTGCGTCCGCTGACGGAGCTGCTGTTCTCGCTCATGGAGTCCTGTGCGGAGGACGTGCTGCCCGTGGCCTCGCTGTCGCGGATCATGCTCTCGTAGCCGCTACTGCCCCCGCTGTGGTAGAACAGTGCTGTCTTGCCCATGGCCGGGGGCAGCTCGCCGCTCAGCACACTGCTGTTGTCGCTGGCGTGGCCACTGCTGCATCGGTGCGGCCGGCGGGGAGCCGTGATCTTGCTGTAGGGCGACGGCAGCGTGTGGACCACCGGACGCTCCTCAGCCCCTTGCTGCGGACCGCCACCACTGCTGCCACCACCACCGCCGTTGCCGCCACCGCGCTCCTCCGAGTCGGAGGCCCCCCGGGCGTGTCCAGCACGCGAGCCCCCGCTGCCCTGGAGAAGCTCCGAGATGCGCCCGTTGACCGCCCGCAGGGGCAGTTTGGAGGCCAGGCCGGACCCGCGGCTGCGGCTTAGGGACTGGGTGGACCACGAGCCGGCGCTCTGGTTCTTGCCGTTCGGGGGCAGGCTGGAGCTGCGGTTGACCGACTGCGGCAGGGACTTGGTGGAGAAGCTGAGGGTCTTGGTGCTGGAGGTGGACAGGCTACGGGCCTTGGGGCTGGCCATCAGGAGCTTGCTGACGGCTGAGATCTTCGACTGGCCGCCCTTGACCGGCGACTGCGGGACGTTGTTGTTGTTTCCGTTGGTGGGAGAGGGCACGGAGGAGCCGCGGGTCAAACTCCTCCCCGATCGCGGCATCGTGGTGTCCCTGCCACCGTTGCCGCTGCCGCCTTTGGAGCCCATGGACGCCAGGCTCTCGGCCCGCTCCAGGGAGTGGCAGTCGTAGTGACCGCCGTGAGATCGCCCCAGCGAGTTGGTCCTGCTAGCCAGCTGCTCCAGTTTGGCGCTGAAAAGACGGCTACTCTCCATGCCCGACCCTTTCTGCTTGCCGTTTCCGCCGAGGTCATCGGGCGTGCTGCCCAGGAAGGACAGCGTCAGCATGCTGCCGGTCGTGTGCAGCGGGCCGGCTCGGTTCTTCTGGTCCAGACTGGACTTGCGTATGGGGGGCAGCGGCGGAATCCCCTTCTGCCGGGCGAAGAGGCCCTGCTTGGAGGATGAGCCCCTCCTCTCCAGCGTGGCCCTGGGGCTGCAGGGCGTGGAGGTCGTGACCCCGAGCCCTCGGTACTCTCCGCTGGCGTAGCTCAGTCCGGCGGCGGCGGCGGCGTCCTCCAGGTCGTCCTGGCGGTTGAGCCGGTGCCAGCCGCGCGGCAGGCTGCCCGTGCGGAGGATGTCGGCCGAGAACACGGCAGCGGTCGTGCCGTCGGAGGCGGCCAGCACCATCTCGCAGCCGTCCACCACCCGCTTGAAGGTGTCCGGCGAGCAGACCGCTTCGCCACTGCTGGAGCTGCGCCAGTCCACTCCGCCCCTGGCCTTGACCGAGTCCGCCAGGCGCTTTTCCGGCTTGACCTCACAGACGAGGTCTTTGACCTTGAAGTCCTCGCCGTCCCTCTTCATCCAGGGGTCATCGAAGAGGATGTCACTGGAGAGAGGCATCAGGGGGCATTTGCCGTCTTTGTGTGGGGCAGTTTTAGTAGGCGAGGAAAGAGAGGTAAAATCCTGGATGATCATTGGCTTGACGGCCACACAAGGGTGCACTGTAATGGTGGTTTTAAAGGGTGCTAAGCCGCTGGTAGTGGACAGTGTCTGGACCGTGGACACGGAGACTGTTGTCCTGCTGATCGTGGGGGACATTCTGCTCAGCCGCTCCTTAGTCGGGGTGCTCTTCTCGTTTGGTTTGTCCCCTTTGACCAAAACCGCGTCGCTCTCCGGAGTCTTCCGTCCACTCACACTCCTCGCTGAGTCCACCTGGGCCTCTTCGGGCAGCTGCTGGTCAGCCATGGCCTCGCCCTGGCCGAAGCAGTGCTGCGCCACGAAGCTGTGGCAGGACTGCTCTCCATCGCTGCCTGTGCTCACCTCGCTCAGCCAGGAGCTGATGGACGAGCGGCGGCTGGGCTCGGGCAGCAACTGACCCCCCGTCATCCCCGCTGTCACGCCCGCCACGGGATCCCCGTCCATGCGTCCCTGGGTGGGCAGGAAACGGGCGAGGTTGGCCTCCGAGATGGTGGCAGCGGTGGTGGTGGCGGTGGTGGTGGAGATGGCGGTGACCGCGACGTAGCGGTCCAGGTCCTCGCTGATGCTGCTGATGATGCTGACGGGGCGCGACCCCGAGGCCAGCGCCTGGACAGAGCAGTCACTGCTGAAGCTGATGATGCTAGTGGGCCGGCCATTCTCCAGCATGACGCCGCCTCCTCCTCCTCCTCCGCCGCCGCCAACGACGCCGCTGACCGCCATGCTCAGCTCCTCCACCAGCGTGAACACCAGCTCGTCCTCGCCGTTGGTCTCCAGGGGGCGCTGTAGCAGGACCGTGGCCGCCGCCGCCGCGTCCTTCCTGCCACCGTCCAGCGGGAGCTGGGGCACGGCGTCGTCGCACAGCGTCTCGGCCGACCCCATGCTCACGCCCGCGGGCGAGGTCCGCGACTCCGGCTGGAGCAGGAGCGACTCCGTGGAGGACTGGCCGCCGCCGCCGTCCTTGGTCAGATTGTGCGAGGAGGACGAGGAGGGCGGCGTGCCGGGCATCACGCACTTCTGCGTGTACACCTTGCTGCGCTGGGAGGGCGACAGCGGCGGCTTGTACTCGGCGGTCTTGGTCAGGCTGGCGATGCCCAGGCGCGGAGAGCCCATGGACCGCGTCTTGCCCTCGCTGCCGCTGGCGCCGCTGATGGACTCGCGGCTGTCGTGCAGGCCGGAGCTCTTGGCGCGCTGCAGGGGCACGATCTGACTGACCCCGCCGCCACTGCTGCCCGTCACGCTTCGGCTGCTGGTCAGCGCAGTGGACGACTGCGTCAGGCTCTCGATGATTGACTGAGCCAGCTCGGCCTCCTCCACCGCCTCGCGGATCTCCTCCAGCTGCTGGTCGTTGGAGATCCGCTTCGGCGTGGACGGCCCGGCGACCCTCGGGTCGTGCCCCTGGAGAGCGGCCTCGGCCGCGGGAACGGCCTCAACCTTGCCGGTGGCCCTGCAAGCGGGAACCTCTTCGAAGGGGAACTTGGTGACCTCCTCGCTGCCGTCGATGCACTCGAGCCGTTCCTGCAGCTCGGCGAAGGTGTTGCACTTGAGGCAGTCCTTCTCGGGCTTCTCGGCCTCCGCGCCCTCCTCGGGCACCGGTGCCAGCGGCTGCGAGTGGAGCGGCTGGACCGCCTGCACGGGCACCGGGGTCGGCCCAGCCTGCAGCAGGGGCAGCTGGCACGTGGCCAGCGGGGGCTTCTGGGGGGACAGCGCCCCACCTTTGCCCGCCGCTGCCCCCGCCGACTCCGCCTTGTTCTTGTGGATCGACGGGATGATGGGCACGAACTCCGGCGGCCCCTCGTTGTCCGTCAACTCCTTGTCGGAGAGCGCAGAGCCGTTGGGGCCCACGTAGATGACCGTGTCGCACGACTGCTCGCTGCTGGAGTAGTCGTCGTGGTCGCTCGAGAGGTGCAGCAGTGGCATGTCGGGGTCCACCGCGTTGCGGGAGTGGAACGTCCTCAGCTGCGTCGGACGCCGCATCCTGCCCTCCTCACACGAGCTCTCGCCCCCCGAAGAGCTGGAGGTGTACTGCTATGATAGAGAGAGAGAGAGAGAGAGAGAGAGAGGGAGAAGAGAGAGAGAGAGAGAGAGAGAGAGGGAGAAGAGAGAGAGAGAGAGAGAGAGAGAGGGAGAAGAGAGAGAGAGAGGGAGAGAGAGAGAGGGGGGAGGAGGAGGGAGAGAGAGAGATGGAGGGAGAGAGGGAGAAGAGAAAAGACAGTTAGGGAGGGGGGAGGAGGGAGAGAGAGAGAGAGGGGGAGATGAGAAAAGACAGTTAGGGAGAGGAGGAAGAGGGAGAGAGAGAGAGAGAGAGAGAGAGGAGTGGTGTTAATGTATAACTGTTTTGTGTCCTTTATAGACGTGTTATTACACGTTAATAAGTAATGATTTTATTACAGACGTGTAATAAAGACTGCGTCATACCACGCTTACTTTGGCCTTCTTCTTTTTCATGCGCAGGACGCGGGAGGCGATTTGCAGGGTGGACAGAGTCTCGGAGAAGTTGCTTGGCGACGCGGAGATGTGAGCGATCATGGTGGTCCTGCAGTTCATGTTACCCAGGGACTCTCTCAGAAGCATGGTCAGCTTGCTGTCCCTGTCATCAGAGAAAAAAAAAAAGCAGAAATGTTTACCACCATGAAAATATTTCAAAGAGAGTATTAGTAGTAGACCATTTCTGTATTAGTGTAGTCTACTTCAGTGCAAGTACAGCACAATATGCGTTGTTCATACTAAATAGATATTTTAGATCAGTATTACTATGTGATGTTTCTGGGCAGAAAAGAAAAGAAAATGACTGGTTTTGTGGAGTTGACTTCACCAAGTGCAGTGTAAATATTGACACTCTGCTCTTGCAACAATAGCTCTCGCGCTGCTAATCCTGTCCCTGAGCTGGGCCTGTGCTGATGCTAATTGTGAGGGAAAAGCTGCTAGCGGCCCGCGGGGGCTATGGCAGCCCACACTCATTTGTGGCTACACTAGCTCATGCTGTCACGCTGCTGTTCCTAAAACCACAGCTCTCAGGCTGCCCGCCGTCAAGCCCGGCAGTGCCGCAGACCGCCTCGGATACGGTTAGAACACGGGTCAGATCCGGCAGAGTGAACATCTGGCCCCAGAACCAACTCTTTGTTTAGTTTAATAATAACATAAACTTGCCTCGTCTTGCCCTATTAAGTTTATTTCTTACAGCGACCATGTACAAAACGCATTAATCCCATAAAGGGGAAAGATGCTTTGTACCAGATTTAGTTCCTAGCTCGTCTCCACCAGCAGTCCCTGGGAAGGTGAAGAATGCAATAAGATAAACGTGTACACGCGTAAGATGCAACTCTGGGTCTGCTGACCGGTCCGCTCTGGATCCTGCTGCGTGTTTCGGGGCGTAAGCTCCTCTCTGAGGATCAGCACCACGGGCACTGGCCCTGCTCGCTAGGCTCACCATGGCAACCAATCTGACGAGGCCTGCTTTACCGAGCAGCTGATGGGTTTATAATTATGACTCCGTGACTGGCAGCATGGTGCCATCACAACACGCTGGCACACCATCTTTTACACACACACACACACACACACACACACACGTAGGACACATCCAAGTGGGCTCAGCAAGTGTGAGTGTCCTTCATTACAACATTACACCATGATACTGGCTATCTCTCTCACTGTGTTTTAGAGAAGGAAAATAACACCAGATATAATAGCTAAATGATCTGCTCGCTGAAAGGCTACAATTCCCAGTATTTAGTCCCTAATTGCCTTAAATGATAATCACTGACCTTTGCCTGGGCCTTATATTAATTTATGTAACATTTTAAATTCATTTAGGTTATCTTTCACACTGGTTCCACTTCTTCAAATTGCCCCAAACCCTAATTAGCTCTTCAGTCTCCAGAGCGCTCCCTCTCGTCTCAAACTTGCCTGGTGCTTTGCAATGTAAATCCACCATGATTAAATTACAGAGTTACGCCACAGTAAAGGTCCTGTGTATGCCTCTGTAATGAGAGAGAAAGAGAGAGGGAGAGAGAGAGAGAGGAAGGGAAAGAGACGCAGATTTGCCACGCTTAAAAAATGTTTTTAAAAGTATGAAAATAAATTAGTTGTATTTCTTCCGCAGACTAATTTAAGGTCCTCGTCCCACAGCAGAGAGCTGAATAGCTGGCCAGTGCTGGTTAGATAAACAGGGTCGTGTGTGTGTGAGTGCGCGCATGTGTGTGTGTGTGTGTGTGTGTTTGTGATGGCCGCTGGGCAGAGCCGCACAGCTCAAAAATGAATATGAAAGAGCGTCTGTTCCCTCCAACCCTACTGGGCATGCTCAGACCGCCATGGTTCGCCCACCAGGAGCACCCAGAAAGGTTCGCTCCGTCCAATCAAAACCCCCGCTGATTTAATAACACCAGGATTTTTTTTTTTAGGATCAAAGGTTTCAAATGTCGGCGTATGCATTATTGATTCATTATGATTATGCAGAATATAAAAAAGGTAAAGTTTTAAGTCTGCATGATGTTAACTGTTCCTAAATCACCTCCGGATGAGTCGTTAAATTAATATTAGATTTTACGGTTGCATCACCAAACCCAAGATAGACGAGGAAGGGAGGGGAGGGGTGAGAGTTATAAAGTTTAAACAGTAATTACTCTTCTGCATAATTAATGAGCATAAATCATCTGCTGATTGCGTGTCTGGTTGGCATTTGAGCCTGAAGCAAGCACATCACACGTCCCAAATAACAGAGTGGAGCGCTGGAGAGGAGCAGGAGAGGAGCAGGAGAGGAGAGGAGCAGGAGAGGAGCAGGAGAGGAGCAGGGGAGAGGAGAGGAGCGCTGGAGAGGAGAGGAGTGCTGGAGAGGAGCACGGGAGAGGAACGCTGGAGAGGAGAGGAGTGCTGGAGAGGAGCACGGGAGAGGATCGCTGGAGAGGAGAGGAGCGCTGGAGAGGAGCATGGGAGAGGAGCGCCGCAGTGATAGTCCACGCAGTGGCAGCTCCAGAGGAGTGTGGGAGTTGAAGTGTTAGTGACGATTGGTGCTGAAAGTGACTGTCGACTTGTTGTGAGCTCACTTGTAGGGAATGTGCTTGATGTGTGTGTGTGTGTGTGTGTGTGTTAGAAGTGTGTTTGAGAAAGGAGAGTGGACTCACTTGTGAGGGATCGTGCGTGCTGTGTGTGTGTATTAGTGGTGTGTGTTTGAGAGTGAACACTTGTAGGGCATGTGCTTGCTGTGTGTGTATTAGTAGTGTGTGTTTGAAAGTGTGCACTTACTTGTAGGGAATGTGCTTGCTGTGTGTGTGTGTTAGAAGTGTGTTTGAGAAAGGAGAGTGGACTCACTTGTGAGGGATGTGCGTGCTGTGTGTGTATTAGTGGTGTGTGTTTGAGAGTGGACACTTACTTGTATGGCATGTGCTTGCTGTGTGTGTATTAGTAGTGTGTGTTTGAGAGTGTGCACTTACTTGTAGGGGATGTGCTTGCTGTGTTTGTATTAGTAGTGTGTGTTTGAGAGTGTGCACTTACTTGTAGGGGATGTGCTTGCTGCCGTTGACCAGAGCCAGGATGACGTTGCCCAGGGCGGACAGGGAGAGGCACAGGCCGGTGGTGCTGTCACGAGTCTTACTCAACACCTTCACACAGCTGCCCAGGTCGATCAGGTGCAGACGGCTACGGCCACCCGACACTACACAACACACACACACACACACGCAGGGAGGGAGGGAGGAGAGCAGAAGAGAAGAGAAAAGAAGAGTTAACAGCTTAATGTTGTGTTTTGTCTAAGAGAACAGCTGAGACTGGGCCTAATGTGATCCAGACAGATAACACACAGAGTGATCATATTTACAGAAGAACACAGAGTGATCATATTTACAGAAGAACACAGAGTGATCATATTTACAGAAGAACAGACTGATACTATTTACAGAAGAACACAGAGTGATCATATTTACAGAAGAACAGACTGATACTATTTACAGAAGAACACAGAGTGATCATATTTACAGAAGAACAGACTGATACTATTTACAGAAAAACACAGAGTGATCATATTTACAGAAAGGACTCTACTGTACACAAAGAGTGATTATATTTACAGGATATATTTTCAGGAGTGGTCATATTTACAGAAAGGACTTTACTGTACACAAAGAGTGATTATATTTACAGGATATATTTTCAGGAGTGGTCATATTTACAGAAAGGACTCTACTGTACACAAAGAGTGATTATATTTACAGGATATATTTTCAGGAGTGGTCATATTTACAGAAAGGACTTTACTCTACTGAGCTCTGAGCTGCCTCAGGCTAACCAGACTGTCAAACAAGTAAGTGTATATGTAAATGTAAACATAACTTTATTTATAGTATGTATCATTCCCTGGAGTATCACAATTTCATGGTCAGAAAAGTAAATCTTAAATCCACAAAGGCAAACGCTGGCTAAGGAGAGCAGCCGCCTGAAAGACTTCATTCAGGGAGGGTGTGGCGGCAGACCCTGTCTGTCAAACCACGGCAGCGTCTCACACAAGCTGCATAATTCTGCGGCTTTGATCACAGGAATGTGTTCACATGCAAGGGACACGAATGAATTAGCTCCCCCGGCCTCCCGAACGCAGCCTTCACAAGCCCTCCGCTTCCCGAACGCAGCCTTCACAAGCCCTCCGCTTCCCGAACGCAGCGCAGCCTTCAGAAGCCCCCCCTCTTCCCGAAAGCAGCTCTCAGAAGTGAGCTCTGGTTCGTCAGGGGCCTCTGCTCTGGGGCTGGACGGCGCTCCCTGGACGCCGGCTCTCAAATCACGGCGCAGATACTGCCTGCCTTGTGTACAGTCTGGACGCATGTCAAGTCTGAATTCCGCGCAGGGCTAGCCTTACACATATGGCTTCACTTTGGCCTCTCTATGCGGCCTTTTGTTGGAGATCGAGCGGCCGACTCCGCTGCTGCCTGAGTGCTTCTCTGATAAGGGAAGTTCGTTCCGTTTCCATGGATACCCCAAGCTCAAGCCTGACAGCTTGGAAGATTAGAGTCTCTCTCTCTCTATCTCTCAGGCACTTTTTCACGAGTCACACTTTTTTTGTTCACTTAATGAAGGTGCCAAAATGTTGACACGGATTATCAAGGGCGGGCTATTTTTATGGCAGACTGGCAGCGTTTCAGACCGCCGCTGAAAAGAGAGAGTTTCTCATCAAAGGCGAGCAAAAGTTTTTAACTTGATTGAAGAGAACAACGGGAACTTTGCCAGAGTGGAGCGGACATTTTGTGAGATGTTTTAATGAGCGGTCCACAACAACCTGGGACAGCAATTATCAGCTCATTAAAATAATGTTGCCTGATAAAGTGCACAGACTGTGAAAACTGCGGTACAGCTCAATAACTTCTCAAGGGCTGGCTGCCCAGAAGTTTATTAAAATAGTTCTCTGTCTCCAGTGTAACAAAGCTTCAAATTCCTGCTTTGCATTCAAAGCTTTTCTGAGAAACATATCTGTATGTAGGATCCCATCTCTCTCCAAATATGCCATCCTATTTTAAGGACTAAAATACTGTACACATGTTTACATCAAGTCCTACAGCATGTGTATTTGTAAGGTTTATCTGGTATGGGTGTGACATATTTGAGACATTTGAGCATGTGTGTGTAGGTGTGTGTGTGTGTGTGTGTGTGTGTGTGTGTGTGTGTGTGTGTAAGTGTGTGAGGTGTGTTCTGACACTCACTGGCCATTCAATGCAGGTAGATATGGAGGGTGTGAGTTGCGTGTGCATGTGCATGTGTGTGCGTGTGTGTATGTGTGTATGTGTGTATGTGTGTATGTGTGTGTGTGTGTCTGTGTGCATGTGTGTGTGTGTGTGTGTGTGCGTGTGTGTCTGTGTGTGTGTGTGTGTGAGACTAACTGCCGCCCTTGCCGGTCTTCTCCATGCGGTACTGGTAGATGTGCAATGTAAAGAGCATGACGTTTGATGTGTGTGTGTGCGTGAGTGTACGTGCGTGTGTGCGTGCGTGCGTGCGTGCGTGCGTGCGTGCGTGCGTGCGTGCGTGTGTGTGTGTGTGTGTGTGTGCGTGCGTGCGTGCGTGCGTGTGTGTGTGTGAGACTCACTGCCGCCCTTGCCGGTCTTCTCCATGCGGTACTGGTAGATGTGCAGAGTGAAGAGCATGTGGGAGTTGCGGTGCTCCTCCTCGTCGTAGTCGGGCTTGCTGCTGTAGCGTGAGGCGATGGCCGCGTCCAGGAAGAAGGAGGCCTTCTCCGCCGTGGGGGCCCTCAGCTCGCTCTGGTTCTGGAGCTGGACCCGGAGAACGAGGGAGAGAGAGGGAGGGGTAGAGAGAAAGAGAGAGGGAGAAAGAGAGAGGGAGGGATAGAGAGAAAGTGACAGAGATGGGTTGAATAGCAGGTCAGAATAGAAACATTCAGTCAAAATGTACTGATTCACAGACTGGGACAGATTATACTTAAGAACAAAACATATTAAAAAAGAATGTACAGAATAGCACGTTCCTGACAGAGCACTGTAATATAATACCCTCACTAACTCACTAACTCACACTGATGGGCTCCACTACCTAACAGCACTTTAACCTCATGCTCTCACACCCTAGGGACCCAGACTGGGAGTTTTCACAGCAACTCTGTGATTTAGAAAGGATCTTTGCTGTAGAGGGCTTTGGGGAAACAGCGACTTCCGACACCAGTGCTCCTCTTACAGGATGGGAAAAAAAAAACAGATCGGTTTCACTGTGCAAACCCCAGGGGTGACAAACAGAGCTGTTAAAGTATTCACTCCGAACTTGTTGTCACGGTGATTATCAACAGAGCATGACTCATCACGCCGGAGTTTATTACTTTTCAAAAAAAAGAAAGAAAAAAAAAAGAAAGTCTTTGACAACAGCTAGCGCCCGGGAGGTCTGTGTTGTCGAAGTCTGCATTTAATGGATTAAGTTAAACCCAAATGATTATCACTGTGTGAGATGATGAGCGGTCTGGACCAATCGCGTACGGCGTAGAGACAGACTGATAACGCGTCTGGGGCGGGTGACGGAGAGAGGCAGGAAACATTAGGACTCAGGGCTCCAGGGTATTATTTCAGGACCAGATTAAAGATGTTCGCGGGGATTACAGAGATATGGTTGTCTCCAGAAACTAATCCATTCAACATGTAACGCCAGTTAAGTTCACAATGATGCCTTTATTCCACGATGCTCAAGCTCGACTCCCCATCCCTTTGCTGAAAAATTAGCGGAGGATAATCTCTAGATGAGTGTAAAGAAACGCAACCTAAAGGCAGAAAGTGTCTGACGACTCCATTAGGCAACTTCAGCACAAACCACCATAAAAGAAAGCAAAGCCACAACTGTCAGAACAGATTTAATGATTTTCCATCAACAAATTGTCCTCGGGTAATTTGTAAACAATACTCTTAAAAGTAAGATGTATAATCAGATATAATAATAATAATAATAATAATAATAATAATAATAATAATAATAAATAAATATTTTCATTCATTTCACAAATAAAAAAAACATAATTATTCTGGAAAACCAGAGTTCAGGGTATACATGTAGCTGAATTCCAAAGATCCTAACATCCTCTCAAAATGTTTTACACAAACTTCTATCCATGGAGCCTACGGCCAAGTAAACATGAAGAAAACAAGCCGAAAGCCTGAGAGGAACCTAGTCCACACATCTGGTATCCTCAGCATCAAAAGAACAAATGATTGTCCAAACCAAAGTTCATTTGACCGTGGCTCCATGCTGCCATTGAGTTGAGGTGCATCAGCGTCCTACCTGCATCCCACAGATGGGGTCCTCGCAGAGGTAGACCCCTGGGGACTGGCCATCCTGCAGACTGCCCGTGGCCACCTCGGACAGCAGGTCCTTCAGGTTCTCGTCTTTGCCCCAGACCTCCACGGCGGACACGCGGACGGAGAAGCGAGCGCCCGTCTTCTCCTTGCGCTCGTTGATCAGCTTGAAGAGCCAGGAGATGGCACAGGGGACGATCCCCAGGCTCTGCGTCGAGTCGTCTCGCCCGATCATGGTGTAGGACTTCCCTGATTACACACACACACACACACACACACACACACAAAGACACACACACACACACACACACACACAAAGACACAAACACACACACAGAACGAATGGGTTTAATCAAACCGAACCAGGACCACAGCCAAGCTATCACGATGAGACAGGCTCCCACAAAGACTGCCAGCACACGTCCATGATCATAATCATAATCGGCGTGTGTGTGTGTGTGTGTGTGCGCGTGTGTTCCGCATGTTTGTTTTTTACGACGGGAGTGAGCTCATGGTGTGGTGTGTGCGCCTGATGTGAATGCTGGCTTTGTTTGCCGAGGTCTCAGAGAAGCGCAATCTCCTGTCACCACCTCAGGATTCACGGCCTTGTTTTGGACTCGCCGTGCCGCGTCTCGTCTCGGGAACGCAAAAGGACCACCGCCCACGCCAGAGCCTGATGGAGGTCCCGTCCGCAGAACCCCCACTGACACTCTGGGGTTCCGCTAAAGTCAAAATAACTGACATGAACTGTTTTATTATTATTATTATTATTATTATTATTATTTGCCGAAGGAGGAATGTTTCATTATGTTTTAAAAATATCACAAGATCAGAGTTATTGCTTTCTCCCTTTTCAAAATAATTTCATATCTGATTCGTGTCCGACTTGGTAGTGACACACTTCATGGGCTGCAAGCTTAACATCTGTGGAAAAGCACATTCCTGCACACCATGAGGTAATTTCTGAGTGGTTATAACAAAACATATTCCTGTGTGTAATAAGCATATTCCTGCATGTAATAAGCATCTTCCTGCATGTATTAAAGTGTGCAACTTCCTGCATGTAATAAGCATCTTCCTGCATGTATTAAAGTGTGCAACTAACTGCATGTAATAAGCATATTCCTGCATGTATTAAAGTGTGCAACTAACTGTTTCTCTGCCCTCCTCTCCTCTTCTGTCCTGTTTAATTGTATTCCTTCGCCTGGAAATCGCTCTCTCTTGCTCCGACACCTACCATATGGTTTTGTGGCCGGTCGGTTGGCTCCACACAAACAAAAACACACACACACACACACACAGGGACACAAAAGGCGTTTAAAAGTCTGTTGACCCACGGAACGGTTGCCGTGGCAGCGGCCATCAGGGAGAGGGCGTGTCCCTGAGCACAGCTCTGAACGACACGGCAACCATGCTGCGAGAGACAGAGAAAGAGAGAGAGAGAAATAGAGAGAGAAAGAGAGAGAAAGAGAGAGAGAGGAAGAAAGCTCCTACTGCTGACAGCGGGGAAAGATGAAACATGCTGCTAAACAAAGCCATATGCCATAACCAACACTCACTCCACACACACTCCACTTCAAACACTCAATGCCTCTGGTGTCCTCCCTGTGTGTGTGTGTGTGTGTGTGTGTGTGTGTGCAGTAAACTATTGCTTTTTGTCATGCATTTAAGTACAGGAAATGTTTGTATATAAACATATTGGTATGGATAGGGCACACTGTAGACCATTATCCGTGTGTGTGTGTGCGTGTGTGTGTGTGTGTGTGTGTGTGTGTTTGTGTGCCCATGCACACAAATATGACCCTACATTATGAATAAGCATAACAGATGTGTGTGTGTATGCATACTGTATGTGTATATACTTGAACATGTGCAGACACTGTAGACTGTAATTCTGTGTATGAAATATACTGTAACAGATTTCTGTGTGTGTGTGTGTGTGTGTGTGTGTGTGTGTGTGTGTGTGTGTGTGTGTGTGTGTGTGTGTGTGTGTGTGTGTGTGTGTGTGTGTGTGTGTGTGTGTGTGTGTGTGTGTGTGTGTGTGTGTGTGTGTGTGTGCTGAGAGTGTTTACTGATACGTGATCTGCGTTGTGTTTTTAAGTGTGATGTAGGAGTGTGAAATATTGCCACTACAGAGCCGCTCAGCCGTGTCTTCATGCTTCTTCCTAATAGCACTTATCAGCACCCCTGCACCAACGCCATCACTCATGAATGTACAGACGACGTCGATAAACCAGCACAGTCAATAAAACAAAAGGAGCTAATTAATTTTGTTTTTAATAACTGTTGGTGACGGCTACATTTCAGCGGATGTTTCATTCATTAGCTGGGGGCTGTGGGGAAAGACTCTGCATTGACTGCAGCATCGACTGGGAAGAGACTTATCTCTGGATTCATGCATACAGTATTTTGTGTGTGTGTGTGTGTGTGTGTGTGTGTGTGTGTGTGTGTGTGTGTGTGTGTGTGTGTGTGTGTGTTTGTGTGTGTGTGTGACTCTCTGGGCCACATGTTGGGTGTGTAATTGCAATGGTAGACAGTACATGCAGCTGAAAACACCCAGCAGGTTATGAAAAATAATACTACAGAATAATAAGCAATAAAAAAAACAAAAAAGCAATTAATTTTAAATGACTTGATACAGCGTGGGCTGCTTTTCTGCTGTGACTTGCTTTATTGTTGCTTCAGTAAGCCGGAATTCTTCTTCCATATTTGCATTTCTATTTGTCTATGGGAGGAAACACAGAAGAAAACCCAGATAATGTTTCCTTTCCATAATCCAGAGAAGGCCCACGGTTTTCATAAAGCATTCAGGTGTATGTCTAACATGTCTTGCTTTGTGTGTGTGCGTATTTTTTATTTATTTATTTATTGATTTATTTATTTTTCACAGAAGATCATGCTTGACACAAGATTGGGTTTTCCAGACACACGTCCATCCACACAAATAAACAAAGAAGACATTGCTGCATACTTGAATATCAAAGAGGTCAAGTATGCATGACCTTCGTTTGAACTGGCAGGTAGTCTGCTTACATGGTCTCCTTAGTGGTTGTAATGGATGCCTACAAGATGCGCACAATGGTTTGAGTGCTTTCTCATTAAGATGGGGTCCCATTGGAGTGGAGGTATTTTACTGTGATAGCCTGCCTTTAGTGTGATAACACCCTCAATCAGTCTCAAAGACAGGTCAGTGTGGGCCATCTCTTGACCAATCTCCCCTCTGCTGTAGACAGGGACTTGGAGTAGTACCCCCTGGAACCATTGAGCCCTCCTCACATCAATTAAGCCTGGCCAGGGCCGACCAGAGAAGATGGATGCTCTTTCATGGGCGTGCAGGCTAAGAGTGAGACGGCGCGGGGTAATTCAATCAAATAGCTTATGGATGACGTGATGTTTTGGGGCCAGAGGCAGCAATTCAATTACTTTAGACGTCCCTTTCACAGGATGGGCCCTGACACGCATTAAAATGGATCAGCGTGCGGACTCCTGTTTAATGAGTTTTATTTATGGTGCCACTTAAGTGTGTTTAGTTGTAGCCGTAACAAACAGAAACACCTTCTCTGATTGATCACGACCCTCAGCATCCCAAAGAAGCAGAGTCAACAACAGCCTGAGTGGTTTTCCTCTCTGAGTCTTAAAGGGCGATCCGTAGAAACGTAGAAACGTAGAAACGTAGAAACGTAGCTTGTTATCAGAGACAAGAGTGCTGGGCCAGCTGGCTGAAGCACGGGTGAATTACGAGCGTGTTTTCTTTTATTCATAAGGTCCAGTCCCACCACAGGCAGAGCGCAGAGGGCAAAACAGCCCCGCATCCCAATCACTTGATCTCCATTAGAATACACAAAGGGGCCTCAGTCTAAGCACATCGGCAGGAAAAAAAACCCCCACAGGACCATAAGCTGCCCGCTGGTCATCCAACGCTTCCCTCTCCCCTGGAAGTTCAAAGGACTCTCAGCCCACGGGCTCTCCACGCTCGGCTGCTTTATTTATCTCCACAAGAACAAGGGGGAAAGGTAATAAGTCTGAAAACACAAATGCAAATGTGTGTGAGTGTGTTTGTGTGTGTGTGTGTGTGTGTGTGTTTTCTTTGTTCCTGCACAGCGGTTAATTAACTGCGAAGCTGCCGTTCGGTGATATCACTGCGAGATCCTTCTCTGCCGGAGTTCAGACCCAGCCTGCGGTTTTTACGAGCAGCAGGTGACCGCATCCGGCTGTCCAGCCTCTCATCTGATCGCTGACCAGTGACGGCAGGACCGGTGAGTCCCATTGTTCCCTCAGCAAATTGCTGGTTAATCTTTAAGAGGCTTCTGTTTTCTGTGGCTGTGGTGAGTGTGTGTGTGTGTGTGTGTGTGTGTGTGTGTGTGTGTGTGTGTGTGTGTGTGTGTGTGTGTGTGTGTGTGTGTTTGTGTCGGAGAGGAGAGGAGCCTGGCTGTAAAACTCAATCAGCATGTGATTGGTCATGCATGCAGCGCAACTGAAGCCAATCCAACATGACAGGGGCTGGACCGCCAAGATGAAAAGATGTGGAGAGAGAGAGAGAGGGAGAGAGAGAGAGGGAGAAAGGGAGGGATGAGAGGTTGTGGAAGGGGGAAGAGGAGGGGTAGAGGCTGTTTTCATCCTCTCTCTTTCTTTCTTTCTTTCATACTGCTGTCCATGACATGACATGTCTGAGGGAAGACAGTGATTAAACAATTACAGCGAAAAAAGCCGTGCCTGACGCTCATTTGCAATGTCAAGACATATGGGCGTGTGTGGAGAAGGCACTTAAATGCTATTAAAGCAGGAACATGGAAGCATTCCCTCACACAGGCTGAGCCAGAGAGTGTGTGTGAGAGTGTGTGTGAGAGTGTGTGTGGCTTTAAAAAGACACACGTCCTCCCTCTCGCTGCAAAGCACCACAGACAGGGGCAGAAATCATTCTGACACCTTGGGGCAGTCTGAATGCGCCCCTGCCATGGCTTCCTCTAACGTGTCTAAAGCTTGTATTTAAGGAGCTGTTCAATGTGTCTATTGAGTGCTGTTATAACCTGGGCTAGCTTCCCAAGGCAGCCTCCTATCGCATCCAGCAGAAGCTCCAGGAATAGAGGGCTGCTCGAGTGCTTGGGTCCGTCTGGGGTTCAGAGGAGGATGCATGCTGGCCAGCCTGGTGAAGGCTCTGGGTGATAGCTCCATCTTTGTGTGTGTGGTCAGAGAAGTGTGGAAATACGATGACTCTCCGGAGTAATTGCTTTTCTAATGTGGCCCCGTGATAGACAAGCAAGTGTAAAATTGTGTTTTTGACACATATACAATGCTGTAATTATGAACTGGACTGGTGAATAGCTTTTAGGAGAATGGATTTTGTGTCAGTGTGTTATTCAGTTTTTTGGACTATTGTTTTGTTTTCAGGTCTTCGCGGACAGAAGCATCAGCACACTGTTATGAAATATCACTGCTGCTGTTTTACCCTGACAGGAGCTTTTCTAAATACGAGTGTGTTTGTGTGACACACAGACACAGGCACTACTGTAACCATGCAGCCTTCTCTACAACAGACACTCAGAATAGATTTAGTCAGTATGATGACTAGATAATAATCATAATGGTCGACTCCAAAATCAGTGGAAGAATCTGAATATGGAACTAGGAGGACATGTTTTTTCTTGCAGTATGGGCTGTTATCTGTGTGCTGTTCACACACACACACACACACACACACACACACACACACACACACACACACACACAAACTAACCTAGTTTGGAATGGCCAAAACAGAACACACAGCCGTCCGCTCCATTGACCACAGACTGGATGACCTCAGCGACTGTTCCGGCACATACTTCCGCCTGGATGAGGAGAAAGAAAGAGAGAGAGAATGAGAGATAGAGAGAGCGAGAGAAAGAGAGAGAGAAAGAGAGCAAGAGAGAGAGAGAGATAGAGATGGATATCAGCATATCCATGAGGCTCACTACAGAGCGCAATTACCTCCATCCAACTCCTCTCTTTACAATTCACAGCACAGAATAACAGAAAGATGATTAATCACATACTATTTTTGAATATATAAAAAATATATATACATTACAAAAGGAG
>NW_027468680.1:7158450-7160950 GCF_046254945.1 Alosa pseudoharengus
GTGTTGTGTATGTATTGTGTAAGTATGCATGGACATATGTATGTATGTATGTATGTATGTATGTATGTATGTATAAATGTATGTATGTACTGTATTTATGTATGTATGTATGTACTGTATGTATGTATAAATGTATGTACGCACATATGTATGTATGTATGTATGTATGTATGTATGTATGTATGTATGTATGTACATATGTATGCATGTATGTACGTATATCTGTATGTATGCATGTATGTATGTATGTATGTATGTATGTATGTATGTATGTATGTACATATGTATGCATGTATGTACGTATATCTGTATGTATGTATGTATGTATGTATGTATGTATAAATGTATGTACATATGTATGCATGTATGTACGTATATCTGTATGTATGTCTGTATGTATGTATGTGTGTGTGCTATACACTAAAGTCAATCTGAAGATGTACAGTTCAGGCGTGCCGTACTGGTCCTGGCAACAAATGAATAAGTTAAGAACCCAAACACACCTACAGGCCACTTTGATCACAGCTATGAGCACAGGACTGAAAAGAGTTGAATATTTCATATCTGTCATTTTCCAGCTGGCCGCAGCTTTCATAAATGAAGCTGTTGTTGTGTGAGAATAAAACAGGCAGCTGAATTTTTCATGCCGTGTGTATCACAGCCATCTCTGAAGCTTTCTTTACACCCCGAGACCATGAGTCTTTGTTTTTTTTACTTGCGTGGGTCACATCTAACCACTCAACACCATTGATGGTCGTGAGCGGTTCGGGGGAAACAAGTGGTTTTTGGTGTTTTAAGCCCCCAACGTCGCCTTCCAGGCAGCACTGCTGGAAGGCACTAGGATTAAGCAGGGAGTTAGGGTTAGGGTTAGGGTTAGGTGCCTTGAAGTCGACGGTTGCAGCGCTGCCTTGAAGTCGATGGTGGGGGCTTAAAACACAATCAAGCAAAACAAGTAGTTGCCTGAGCTTTGCACTTTGGACCAGAAATCCAATTTCAGCCATTACAGAGAAGACGTCATCTCCTAAATGCACAGGTTTGCGATGGCGCCGGGGACCATGGGAGATTATTTACGCATGAGGGGATTTGACGAGCTCCATCAAATGAGAACTCAATGGTCGATGTGTTCGGCGCAAACATGCGTTCAGAGAAATCCGTCTGGCCAAGTCACACACACACAGTCAGCCACGATCCCTAGAGCCCGGAGAGGAATCTATATCCAGGGACGTCGAGGCAGACAAAACACTCTGATCAATCTGTTTTCCATCTGAAATCTAATCTATACAGCCTGGCCTCTGGAGCCAAGAATCCAGCCTGCTTTTTGCCTTCCAAGATGAAGAAGAAGAATGGGGGGGGGCATGTTTTTGAGCCTGGAGAGCAAGAATGTCTCTGCAAACTAACCTTTGAAATGAAAATCAGCGCAGATTCACTTTGCTTAAAGAGTAATGGCATCTGACGCATCAAGCAATAAATAAAATCCCCTGTCGGCCTTCTCAGACATAAACAGGGCTGTGGGCCCACGACGGCCAAAACCCAATCACCCCATCGCCGACCACAGAGAGACAAATCATCGGACCTCAATCAGAAATGTGTCAGAACAGAGAAACCAATCACACGCGGGCAGAAATGTCTCACAACAGAGAAGCCAATCATGTGCAGGCACCAGTGCACTGGCTTCACAGACAAGCCAATCACACGAAAGCACCAGTGTACTAACTTTACAAAGAAGCCAATCATGTGCAGGCACCAGTGCACTGATTTTACAGAGAAGCCAATCACACGAAAGCACCAGTGTACTGACTTTACAAAGAAGCCAATCACATGCAAGCAGCAGTGTACTGGTTTTATAAAGAAGCCAATCACATATGGGCCCCAGTGCACTGACTTTACAGGAAAGAACCACCTCCCATTCTGTGCTGCAGTCAAAATGGCGTCCATGGAGCAGTCACAGGAGGGTCATGCCCATTAATTAGCTTCTCTGCGCGACACACACTCGGCTCCTTCAGACAGGCAATTACAACTCCCCACAGACCAGACACACCACACACACACACACACACACACACACACACACACACACACACACATACTCTCACACTAAACCCAATACATTACATACACACGCACACACACACAACACACATACTCTCACACTAAACCCAATACATTACATACACACGTACACATAGACACACAAACACACACACACACCCCAGACACATAACCCATATGCTCACAATATATCTAATACATTACACACACATATACACAAGCTCAAGCTCCACAGAGTAAATGCCACCCGTCCACACACTGAGGGAGGGAGGCCTGAGTGCCTGTCTGACAGAGGGGTGTGTGTCTGGAATCTAAGTGTGGACTGCAGCAGTGAAGCTCAATCTTCATTTGTGCTAAAAGAGTGCACACACACACACAGCGAATAAGGGCTTAACATATCTGTGTGTTCTAACGCTGTATGAACGGATGAGAAATTAAATTAAATAAGATA
>NW_027468680.1:7163450-7168450 GCF_046254945.1 Alosa pseudoharengus
TAGGGCTTGTTGCCAAAGGCCACTGCTGCAGTCCGGTCTCACTGGAGAGCTGACATTTCCACTTAGCAAATGCCAACATTTACATCTCATATGGCCACACTGGGATGCATGGATCGGGAGGGGGATTCTGATGAGAATAGCCCCTGCAACGCCCAAGACACACGCATATAGTACACACACACACACACACACACACACACACACACACACATGCACACACATGAACACGTACACGTACACGTACACGTACGCGTACACGTACACGTACGCGTACACGTACACGTACACGTACACGTACACGTACACGCACACACACACACACACACACTACTTCTAGGCCCTCCCTGTAAAAACCACTCAGCCATGACCCAACCAGGAGCCACAGCACTGCCGAGAAACACACACACACACACACACAGAGCCCCTGTCCAGAGAGATGAGTGTTTAAGGAGCCATTCCCCCAATAAAACTCTCCAGCCACACAAACTTACACTCAGCGCTCTAACACTAAATCATAACCCAGTTTTTCGGTCAAAGCAAATGCCAGACACCACTGAAATACCAGCCGCAAACTCCCAAATATCAAACACTCTGATCTACACTGTGATATACACTCTGGGCTCTGCGTCGCCTGTCTCTCCCAAGAAACTCAGTCAAACACACACATACACACACACACACACACATCCTCTCGCTGAGTCTAAACACAGAGTCAAAAACACTCTCTGTCGCCTGGTTTTTCCTACTGCGGTACATGGTGATACAACATTCACTCATTACACTGGCATGGCAGGAATACAGTGAAATATGATTTTTTCTTTCTATCGTTTACAAATGTTTGCACGTAGAGTGTGGACTATATGTGTGTGTTTCTTGGCCCAGACTGACAACCCATAGCCTACGGTGTATTTGTGCTGAGCAGCCGCTGTGCCATTAAGGAATCTGATATACCAGCCAACCGTGATGAGGTGCAGAGAGAAGAGCCGTGTGTGTGTGTGTGTGTGTGTGTGTGTGTGTGTGTGTGTGTGTGTGTGTGTGTGTGTGTGTGTGTGTGTGTGTGTGTGTGTGTGATGAGGCGAGGAGAGGAGGTGAACTATCAGCATGCGGGGCCTCTCCTCGCTCAACAGGAATCCTACCTAAATAAGGTTCACTACAGGGCCTGTGTGTGTGTATGTTAGTGAGTGAGTGAGTGAATGGGTGTTTGTGTGTGTGTTTACTTGGACACTTTTTTACAGAGAAAAAATGCAATCTCTGAAATTCACATAGGAAGCAGTCATGCGTCACAATCCTATGTACATGTAAATCCTGTCCACAGGAATGCAGCTATGAAAGGTTGTGTGTGTGTGTGTGTGTTTTGTGCATCATGATGCACTGGCCATATCAGAAGTCAGTTCTCCTAAACAGACCAAAGGGGACATATACAGGCAAGTGCTTCGAGGCAAATGTGTATTTTTTGAAGTTTTCGATTTTAACGTTTTTTGTGTAAACAGCGAAAATGGTCACAAACTCTTGCCTTTGTTTGATATTTTGTACACACTTCAGATGGTGGTTCTATGTTTATGTGCCCTCACTTTTCATAGGTGAGTCACCAGTCACCAGGTCAAGGTCAAGTACGTAGTCAAGAAGACCAAGGCCAAGTCATGGATGCAGATCTAGCGTGGTCAAGGACACAGGAAGTGGAGCGTGATTGAGGATCGTGAGTAAATGTACGCAGCATAAATAGGGGGCCTTTAAGTCTAAACACATGTTGGGCTTCTCCTGAGGGGCCTGCATTGAAAGTGTTGCAATGTGTTGGATGATTTTCGGCAGACATCTTGGCTCACATGGACGCAGGATCTGCCAAGCCCATAGAGGCACAGCACCCCAGACAGCCAGATTGGACTGGCTCTAATTCCAGCTTTTGTCTGCAAATAAGCTGAACGAAACACGAACGTTTTGGTTTGAGGATCTTATTCAGACATCCAGCTGTGTTACAAATGTTGAAGCCATACGCACCATTTACAAAACACCAAGGAGCAGTGACAAACATATCAAAACATCAGCGTACCTTCCTCACACACACCTTCCTTCTCAAGTGATCCAGAAATATTTATATTTGCCATTTCTCTCAATAAGCCTTATATTTCTATTAAGCTAGTGGTAATACTGAGAGATATAATGCATATTTCTCGTCCTGGCGGGTGAATTGATGGGGTAATCGGAGCAAGGGCGGGTGAATAACTGCCCCTCAGTGGGTAAATTGGGCTGCGGCGACATGTTTGTCCTTCCTAGATGCCCATTTGATTTTGTCCTCGCAGGCCATTTGTTCTCAGTCAATGAGCTCAGCCCAGAAAGACTCCGCAAAATGGACCAAAAGAAGCTGAAAGTCATTACACGCTCGATCGATGGCGGTATTCACACACACTCGTGTGTGTGTGTGTGTGTGTGTGTGTGTGGCATTAGGGTGCAGCCATCTCATCAGGCCAGCCCCAGCGAATGGAGAAGCTGACAAATGACAGCTTACAGAAGCAGAGCTGTGGCTGCATGACCCTCTGGGCACACACACACACGCGCACACACGCACACACGCACACACACACACACACGCACGCGCACACACACACACACACACACACACACACACACACACACGCACGCACTCACGCACGCACGCACACACGCGCACACACACACACACACACACGCGCACGCACGCGCACGCGCACACACACACACACACACGCACACACACACACGCAAACACGCACAAGCACGCACACAGACACGCACGCACACACACACACACACACACTCACACACACACACACACTCGCACACTCGCACACACACGCATAACCACGTGTATTTGTGTGTGTGTGTATTTGTGCGTGTGTGAGTGTGTGCGTGCCTGCGTGCGTGTGCGTGTGTGTGTGTGTGTGTGTGTGTGTGTGTGTGTGTGACGGAAAGAGATGTCCCTGTGGGTGATATTCCAGCACCATCATGTCTCTAGTGACGGACACAACCCCCAGCCTGAGCAGTAGAGAGACAGATGGACAGGGCCTGTCATTTTAACCCCTGCTGACCCTACCTACACTCTCAGACAGGGGGCGCCACTACTGGACTGGATGCACTAAGGCTTTATCCAGCTTCTCAGCTGCCAGTAGTTCTGGGCCCTCTGCTATTGCTGTAGATTACTATACCTGGATGCAAGACTGGACAATGAGACTGCAGTGAGGCTATGCTATGCTATGCTAATCTACAAGACTGCACTTATGCTACTGTATGCTATGATATGCTATATAGGATATGAGACAGCAGTGAGGCTACGTTATGCTAGGCTATGAGACTGAGGTGATGCTAGGCTATGTTAATCTATGAAAATGAGGCAATGCTAGGCTGCGCTATGGTAAGCTGTGAGACTGGAGAGCTAGGGAATTTTAATGTTCCAACTGAGGCAATCCTATGCTGTGCTATGATAAGATATGATATGATAAGACTGGGGTGCTAGAGAATTTTATGTTCAGACTGACACAATTCTAGGATCTGCTATGGTGAGCTAAGCTATGAGAACTGCAGTGTACAGTAATTACCTCCAGATTGATTGAGAGTGAGGAGTAGCTCACATGATCGCCTGCAGGGCTGAGCCTAATCCTTTTACCCCCCTTGTAATTCTGCAACCCCAGCACCATTCTAATGAATGTTAGTCTACTCTCTTTCTCTCCCTATGCACTTTCTGATCTGTCAGAGTCTGACAGCGTCATAAAAAACGCCGGAACATTACGGAGTGCCATGTCAGATACACAGGGGGTAATTCCCTCAAAATGAGTCATATTACTGAGGGGTGAACTGAGGTAATTCCAGCAAAGAAGACAGCATCTCATTACATCTCTGCATTGTTGCTGTCGTCGTTGTTGTTGTTGTTGTTAATGTTATTGTTCTCAGGTCACTGGTCGTTGTGCAGAGTTTAAAATTGACCAGTGGCTCTTGGGGGAGCCATTCCACATTCGGCACGGCACATGTCATCATTTCCTGATGTTATAATTGAATTAGAGATTAATTAGAGCCCTGGATCCCTCCGCACAGCATGTGATGTCTCAGGCAGGATCCCCTGAGGTGCAGTACAAGTCCCCCCGTACCCACGTGAGTCCTTGGCTACTGTGGGTCCTCTCGCTGTGTTTAATATGGGGACAGTGGCTGGCTGTCCTTGAAAAGGATATGTCTGTGGATAATGAGGTCTATGATGATGACTGTAGTCTAGGCATACATAATGTCTGCACGTATATGTAAGTACTGTATATCTAAGTAGCCTAAACAATATATTCAGTACTGTATGTTTATGTGTGCACCTGTGTATACTGTATATGTGCATGTTGTTATGCAAGATCATTGATCTTATGCTCTAACCTGCTCCAGTCTGAGATGTATAATGTGAATGTATTTGTGAGCATCATGTATGTCTGTATGTATGTTTGTTGGTTAGATGTTCCTACAATGTCCCTACGTTGCTCCTATGTTGTATGTGTGTAATGTTGACATGTATACGATCTTTAATTGGTTGCCCCCCTACCATGCCCAGTCCTGGGTTGTGTATGTATGTATGTGTGCATATGTTGGCATACATAAGGTTGTTGGTTGGTTGCCCCTACCTTGCCCAGACCTGGGTTGTGTATGTATGTATGTATGTATGTATGTATGTATGTATGTATGTATGTATGTATGTATGTATGTATGTGTGCATATGTTGGCATACATCAGGTCGTTGGTTGGTTGCCCCCTACCTTGCCCAGTCCTGGGTTGTGTATGTATGTATGTATGTATGTATGTATGTGTGCATTATGTTGGCATACATAAGGTCGTTGGTTGGTTGCCCCTACCTTGCCCAGTCCTGGGTTGTGTATGTATGTATGTGTGCATATGTTGGCATACATAAGGTCGCTGGTTGGTTGCCCCTACCTTGCCCAGTCCTGGGTTGTCCTTGACCTTGTTGACAGCACGGAGGAGGCATGGGGGGGCCGGAGGGG
>NW_027468680.1:7170950-7178450 GCF_046254945.1 Alosa pseudoharengus
CCAATCAGCATCCAAGCCCCCAGCGTTGGTCCACCTGTCTGGCCAATGACCATTCAGGCCCCACAGCACTGTCTCACCTGTCTAGACCAGTGGTTCTCAACCTTTTTTCAGTGATGTACCCCCTGTGAAAAAAAAATTCAGCCAAGTACCCCCTAACCAGCGCAAAGCATTTTTAGTTGAGAAAAAAAGACTTAAAACAGAGCACGGAATTGTACCGGCTCTGGTTTGGCCTTCTTTGCCACTTGTCCCTCCGTGTTTTCACAAGAATTACCACTACGCTTCAACCACGACTCCATCTTTGAGTTTTGACAGTGATTGACAGGTGAAGGCGGGTGGCATGTGACAGGTTGGGTCGAACCATCCTGGTATGGGGGGGACTCTGGGTTTTTTTTTTAAAGTATATTTTTTGGGGCTTTTATGCCTTTAATGCGACAGGATAGTGGAGAATGACAGGAAGTGAGTAGGAGAGAGAGTCGGGGTGGGATCCGGAAAGGACCACGGGGCGGGAATCGAACCCTGGCCGCCGGCATATGGTGCAGGTGCCCCAGCCAGTTGCGCCACAGCTGGGGCCGGACTCTGGGGTTTTAGGATAATGAAATTGAATAGCCTACTGAAATATAAAATTCATTTTATGAACTTATATTTTCCTGAAATATTTATTAAATAATTGTTTTTAAAGTATTTTTGCATGGATTCTACTTTTTAAATATATGTATATTTTAAAATCTCCCGTACCCCCTGGAGTGCTTTCACGTACCCCCAGGGGTACGCGTACCCCCATTTGAGAACCACTGGTCTAGACCAATCAACATCCAAGCCCACAGCTTTGGTCCACCTGCCTGACCAATAAACACCCATGTCCCCTTTACACTGGTCAACCTCCCTGACCAATCAACACCCATGTCCCCTTTACACTGGTCAACCTCCCTGGCCAATCAACACCCATGTCCCCTTTACACTGGTCAACCTCCCTGGCCAATCAACACCCATGTCCCCTTTACACTGGTCAACCTCCCTGGCCAATCAACACCCATGTCCCCCTGCACTGGCCTTTCCCTTTCCCTCTGTCTAATCAGCGTTAAGGTTCCCAACGTTGATCCGCCTGTCCCACAGTACTTCGGCCAGGACTGCCTGCCGTTATGCAACACCCCATAGTCAAATGAGAGGTCCATAGAGACAGTAACTGGGCAGCTAGAATGGGGAATGGTAGTAAGCACACCGCGCTAAGCTAAGCGCTGCCTTTGAGGGGCATATTTCAAGGGGATGCTGTGCTACTGTACTTTTCTTTTACTTGTTCTCCTTTCTTTCCACTCCCTACCGTGCCTCCCGCTGCCGTATCCGCGGGCAACGGAGTATGTGTTTAGAGGAGCCTCCTCCTGGGAGTCTCTCACTCAATCAGTGCCAATCAAACAGCCCAGGGAGCACAGGAGTGTGTGTGTGTGTGTGTGTGTGTGTGTGTTTGTGTGTGTGTGGGCGGATATCTCTCCACTCCCTCCCCATCAAAGCCGTGTGCATGTCTGTTAGAACTACCTAAGATAAGACTCGGCTGCATCGGATCAGGAAAGGAGGAACAAGCCGGAAAGAAAAAGACAAACACAAACAACATGGAAGTTTCAAAAGAAGCAAAGACAAGAGAAGACAATTAAGATGTTTTCCCTCCTTATCCAAGTGCTGCCATTCTGAAGGGTTTTCTGAGCGCTGCGGTGGTTCTGACAGTGATGATACAACCTACCTGTCTCACAGGAAACACCAAACACACACACACACACACACACACACACACACACACACACACACACACACACACACACACACACACACACACACACATAAGAAATGCAGCATCACATATTGCAGGCCTCACCACCTCTTGCGTAACTTGGGAATTATATAAACATGGAGGTCTCCCTTTGTTTCTGTCGTAAGACGGGATGGCACCCAATTAGAAAGAAGAATGACAGAGTGAACATGCTGTCAGGTTCTTCAGGCAGGCTGTGCTAGTTTAGTCTTAAGACAGGCCTGGTAGGGATGTGTTCAGTGTGCGTTCTGCTCGATGGTGTTTTATGCCCCCAACGTTGTCTTCCAGGCAGCGCTGCCACCGCTGACTTAAAGGCACCTAATCCTAAACCTAACCCCAACCCTAACCCTAACCTTAACCAATGCCTAACCCTAGTGCCTTCCAGGCAGCGCTGCCTTGAAGACAACGTTGGGGCCATAAAACACCAAGAAGCAGTTTCTATCTCTGCCTGTACTGTAGTAAGCCTCTCCCACCTTTAAGAGGTTAGAGACTCCGAAAAAACAGACGAAAGCATATAAAATAGAAACTCTTGATTTTTTTTCTTTTTTTTTTCTTCCTTTTTGTTTTGTGTTTTTTTTTTTTAATTCCCTACATGCATGCGCTTAAAGATGCACCAGCCGCCCCCCAGGCAGCATGTACAGAAGTTCAGAACAGCCAAGATTTCTCGACAGCAACGCTCTGCTGTTGTTCCTGAGGCAACGAGAAGAAGAAGTTGGCTCGGCTCTCCTGTGGAATCGGATTTCTGTCAGGCGAGAGAGAGGGAGCGCAAGCAGCCGCTTCCTGAGAGAGCGACGTGGAGGCTAAACAAACAGATTGTCAGTGATAGCATCCCGAGCCGAGACAAGACGTGTCCGTGGAGCGGAGAGGAGCGAGCCGCAGGCTATGCTAATATTTTGTGTGTTGGTTTTCTGATTAGTGCTGATGAGCTCTCCTGCAATGTCGGCCACTAGAGAGCCTGCACTGTGACCGGCAGGCCCATGGAGGACTCTTAGTAGGAGCGGTATGCAGGTGTACAGGTGACAGAGGTGTGTGTGTGTGTGTGTGTGTGTGTGTGTGTGTGTGTGTGTGTGCGCGTGTTCATGTTCATGTATGTATGCTAATATTGTATATGTGTGTGTGTGTGTGTGTGTGTGTGTGTGTGTGTGTGTGTGTGTGTGTGTACGCTTATGTGCATACCTGTCTGTCTTAGAGTGTGTACATCTGTATGTGTGTGATTGTGTGTCTGTGTGTGGTCTGGAGTTGTGAGGCACAGCTGAGTCGCAAGAAACTGTGTGAAGTGTAGAGTGCGCTAATTATTATAAGACTTGTTATTTCAGAGATGTGCGCACACACATACACACACACACACACACACCCTGGATGTCCTCAGTGACCAAACACCTTGTTTTTACTCGTCTAATGATCTGTCATCCTTCTCAAATCTCCCCACAGCTGATCTTACACAGCCTGCATTTAGACACAGTGTCCCGAATAAGAATATAACACACACACACACACACACACAAACACACACACACACACACATGAACACACACACACACACACCTCAGCCCTGTCTCTCTCCCCTCTCTTCCAGTACACATAGACTTCCAGTCTCGATCTCTCTCTCAAAACACACACACACACACACACACACACACACTTCTGTGCTGAGATGAGTGTTCCTGTGCCGACAGCGTTGGTCAGGAGACGTTTCATTTTCTCTGCGGCGTTAACGGGGCTGCTCAGAGCGGTGGGGCGACGCGCGCACCTACAGAGAGTTTCCAGCTGCCCGAGTGACTCCTCACACACTCCTCCAGCATGTCTGCTGCTATTTACAACCTCTTCTCCTCACACAGACACAAACACCACAAACTACCAGCGGAGATAAGCTGACCCACGGATGTGTCTCATACACACACACACACACACACACACACACACACACACACACACACACACACACAAAGATAGATTTAGTAACAGGCTGTCTAGCTAGCAGTAGTGTAAGAAAAGCAGTCTTAGCAGTTCTTACCTGTCCATCTCCTGTGAAGGACGTGTGTGTGGCTGTTAATCCATGTGTCCAGCCATGCTCTCTCTCTCTCTCTCACACACACACAAACACACACACACACTCCCTGGACACACCTCAGCCCACGGCAGCCGAGGATTCTCCGGAGGAGTGCAGAGCGCCTAGGAGACGCATGCTCAGAGGAAGCATCCTGAGTGTGTGTGTGTGTCACTCTCACTCACACACAAACACACACACACGCACACACACTCTCAGCCGGCCTGTCTGACCCTTACAGTCGTTCCGCAACAACGTGACTGTCTGTTCAGCACTGATAGCATGACTCAATCCACACCTGAGCTTGCTGCCAGGCAACTCTTCCTCCCTCCCTCCCTTCCTCCCTCTCCCTCGCTCTCTCTCTCTCTCTCTCTTTCTCTCTCTTCCCCTTGCTCTCTCTTTCGTCTCTCCTTTCCCACTCCCACTCCTTCTCCCTCGATACTTCTCTCTCTCTCTCTCTCTCTCTCTCTCTCTCTCTCTCCCTCGCTCTGTCTTTTTTCACTCACTCTCACTCTTCCCCTCTCTCTCACTCACTCTCTCTTATTCGAGCCCCCCCCCCCATTCCATGTCTCTCTCTTATTCGCCCCCGTCTCTCTTTCTTACCTTTCCTCCCTCTTTTCCCTTTGCTCTCTACCCCCCCCTCTCTCTCTCTTTTCTCCTCTCTCTCTTCCCTTTGCTTTCTCTTATTTGCTGCCATCTCTCTCTCTCTCTCTCTCTCTCTCTCTCCTCTCTCTCTCTTTGCTCTCTCTCTCTCTCTCTCTCCTCTCCTCTCTCTCTCTTTGCTCTCTCTCTCTTTGCTCTCTCTCTCTCTCTCTCTCTCTCTCTCTCTCTCTCTCTCCTCTCCTCTCTAGCTCTCTCCTCTCTCTCTCTTTGCTCTCTCTCCTCTCCTCTCCTCTCTCTCTCTCTCTTTGCTCTCTCTCTCTTTGCTCTCTCTCTCTCTCTCTCTCTCTCTCTCTCTCTCTCTCTCATGTCACTCCCTTGCTCTCACACTGCCTCTGTGTCTCAATAAGTATTTTTTCCCCTCATTCTTTCACTCTCGCTTTCTCTCATTCCCACCTTCTCTTATCTCTGTACCTCTCTCTCTCCCTCTTTCTGTCACACACACTGTTCTGTCCATTCTCTCTTCATCTCCTTCTTTCTCAGGTGCAATCTTCCTGCCCTCCACTTGGTCCACCTCTTTCTCTTTTACTCTTTTAATCATTTCTCTCTCTTTTCTTTCCTCTCTCTCATGACATCAGAGATGACAGAGATGAAGTGATGGAGCAGAGAGAGAGAGGAAGAGATGGAACAGAGAGAGAAATGGAGAGATGGAACAGAGAGAGAAATGGAGAGATGAAGAGATGGAACAGAGAGAGAAATGGAGAGATGAAGAGATGGAACAGAGAGAGAAATAGAGAGATGAAGAGATGGAGCAGAGAGAGATGGAGAGATGGAGCAGAGAGATAAATAGAGAGATGGAGCAGAGAGAGATGGAGAGATGGAACAGAGAGAGAAATGGAGAGAAGAAGAGATGGAACAGAGAGAGATGGAGAGATGGAGCAGAGAGATAAATAGAGAGATGGAGCAGAGAGAGAAATGGAGAGAAGAAGAGATGAAGAGATGGATCATAGAGAGAGATGGATCTCTCTCCCTCCCCCCTCTCTCTCTCCCTCTTGCTCCATCTCTCTCTCTACCTCCATCTCTCTCCCTCCCTCCATCTCTCTCCCTCCCTCCCTCTCTCTCTCCCTCTCTCTCTCTCTCTCTCTCTCTCTCTCTCTCCCTCCCTCTCTCTCTCTCCCTCCCTCCATCTCTCTCCCTCCATCTCTCTCTCTCTCCCTCCCTCCATCTCTCTCCCTCCCTCCATCTCTCTTCCTCCCTCCATCTCTCTCCCTCCCTCCATCTCTCTCCCTCCCTCCATCTCTCTCTACCTCACAGTTGGAGTTTCCAGACTCTCATCGGGCCCTCGCTGTGCCAACTCTGAAGATGAGAGGCGGTCAGACCACTCTGATTGGCAGTACAAAACGCACACACACACAGTCACACACACACACACACACACACACACACAATGCAATTTCCCTCGCTATCAGATGAGCCGGCTGAGCCAAGCTATCCGACACAAGGGGGCGAAGGTCCAGCGCTCTGTCAGAGGGTCTGTCTGCACACACAGAGCCCCAGCAGAGTGCTCTCTCCCTGGGCACGTCTACGTTTTCCCACCCTCACCCACCACCAGCCCCACATGTGCCACTCTGCCCTCTGCTGACGCTGTGCCAAGCCTCTACAGAAGCTCTGCAAATGAGAGAGAGAGAGAGAGGGAGGGAGAGAGAGAGAGAGAGAGAGAGAGAGAGAGGGAGGTAGAGAGAGAGAGAGAGAGCTTTTCACTGCAGGCTACATAAGGCCCTAGAAAGACTAATAGAAGGCTGAGACACAGAGAAAAGGGAAGAAAAAAGTAAGGAAGAGGAGGAGGATGAAGATGATGAGGAGGAGGATGAAGATGAGGAGGAGGAGGATGAAGATGAGGAGGAGGAGGATGAAGATGAGGAGGAGGAGGAGGCGTCTTGGCTCAGGAGTGGGACCTGGAGATGAGCCAGAGTTGAGAGAGAGCTGGAGTGTAAAGGTCTCATTTCATTCATTATTTTCTCATAAAAAGTGCAAATCAGTGCAAATGCTGATGTGTCTCCAGCAAATATGTGCTCAGTAAACAGGGTCACTTAACCTATTAAATACCGGAGGAGTTCTGCCGCCAGTAAAGAGGGTCACTATTTAACCTGTGAAATACAGGATTTCTGCTGCAAGTAAACAGGGTCACTTAACCTATTAAATACCGGAGTTCTGCCGCCAGTGAACAGGGTCACTATTTAGCCTGTGAAATACAGGAGTTCTGCTGCAACAGGTTTCTATAAAGAAACTTTTATGGGTGCCATATAAGAACAACCTGTGAAATACAGGAGTTCTGCTGCAACAGGGTTCTATAAAGAAACTTTTATGGGTGCCATATAAGAACAACCTGTGAAATACAGGAGTTCTGCTGCAACAGGGTTCTATAAAGAACATTTTAGGGGTGCCATAAATGAACAACCTGTGAAATACAGGAGTTCTGCTGCAACAGGGTTCTATAAAGAACATTTTAGGGGTGCCATATATGAACAACCTGTGAAATACAGGAGTTCTGCTGCAACAGGGTTCTATAAAGAAACTTTTATGTGTGCCATATATGAACAACCTGTGAAATACAGGAGTTCTGCTGCAACAGGGTTCTATAAAGAACCTTTTAGGGGTGCCATATATGAACAACCTGTGAAATACAGGAGTTCTGCTGCAACAGGGTTCTATAAAGAACCTTTTAGGGGTGCCATATAGGAACATTTTTTAAATCTATATAGAACCATCTATTCTTCATCTATTCTGGGTGACCTCCAGGGGCAGGAGGCCCAGGATATGACAGGCTTTATCCCAGCCTGAGTAAGCCTTAGCTGGGTTAGCTTTCAGGGTGGTGGGCCTCACGTCAAGACACCTGCCAGAGCTAATCTATAGAGGCTCAGAGGACATGGAGAGAGAGAGAGAGAGAGAGAGAGAGAGAGAGAGAGATAAGATAAAAGAAAGAGTGAGGAGAAGGAGGAGAGGGAGGGAGAGAGAGGGGGAGAGAGCGATGAAAGAAAGAGGGAGCAGAGAGAGA
>NW_027468680.1:7188450-7195950 GCF_046254945.1 Alosa pseudoharengus
GTGTGTGTGTGTGTGTGTGTGTGTGTGTGTGTGTGTGTGTGTGTGTGTGTGTGAGAGAGAGAGAGAGAGAATGAGATGAGCACAGCAGAGAGACACTGTGGCCGCCATCTCTTTTCCTGACCGCAGGGAGAGATTGAGCCTTTCATGTTCCACAACGCCACAAACATCCCAGGAATCCTCCACATGGGGAGGTGGGAGAGAGAGTGTGTGTGTGTGTGTGTGTGTGAGTGTGGTTGACTTCTCACTGAAAGCCTTGACGCAAAAGAACCTCTCGTTATTTCCGCCAGTGTGTGCTTGATGTTCTGACAGCGGTGCTATTTGATTCAGACTTGTGCTTTCTGTGAAGAACAAACAGCACGCCAATGAGCTCATGGGTGTGTGTGTGTGTGTGTGCAGCACGCCATGGAGCTCATGGCTGTGTGTGTGTGTGTGTGTGTGTGTGTGTGTGTGTGTGTGTGTGTGTGTGTGTGTGTGTGTGTGCAGCACGCCATGGAGCTCATGGCTGTGTGTGTGTGTGTGTGTGTGTGTGTGTGTGTGTGTGTGTGTGTGTGTGTGTGTGTGTGTGTACAGCACGCCATTGAGCTCATGGCTGTGTGTGTGTGTGTGTGTATGTGTGCAGCACGCCATTGAGCTCATGGTTGTGTGTGTGTGTGTGTGTGTGTGTGCAGCACGCCATTGAGCTCATGGGTGACTAATACCCTCTCTGTTCGCTTTCCCCCATGAATACTGTATGTGAACACAGAGAGAAGGAGAAAGAGAGAGAGAGAGAGAGAGAGAGAGATGCAGAACAAGAGAGAGAAAGAAAGATGCAGAAAAGAGGAAAGAGAGAGAGAGGGAGAGAGAGAGTGACGCAGAAGAGGATAGAGGGAAGAAGCGAGAGACAGAGAGAGAGAGAGAGAGAAACAGAGAGAGAGAGAGAGAGCGCTGGTGCTGAAGCCAGTCAGGTCGCTGCAGACACCACCATCCATCACTCAATGCCGGGAACGTAGGCGTCCACCTCAGCTGTCTGACCACATCTTAAAGTGAACACATCCGGACACTCAGGTCATGACACCTGAGCTATAAAACAGCCGGCTCTTCTTCAAAGCAGCTTACAGCCACAGTAAATTTCTCCCGAGGGGAGTTTCAAAACATGGAACAGACGCGTGGAAATATGAAGAATGCAATCCAGGTGTGTGTGTGTGTGTGTGTGTGTGTGTGTGTGTGTGTGTGTGTGTGTGTGTGTGTGTGTGTGACCAGTCAGTCCTCACTACCTGTCCAATAACCAGCTGACAAGTAGAAAGACACACACGTAACACACCTCCACAAACCCACGCAGGCCTGTAAAAGACACACACGTAACACACCTCTACAAACCTCTACGCAGGCCTGTAAAAGTTAACAGCCTTTCTCTGTGCATTTACAGGCCCACTGCATATGACACCGCCTCTTACATGAGGGTATAAATCTAACACACACACACAGACACACGCGCACACACACGCGCACACACACACACACACACACACACAGATACGTGTCACACTCTCCTTTCTCTGCTCCAGCATCTGGGGAGTGTGCTGTGAAAAACACTCATATATGGAAGATTCCGGAATCAATGATGACCCACGGGGCAGCGGAGGAGGTGAATAATGTCCGTCTCTCCTCACGTCCGAGAGAACACACTCTGAGCACATCACTCGGAGAGGAGGAGAACACTGGACGAGTGGTTCTGATCCGTCGTAAATAAAAATCTCGGATGATGAAACTCCCTATCGCACGCGGGCATTATGGAAATATTTACCCAACGTGAGGCCCACAGAGAGAGAGAACAGAAGATTGCGTTCACTAGAACACTACTACAGGGACGGGAAAACAGCATTTATCAGGTTTTTAATCTCGTACTCGTGTCTTCGTGGAGAACAGAGAGAGAGAAAAAAGAAATGGTAATATTTGTATTTCAGTGTTTAGAGTGGGCTTATCGTCCAGCCATGGGGAACTTTGGTCCATTTTTACTGGACAGTGTAGACTATATCAGCACGACATTCCCAGCTCATAATTACGTTCCTATCTGAGTGATATGCGCAGAAACCGCTATTCTCGTTCTGTGTGCTGAGCACGGCTCGGGGAGCTTTGATCCCTCCTGCAGCTTCGGGTCTGTGTTTGAGCTAGCGCCGCGACTGATGAAGATGATGATGATGATGATGATGATGAAGGTGATCACGTCACCAGCAGGGTTGTGCTCAATTCGAACTGCAATTCTGCTTCCTGTTTGCTACCTCAATTGAAATGCAAGTGAAATTCAAGAATTGAATTGGAATTTAAGAGCCAGTTTCAATTAAATTCTGGAATTTTGCACAAGCCTGGTCACCAGGCATGACAGAAGTCATCTGCCACAACACGTCCCACCCGTCTCCGCGTTACGTTTAGGATCACAACCAGCGTCTATTTCAGGACCTCACAAACACTTTTTTAAAGTGTGTTTTTTTTTTGTCTTCCTCACTGCTCAGACTTCAGAGGAGGCTTCTCCCGGGCTCAGAAAGCGGATCAGAAGAAGATAGAGGCAGCAGCCGACAGAGAGAAGGTGAGTCAAACACATCACATCAAGTCGCATGTGTAACTCAGACTGTGGTCCCACACTCTTTTTTGTCTTAAGCGCCTTAACTGTCGATGGAGAGATGAAAGAGGGGAAGAGAGAGGGAGAGAGGAATAGAGAGAGAGGGAGAGAGAGATGAGAGAGAAAGATGAGAGTGAGAGAGAGTTGGGTCTGACTAGGATTAGTGCAAAGCTGTCGCTCTGTGTTCCCTTGTAAACGGCTCAGGCACAACTCATATCACCTGAGCAGAGCAAATCCTCCCTCTCTCTCTCTCTCTCTCTCTCTCTCTCTCTCTCTCTCTCTCTCTTTCTCTCTCATTCCCTCTCTCACTCACTCCCTCTCTCTCTCTCACTCTCTCTCTCTCTCCTTCCATTTCCTGAGGGCTTAAGGTAAGACCTCTGAGGAAAGTATGAAGATGTTCCACAGTGCTTTACATGAACCCACATACATTGCTATAGGCAAAGCCTGACACCACCTCCATATAAAGGACATAAATCCATACGACACTGACTCATTCAAGTGTGACGTTTCCCTCCTTTCAGAGTTGTTTGAATGCTCTAGTTGAAACGAATGCAGCACAGAAGTCCAGTCTTAGTAATGTGTTCGGACAGTAGCGTATGGGTTTTAAATAACTCATTCCTAAATCTATCTCCGAACTACCCACCAAGCCTGAATGAGCTCAGCGGACCTAAATACATTCAGCTACTCAGAGACAATTCATGAAATGCACATTGGACACATCATAAAAATGCAGCGCTGTGTATCGCTGTCACATATGGTTACCCTGGCCTTCACACAGCCTTACCTATGGCGCTCCAGCAGTTAATTAGGCCTGATTATGGCCATTGTGTTGCAGGGTAAAATACGGCCTGCGATCTCAGAGGCTGTGGGCTGTCTACACACACTGGGGTGAGTTATGTAGCTGTGCAGGGGTGGGGGTGTGGGTGTGGGGGTGGGGGGTAGTGCAGAGGTGTGTGTGTGTGTGTGTGTGTGGGGGGGGGGTGTTTGTAATGCAACTGTGTTATAAATAATATCCTGAGCTCCTGTCTCCTGAGGAAGGATTGATTTACGCCAGGGCTCTGGAGAGCGGGCGGGACGGGGAGGACTTCAGGACGGCTATTCGTCTCCCGATATCTCCTCCACTTCGCCTCGCTCCTCTCCTCCTCTTCGCCTCGCTCCTCCGCTCCTCTTCGCCTCTCCTCCTCTCCTCCGCTCCTCTCCTCCTCTCCTCCTCTCCTCCAGATAAAACCCCTGATCTATGGCCTCCTGCACTCCCTCAGGCTCCTGAGGAGCACAGCTGCCGTATTTCAACTGCAGTATTTCATCCCCTTAGGACTTCTCGTCTTTTTGGAAGGTTCTGTTTGGAACGTCAATGTTCCGCATACCCCCGCCCCCCCCCCATCCCATTACCCAAGTCTAAGGGGCTCACTAGGGTACAGAACCGGGGTTCCAGATGAGAACTCCCCATTCAGGAGCTAGAACGCAGAACACAGAACCTACCTCAGCTGACCTAGTGGATAAGCAATCCGCCTCCTGACGCTTCCCGCGTTTGCGAATGATATCACCTAAAAAAGAACCTTTTAGAACCCTGCAGCTGTATGGCCGTCCATGGGTAAAACCCAAAATTGGGTTGTTTTTCGATTTAAATGGAGAGTCCTTTATAAAAGGAGTTTTCAGAGCACGTTTAATAACCCAACAAAAGCTCAGCCTGCTTGCAATTCCCATACTCCGGTCTCACACTGTAGTGTGTGGACCCCTCAAGCAACTTTGCATCTTTTCTACCCCACTCCAAAGGGAAGCACACACACACACACACACACACACGCACACACACGCGCACGCACACGCACACGCACACGCACACGCACACGCACACGCACACGCACACGCACACACACACACACACACGTGCCTAGGCCTTCCTATGCGGCAACGCACACAACTAGGATGACTATGGGATGAAATGACATCAGTGTATGCTTCTGTGCGCTCTTGTGTGCAAATAACGTGCCAATTTAGCCCTGGTGAATGGGAGCAGCCATGCGTCTGGACGTGTCCATGAGCCTGCAGAAGACTCCGAAAGAGTCGAGTCAAACAGCGCACTGACAGTGCCACACCAGCAGGCCAAAACAAAACAAACCCCGGGCACGTGCACTCTCAGAAGAAAGACATAGCGCTGGAGAAAGGAGAACAACACTTTGTGAAAAAGACGCTGTCCTGACTACGGCTGACATGTACAGCTGACTGATGTGGGACAACTGTGGACCAGGTCAGAGAGCCAGATCAGGGCTTTATCAGGGGCAAACCAGAGATACATATCAGGGACATTTGGTGGTCAAATCAGGGGCAGATGAGGAACAGGTCAAGGGTCTATCAGGGCTAAATCCAGGCTAATTTCACTGCTATAAGGAACCACTGGAGACTGGAGCTCCCTGGCTAGGCTAATCATGAGACTGGAGGCTAGTGGTGAGGCCTACCGGGCGAAGAAGGACGCAGCTGCGGAGGTGCCACTAGAGGGCGCTGTGGTGACTGCGGGGGGCGGCGGGGCAGGAGTGCTGTGGGTGCTGTGGCTAGTTGGCCGGTCGGCGTTGTAGCGGTTCAGTGCGGCTTCGGTCAACCCCTCCCGGTTTCCTTCGGGAACCATCTGTGAGATCTGAAAAACAGAAGAGTAGAGAAGGTTTAGATAAAATGGCAGCGAAATATCAGCTAGATATCAGCTTACAGCATGACAACGCAATCATACAATCAATACAACAGATTTATTATACACCTGTTTTGACAGCGACAAAACAATAGAAACACAAGAGAAAGAACAAATGAGAGAAAAAGAGTTAGAAATTGATCTTTTACATTCTTCTCTCCAACAACTAACAGTGAACTGTCCCTTCTTGTAGCGTACCTGATTAGCCAAAAGTAAATAAGTAGCCTATCAAGCAAACAAGGTGGCAGTTCTGACTCTACAATGGAATTGATCTGACCCAGTTCTGATTCTAGAATGCATCTGGCTCAGTTCTTGCACCACTGGATCTGCACCAGATGATGCTCAGATCTGTTCTGGAATCAGTTTCTGTGCCATGGGTTCAGTTTCCCTCAGGCACTAGCATTACTGCAGCATTGCACAGCACTTTCCACTCTCAACCCCCTGAGGCAAAAACCCCTCTGCTAAACGACTGCAGTTGGAAACGTTAAGGGGTTAAAATGACACCTACTGCAAAACTTATACTTATAATAGATGCATATTGCACCGCTTTGCACCAGAGACTGGGGTTAAAAACACACTCACAGCATAACTAACAATAAAAAACACACTCACAGCAAAACTAACACTAAAACAAACACACATTCACAGCATAACTAACACTAAAAACACACTCACAACATAACTAACACTAACAAACCACACACAACACAATTAACACTCATGACAGATTCATTTTACCAACTGCACCAACTGGGCAAGATTCAGCGTATCAACTTCCCTCCGAATCAACAGTACCATGAGTAAACAAAACTAGTCAACAGTACCATGAGTAAACAAAACTAGTCAACAGTACCATGAGTAAACAAAACTAGTCACTAGCGCTACATAGCAGGCGTTAACTAGCATTTCACACAGCTAATTTCCGCCATTTTTACAGGACAACTGTCCTGTCATCCTCCTGTTTATGCATCTCCTTAACTTCTGTTCATGCAACACCCATTGCTGATGACGTATCCTTGGTTCCGTTCAAAACTGGTGGAAATGTGGGCTGGTGCACTAGATAGCACCAAGGTTCAAAGGTTAAACATTTTGAATGGAACCCGTTCAAGAATGCATTCGCTGTCTGGTCGAAAAAACACCCTTAGTGGTAAGATAAAATGCTCTGTGAATACAGGCCCAGATCTCAGGGCTGACGTGACTGCATGAGGGAAGACACGAGAAAGGCGGCGGACATTATTCACCAGAGAGGACGACACAACAACCGAGAGGTCAGAGGTCAGACACTATTTAGCCCCTTCCTTCGGTCTGGCGGGCCTCCACCAGCCATATGTTTCCAGCGAGTAGCAACTCTTAAATGATTGGCTCCCCTGACACACATACACACACACACACACACACACACACACACACACACACACACACACACACACACACACACACACACACACACACACACACACACACACACACACACACACACACACACACACACACACACACACACATACACACAGCGAGTAGCAACTCTTAAATGATTGGCTCCCCTGCGACGCAGTGGTGTGGAACCGCAGGACAAGACAGGAGCTCAGACTCTTGGCACGGCGCGGACCGCTGGCTGGGTCGAGAGCGAGCGAGCGTGCGGCGAGCGCAGATAGCACGTATCTCGGAGCGATAGGGGGGGGGGGAGATCTGTCCCGTCCGCCTGAAGAGGACAAGCCACAGAGCCCTTGAGCTTTGGCTGCTGGCCCAGACCTCTCAGCATAAGTCAGTGGGTCACTGAAGCACACACACTTAGAGACAAGAGAGGCAGCTGCACACTCTTACCCCGACCTCCGCCTGACACACACACACACACACATATACACACATACACATACACATACACATACACATACACATACACATACACATACACATACACATACACACACTCACAAGGATCCACACACACACTCACACACACACACACACACACACACACACACATACACACACTCACAAGGATGCACACACACACACACACACACACACACACACACACACACACGTGCACACACACACACACACACACACACACACACACACACACACACACACACACACACTCAACAACACAGGCACACAGTCCTAAGGAGCACTGCATATCACGCCACACACTCAGTTCACACACACAGCCCACAGTGCCACAGAGATGATACCCAATGGCCAGTCACACACTGTAGAT
>NW_027468680.1:7200950-7203450 GCF_046254945.1 Alosa pseudoharengus
TTTGTTCCGCTCTCCGTGTGGTTAGACCAGTGCCGGACGCGCCAGGATCCCTCCTCGACCGCAATCGCATTTGAAAACGGTGAATGTGGAGAGGGCAGAAGCTGGCCGCTTGTCCTCCCATAAATCCCCACAAGCCGGGCTGAGAGAGGGGCCCCTGGGGATGGCTGGACGGGGCCAGTGCAGTGTGTGTGTTTGGAGGATGGCTGGATGGAGTGAGTGCAGTGTGTGTGTTTGGAGGATGGCTGGACGGGGTGAGTGTGTGTGTTTGGAGGATGGCTGGATGGGGTGAGTGTGTGTGTTTGGAGGATGGCTGGATGGGGCCAGTGCAGTGTGTGTGTTTGGAGGACGGCTGGACGGAGTGAGTGCAGTGTGTGTGTTTGGAGGATGGCTGGACGGGGTGAGTGTGTGTGTTTGGAGGATGGCTGGATGGGGTGAGTGTGTGTGTTTGGAGGATGGCTGGATGGGGCCAGTGCAGTGTGTGTGTTTGGAGGATGGCTGGACGGAGTGCAGTGTGTGTGTTTGGAGGATGGCTGGACGGGGCCAGTGCAGTGTGTGTGTTTGGAGGATGGCTGGACGGAGTGAGTGTGTGTGTTTGGAGGATGGCTGGACGGAGTGAGTGTGTGTGTTTGGAGGATGGCTGGATGGAGTGAGTGTGTGTGTTTGGAGGATGGCTGGATGGGGCCAGTGCAGTGTGTGTGTTTGGAGGATGGCTGGACGGAGTGAGTGTGTGTGTTTGGAGGATGGCTGGACGGGGCCAGTGCAGTGTGTGTGTTTGGAGGATGGCTGGACGGAGTGAGTGTGTGTGTTTGGAGGATGGCTGGATGGGGTGAGTGTGTGTGTTTGGAGGATGGCTGGATGGGGTGAGTGTGTGTGTTTGGGGGATGGCTGGATGGGGTGAGTGTGTGTGTTTGGAGGATGGCTGGATGGGGTGAGTGTGTGTGTTTGGGGGATGGCTGGATGGGGTGAGTGTGTGTGTGTTTGGGGGCTTGCAGCAGCAGGGGGCCCATGGCCGCCTCCGCAGACGGACAGATTTTACTAACTGAGAGCAAGTGACTTAAGGCCGCTGTGTCTCTCACCCTCTCTCTCCGTCTCTCTCTCTCTCTCTCCGTCTCTCTCTCTCTCTCTCTCTCTCTCTCTCTCTCTTTCCTCCACTGCTCTGTGTCTCTCACCCTCTCTCTCTCTCTCTCTCTCTCTCTCTCTCCTCCGCTGCTCTGTGTCTCTCTGTCTGTCTGTCTTATTTAGAGCTTGGCAAAGCGAGACCAGGAGCAGAGCAGGGCACCTGCAGCAGCTATGAAATACATGAGGATTATTGATCCCACTGCTTTATGATCTTTCTGCAGAGTCACTTACTGCAGGCTAATTTATATCCTCTTTCACACACACACACCCCCCCACCCCACCCCCAGCCCAGGGAGGGCTAGTTAATGTTCAACAGCCCAATCCAGAGGACCGGGATTCATTTCAGTGAGTTCCTGAGTAATGAACACACACTGAGCAAAAATCAAAGTCAAGGACAGAAAAAGGGAACAGAACTGGAAAAATAAAAAAATCGGACGGAGAAAAACCCCAAGTGACCCACTGTACGGTCTCGGCTTGGTTTTGGACAATAGTCATTTTTCTCCTGAGCGGAGCATTGAGCCAGTGAGATCAATAGACTCGATGTTGCCGTTGTACGTGTGGATCCTCCTATTTCCAGAGCATTTTCCACCGAGCTCTGTGTCTTCTCGCCTTTGTGTGGTCCCTCCGTGAGCAGTGAAATACAGGTAACACACACACACACACACACACGAGGAATGAGAGGGGGTATCTTAGAATGAAGCTTAGAGCAGCTGTTTTACTTCCCCATGCCTGGTTCCCCACGCTCTCTCTCTCTCTCTCTCTCTCTCTCTCTTTCTCTCTCTCTCTCATGGCCTCATATATCTTAATTAGACTTCTCTGTGGCTGAAGCACCTCCCCCTCCATCGCACCACCTGAGGAAATGCTGCCCACTCATCCACCTCAACACCCCCCCCCCCTCTATCTTCATCTTTCTTTCCTCTCGCCCTCTATATCTCTCTCTCCACTCCATCTCTCTCTCTCCCTCTCTCCTTCTTTCTATCTATCTGTGTAGTCCTGACTTTGCCCTCCCTCTATCTATCTCTATATAATTTCTATCTGTCTATCTTTCTATCTTTCTATCTATCTATCTATCTATCTATCTATCTATCTATTTTATCTATCTATCTTTCTATCTATCTATCTTTCTATCTATCTATCTTTCTATCTATCTAAATATCTATATATCTATCTAGCAATCTAGCAATCTATCTATCTATTTATCTATCTCTCTATCTCTCTCTTTCTCTTTCTATCTGTTGTGGTCCAGACTCTTTCTTTCCTCCGTGCACTCTGTGTGTGAGTCCTGCTCTTGAAGTGAAGGAGACAGAACAGGAACAAGTGTAGAAGTGTAGTCCAGGTGTGAGAGAGAACACCTGGGGAACTGGCTAGAGAAAAACAACAG
>NW_027468680.1:7208450-7220950 GCF_046254945.1 Alosa pseudoharengus
CAAATTATTGAAGACCCACCAATTCCCTTCTAGCACTACATGGTGGAGATTGAGAGAACCCAAAAGGTATCAAACTTGCATGTACCATGGTGTTAGTGCATTGTGACATTGTAAACGCTATTGATGAAGAGTGAAATGCAGTTTGCAGTAAAGCTACTATTCATTGGTTACATGTGGGTGCCCCCTCTGTCCTTTGGTGCCCTACGCAAAGTGCGTGATGCGCGTGGTGGGAGCGGTGGCACTGCCAGGCTACACAATCTTTTTTCTGCATTTCTATCCCTTTATTCTCTTTAAGTTCAATTGTGAATTCAAGTTCACAGCTCAAAGCTGACATGCACAAGAAGTTTGTGTTTAATCAAGAATCAAAAAGATTAGCGTGGCACCACTTTAGATGTTTCATTAAATGACTTGTGCTATTTCGCGAGGCATAGTGAGATCTTTCGGTTTCGCACAAAGTGCACTAACTATTATGTTCTTCATATCCTTGTCTCTGAGCGTAGGCTTATGTCCATCCCGCAAATAGAGTCCGCTGCAGCCACAGTCATCTTCAACCAGTATCAGGAGATAACATTCTACTATTTTGCGCGGATTTTTTCTTCTCTGTTGTTCTCACGGTGGTGTTTGCGAATATGTATCAAAACGAAACACTGCTTAATTTTTGGTTAAAATGCATTTTAACGCGCGTTACTGAAGTTTGTACCGAGTAAAATATTACCCAATTTTTTTTTGTAATGCCTTACATTACCGAGTTACCGCAAACAGCAATATATTACAGTAATTACATTACTTTTGTAACGCATTACTCCCAACACTGACTGTCACCATGCTGGTAGTCTCTTTGGTTAAAAATGTGTCAGCCAAATGTAATGTAATGTAATGTACATTACCCAGCTGATAAAGCAAGCGGCTCAGTGTTTAAGAACTACATTACCCAGCTGATAAAACAAGTGGCTCAGTGTTTAGGAACTACATTACCCAGCTGATAAAGCAAGTGGCTCATTTTTACGCACAGAGTGCAACCTAAAGCGCCCCACACACAGACATCAAGACATAAACAAACAAATTAACAAATAATAAAAAATGTAAAAATCCATGAGACAAATAATAAAAAGTTCAAATCCATGAGTGAAATCATTATCTGGCCCTGACGTGGCCCTGACCTCTGATCCTGGGGAACGAGGACCCTCGTGAGATGGTAGACTGTGCAAAGAACGTCCCTGAGAGCGAAGACCAGTCTGGCGTTAATGTCAGACAGAGCAGAGCACCTAGTAGTTACATGGCCTCCGTATCAGTTAATGGGATTCCCATGAAGAACATTCCACATGAATCAAACTGATGCGTTTGTGTATTATGAAGTGAGTGTCCTCTCCTCTGCTCAGAGGTCAAGCCCATTAGACGAGCGGCATGGTCAGATAAGACGGGAGCTTTGCACTCATGGGCTACAATACTCACAGTCTGAGCATACAGCAGCCAGGACTGCAACAGCCATCGCACAACTAGCAAGGAGGCTAGCCTACACCGGTCACGTAACTGAATCGTTCTGATCACGGAGCGCCTGCTGCAACAATTAGCTGCCGCTGTAATCAATGGAATTAGCTACACCACATGTGATAGCAGCAGGTGTGTTCGAAACAATTAGACCAGTCTTCATTAGACCAGTCTTCTGAGGTTATTTTTACACTCCGCGAACTGAGCACTGCAGTTGCGGACCCGGTGTAGCCTGGGCCTAAGCCTGTTCCTGAGCTGGTGCTGCAGATTCAGCAGATTAACACAAGAACTGGCTCATGGACTGGCTCATGGACTCGTAAGGCTACCCTTGTTCAACTCCACATACACATATTACTCTGCAATATCTTTCATGTATACTGTACATGAGACAGTATACATATGGCTACATGTTTACTCATTTGGACAGAGATCAGTTGGGATTTCAATTCAATAAATCAATCCAAGAGATTTTTTTTCTCTTCAGAGAGCAGTCAACTGGGTGGCAGTTATCTTGATTATATTAAAGTAAGCATGATTTATCAGTACATGGGTTAAGATTTTTAAGAGTGCAGAGGGGGGAAAGTGCCTTTTTGGAGATAGACAATAGAGTTCTATTCTATTCCATTCTCATAAAGTTCTTTTCTTTGTTGTTTTTCCCACCTGGTTACAGTAACTATGTGCCATCGCACTATTAGTTGTGTCATAAAAGATGCCAAGCAATGATGATGATGTCATAGAGGATCACTAAATGTTGGTCTGATTTTATGCTCACTCTTTTCTGAAGTATTGTAGAGGTTAGCTGGATTTTTGATTGCTGGTGCGTATGTGGGTATGAGACTTTGGGCTTTTCTCAACTGTTGCCGAGTGCAGCAGGAGAATGACCTTCCTGGGGAAGAGTACAAGGATGAGAGAGGGGAGATATGGGAAACCCTCCAAGAAAGAGAAAGCAGACTGAAAAAGGCCACCTTGGAAGAACTGAGACAAGAACTAGAAGCTCTGGGTGTAAAAGTATGTGAGGACAAGGGCCGCAAGAAATGCAGGAGTGAGAAGAAGTTGAGAAGGGAGTATAGAAAACTTCTCATGAGAGAACTGAGGATCAATGATCTGGAAAAATCTAGAAAGGCCTTGCAGGTGAAGAAGAAAACTGTGATGGAGGAGGAGAAGGAGGAGCGGACTGACATGGTGGTGGAGGGAGAGGTGGAAGGCTCTGGCCAGGATGGGCCACAAGAGACAAAAGGAGAAATGGATGGAGAGAGAGAAGAGGAACTGGATGTGGACGAAAGGGATGAGGAAGAGGAAAAAGGACAAACCTCTGAACTCATAGAGGAGGGGAAGGAGAAGGAGCAGAATAAGAAGAGAGAGAGTGATACAAAAGCAAGTGAGACAAAGGAGGAGGAGGAGGAGGGAGATAAAGAGAAAGTGAGAGAGGAGGAGGACAAGGCAGGAGGAGAGAAAGGAGAGGAGGAGGGGACAGAGAGAAAGGATGAGAAGGAGGAAGCTGAGGATATGATGTCAGAGACGAGGAGAGAGGAAAAGGGCGAGAAAGACGAGGAGATGGAGGAGGCAGTTAATGATGAGAAGGAGAAAGACCATGTGGAGGTGCAGATGGAGGAGGAGGAAGTTAATGCTGAGGAGGAGAAAGACCATGTGGAGGTGGAGGAGGAAGTTAATGATGAGAAGGAGAAAGACCATGTGGAGGTGGAGGAGGAAGTTAATGATGAGAAGGAGAAAGACCATGTGGAGGTGGAGGAGAAAAAGGAGGAGGAAGTTAATGCTGTGGAGGAGAAAGACCATGTGGAGATGGAGGAGAAAAAGGAGGAGGAAGTTAATGCTGAGAAGGAGAAAGACCATGTGGAGGTGGAGGAGAAAAAGGAGGAGGAAGTTAATCAGGAGAAGGAGGTGGACCATGTGGAGGTGCAGGAGGAGGAAGTTAATGATGAGAAGGAGGTGGACCATGTGGAGGTGCAGGAGAAGGAGGAGGAAGTTAATGATGAGAAGGAGGTGGACCATGTGGAGGTGCAGGAGAAGGAGGAGGAGGAGCTGGAGAGTGAGGAGGGTGTGGCACAGCAGAAAGAGGATGGGCAGAAAGAAGAAGTGGATGTGGAGAAAGAGGAGGGAGAACAGGCTGCCATGGAGATTGATGATGTGGAGGTAGCGGAGGAGAGGAAGGACAATGGAGGAGTGGAGATGATGTCAGCCGTCTATCAGGGTTAGTATCACACTAGCAGATGGTACCCTTCACACGCTCTTCACATACAATACTAATACTGAGAGCTGAATAACAGAGTAGCTCCATCATAACAACCTCACTTAAATATATCTTTGATTCTGCAGTGGCTCTACATGAGGAGGACCAAACAGAAGACATGGGCACCATGGAGGAAAGGACCCCTGAATGTGAGTATTTCACACGTTATGATTTAAACCAACTAGCGTTGTGTGAACCTGATTGAATCATGTCTTTGAATGTGCTGATTTCACAGTGGCTTCAAACGACTCTCAGGAGATGAAGACGAAGAAGAAAGCAAGAAGGGGCAAAAGGGGGAAGGGCAAAAGACGACAGAAGAAGACAGCCGAGTGCACACCGGCACTGGTCATGGAGACTGACCGGCTCAGACAGGGGCAACCTCAGCATAGCCATGTCCAGCAGGCACAGGCAGGACAGAGGAGAGCTGTCAGAGGAGGAGGACCTGCGCCCAGGAGGGGACCCTGGACATATGAGAGTCCAGAGCGCTGGTACCAGGAACAGGACAGCAGGGGACGGAGAGGAGGCCAGATGTGGTGGCCAGAGAGAGGAGGAGGAGGAGGAGGAGGAGGAGGAAGAGGAGGAGGAGGAGGAGGAGGAGCAAGAGGAGGAGGAGGAGGAGGCCAGATGTGGTGGCCTGTGAGAGGAGTAGGAGGAGGAGGAGGAGGAGGAAGAGGAGGAGGAGGAAGAGGAGGAGGAGGGAGAGGAGGAGGAGGAGGAGGAGGAGGAGGAAGAGGAGGAGGAGGAGGAGGAGGAGGAACAAGAGGAGGAGGAGCAAGAGGAGGAGGAGGAGGAGGAGGCCAGATGTGGTGGCCTGTGAGAGGAGGAGGAGGAGGAGGAGGAGGTTTCTATGGAGAGTGGCCGAGGAATGAGTGGATCAGGGAAGGAGGAAGGAGAGAGGTGGAGTGGAGAGAGCACTGCAGAAGGATGGAGCAACACTATCACTATCACTACTATGATTAAAATAAACAAATAAACACGCACGCACGCAAGCACGCACGCACACACACACACACACACACACACACACACACACACCCGCACTTACACACACAGACACACACACACATTATATAAAAAATCAATAAAAATTAAAAAATAATGGCAGATGGCAGATTTTTATTTATCATCAACAGATACATGCAGCCGGAGGTTCATTTAGGCAGCTGCCTGAAAATGTTCTTACCGTAACGAATGAAATCTGCTATATCCAGAACTAACCAGCTCACATGGTAACGATTTTACCATACTGAGACTGCTGTAGAGCATAACTGAGACCAAATCACATTAAACCCCAATGTGAGAGCAGTTAGGGGCCCTCCACCCTCCCAGCCTGTGTGCATGGGGTTAAAGATGGAGCTGAGACCAGGGAGGACTATCTGGCAGGCAGCACTGCGTTGTGCTGCTTCCTCCAAAAGCCCTCTGAACAGTGAGAAGTCTTCCTGATCACATGGAGGCTAAGTGCCTCTCCCCATCAGGCTGCCTCGACGTGCCCGACCCCAGACCGTGATGCCTGAGCAGGGGGGTGAGGAGAGGGGTGAGGGGGCATCCCCTGGGTCTTCATTATCAGCATCTGAATTATTGTTCTCAGAAGTCCCAAGAACCAGATGAAATGCTTACAGTCTCTTGATCTCGCACACACACACACACACACACACACACACACACACATTCTCTCTCTCTCTCTATGACTCTCTGTTTCGCTCTTTTTCCATCTCTCTTTGTCTCGTCTTTCTCCATCTCGGTTTCTCTCTCTCTCTCTCTCTCTCTCAGACCCCAGGCCCTTTTGTTCTTTTACTCCCTGATTCAGTCTTTCTCTCACATACTCACATACAAAAACTCTTCCCCTTTTCATTGGACACTTTTCTCTTTCAACTCTATATAGCCAGACCCAGCGCTCCACTATCCTCTCCTCCCCTCCTGCACTCCACTATCCCTTCTTCTCCTCTCCTCTCATCTCCTCTCCTCTCCCATTCTCTGCCCCCCCTCCTCTCCTCTTCTCTTCTCCTCTCCTCTCCCCTCTTCTCCTCTCCTCTCCTCTCTTCTCGTCTCCTCTACTCTTCTCTTCTCTCCCCTCCTCTCCTCTTCTCTTCTCTCCCCTCCTCTTCTCCTCTCCCCTCCTCTCCTCTCCTCTCTTCTCCTCTCCTTTCCTCTCCTCTCCTCTTCTCTTCTCTCCCCTCCTCTTCTCTTCTCCTCTCCTCTCCTCTTCTCTCTTCTCCTCTCCTCTCCCCTCCTCTCCTCTTCTCTCCTCTCCCCTCCTCTCCTCTCCTCTCCTCTCCTCTCCTCTCTTCTCCTATCCTCTCCTCTCCTCCCACTCTCCTCCCTCTCTCCTCTCCCCAGATGGGTCCAGGCCAGATAATTGCAATGTTGTGATTCTGGGGCCCTCAGTTGATTCAATTGGACTGGGCTCAAGCGGAGATGGCAGAGACGCAATTCAATTTGCTATAAATTCTTCTCCTCTCCACCGGATAGAGGACACAGGCAGGCAGACAGACAGACAGAAAAACAAAGACAGATAGACAGACAGACAGACAGACAGCGAGAGCATTTACTCATGACACACACCAGATGCACGGCATTCCCATCACTGCTGCCTTAACGAGAGGGAAGAGTTGGGCTCAATCGGTTACGTGCATTTACGCGCCTGCAACAATAAATCTCCCTGCGCTGTTTTCAAGACATACTGCTAGAAGTCTCCCATGAGGCTTGATCCTGCATGCCGGGTTATGAGTTATGAGTTACGAGCTAAACCTATCATGTGCCTTGCTGCCCTTAAGTTGTTTTGCCACTTCTTATATGCTGTAATTTGTACCTCTACTTACATCGCCGCTGTATTGCTATCGTCGTCGTCGTTTTTACCGTATCGTGGGCCTTTTGTACATATAGCAGAATTGACAATAAAGTTTGACTTTGACTTTGACTATAATACTCCTCCATGCCTAGCCTGCTCTGTCAGCATGGTTGTCACGGTAGCACTGCACCAGAGGCTGGTCACTGCACTGCTGGACACGGAGAGGAGCATAGCTATTCTATTCCGTCTGCATTGGCTGCACTGCTACTGTAGGCATGGACAGATGCTAAACATACTGTAGTCATATACGTGCATTCATCAGGTGCATTTGACCCACAAACACTGAAAAATAAACCCTTGAAAACAAGGACCCACATTCAATCAAAACCCCCCAAGAACAAATGGCTCATGTTCACACACACACACACAGAGACACACCCACACACACACACACACACACATGGCCATTGGCCACACAGGCTAGGCATTAGCACTCAGACCAGCGTGACCACAGGAGGGTACATGTCACGCTCCAGGCCTCTCTAATAGGAGGCCACAAGGGACTAGACTCTAACCAGCAGCCTTCTGTTTACTGGCCTCCCACCATGTCTCCTGCACCGCCGCTGCTGCTGTGTGTGTGTGTGTGTATGTGTGTGTGTGTGTGTGTGTATGTGTGTGTGTGTGTGTGTGTGTGTGTGTGTGTGTGTGTTGTTCTGTATGTACTGTGTGTGTATGTGTGTGTGTGTGTGTGTGTGTGTGTGTGTGTGTGTGTGTGTGCATGTCTGTGTGTGTGTGTGTGTGTGTGTGTGTGTGTGTGTGTGTGTGTCTGTCCATGTGTGTGTGCATGTCTGTGTGTGTGTGTGTGTGTGTGTGTGTGTGTGTTGTTCTGTATGTGTGTGTGTGTGCATGTCTGTGTGTGTGTGTGTGTGTGTGTGTGTGTCTGTCCATGTGTGTGTGTGTGTGTGTGTGTGTGTGTGTATGTGTGTGTGTGGTTATCTAAAGAGTCGCGCAGTAGCTCTTTAACTCGGACTAGGCATGCAGGACAGAGGAAATCCCACTCACCTGGTCACTCCCTGCTTCCCTCGGGCCAGATGTACTAAAACCTGCACCGCCTCTTTTCATGCTGAGATGTTCCACCTTACACTCTGAGAAACATGCGTGATGTGTCACACCGACACACACAATCTGGAGTGCAATTTATTTGGCCTTGGAATGACCAGTGGCCAATTGGGATTCTCTCATTTTTTCATTAGTCATTTCATTTCTTCTGAGTTCAAGTGGCACTCAGAGCGCTCAACACGACCATTCTATAGATCCGACGCTGTCATGAGCTCCCAGTGTGGTGTGGAATATTTCAGCAGGTGAAACTGCACTTTCCTGTTTGCATGTGAGGACATGCTGGAGTTTCACGCTGAGCAGAGGCGTCGCTGGCTTGTATGCCGGTACATCTGGCCTTTTGTGTACAGTAGCTCTGAGATCTCATGATTGATTTATGCACGGATGATTTATGAGTGATTTATGGCTGGTAAAAGGTCCCTTCAGGTTCAAAACACAGACTCAGGCACAGTTCTCTGCAGCAACCACAGTCTTGCACAAACCCAATGCATTATTTGTGCAGATAGATTGATTCACGGTCGTCACCTCATACGAAATGTATCAATTTTCTCCCAGTTTCTCCCTGGAGCTTTTAATTTGACCAGTGAAATCGATCCTGTGAACTTAATTGTGATGCATGAATTTGAGCATGCTGCTGAAAACACCTTACTGTACGTGATGGTGAGGTAATATTGAACACAGAAAACAGAGACTGTAAAGATTAGAGATGAACGGAGAAGGAGGATGGGTGGATGGCAGGGAACTCTATGGTGAGTCAGGTGACCAGTAGATGCAGTGGCTGATGGGTAATGGGAAATGAGACAGTGGTGCCGTGCAAGACGTACCTTGTAAGGGTAGAGGGTGACCCCGTTGGCGCGAGTCATGGACCAGGAGCCTTCCAGGTACTGGTGCGTTGCCAGGGCGACTGAGCTGAGCACGTTACTGTTGGCGCCAGTGCTGGCGCTGGCAGTGCTCATGAGGAGCTGCGTCTGCAGCGGCGTCTGAGCTGTGCCAGCTGTGCCAGCTTTGCCCGCGTGGCTCAGGGAGCCGTTCCTGCGCTCGGGCGCGCTACTCACCCCTAGGCTGTTGGGCTTGGCGCCGCCGTGCTTGGGGTAGCCCTGGTGGTGGTGGACACCCCCGATGCCACCTCCACCGCCTCCTCCTCCTCCATTGCCACTGATGCCCCCACCACCGCCGCTGGAGACGTTGGCGCTCCCCGTGCTGTTGCCGCCGGAGACGGGCACGGACGGTACCGCCGCGGAGGAGGAAGAGGGTGGCGACGAGTGGTAGGCGGCGGGCAAATAGGCCCAGTCCCGGGCGGGGTTGGGGTTGGCGCTGGGGACGCCGCGCACGCCCCCCAGGCCGGCGAGGGACGGGGGCGAGCCGGGCGGCACGTCACACTGGTCCAGCGTCAGCACCATGTGCACGGCCTCCTGCTTCAGCTGGCTGAGGTGCGTGGCGCACACCGAGCACCGGCCGTCCTGCTCGGTCCACGCCTTGCGCGTGCTGTTGGGCACCTGCAGCTTATCGTGCAGAAGCAGGCCGAACGAGGGGTCCTGTAAGAGACACACACACACACACACACACACACACACACACACACACACAGAGAGGTAGAAACAGGGTGAGTGTCAGTTAACATTATTAAGAGGAATGATGATTAGATGGCACTCTTCTATAATGAAAAATACAGTAGATACATTATCATTGAAATACTCTAAAACAAAAAGGTAATAAAAACACAAATGGGTAGCAGAGACAGTATGAGTCCCTTTGGGTAAAACATTCATAAATGGATATAAATGGAGCAGGAAATAAAGTATGCATTTGTTGTGGTTCATTATGAAGCAATCATTTATATGCATCTGCCCTTCAAACACAGTGCCACACACACACACACAACCACCATTTATACGCATCTGTCCTGCAAACACACACACAACTATTTATATGCATCTGCCCTGCAAACACCGTGCCAAACACGCACGCTTGGTCTCTGGACCGACTGCAGCAATTAAAAGTCCATTTCATCATGGCGCACGGCCGTCTGATCTCATTTTAATCCCACCGCTACGCCCGCACTGCACTGACAGAGGGGGAACAGGGAGCTGTGAGGAGCTGCTCGGCTCCAGCAGCAAGCCTTTAGACGGAAAGATCCGGAGCTCAGGCCCCCGTTAGGGGTCCCTGGAGTACGATACTGCAGGAACTAATGTCATCATTACCCCTATTACGTCCCCGCTACTCGCAATCCCAGGACGAGCTGGTCGTGATGACATGTCGGGGCTGCGATGTGCCGTTGCTTTGGTTACGGAACTCTACTGAGGGAGTTGGAACAGAAATGAACGTTGAATGCGATTGGTTGGCACCACGTGAAAGCCAATAAATCTACACAGAAATCTACTATAAAACTACAAGCTGGAGCTAGAGGTAAAACACAGGCGTGATTAAGGCTCAATACAACACTGACTCTCTCTCTCTCACACACACACACACACACACACACACACATTCACAAACACACCTCACGTACAGTATGCCATACCGTAGCCATGGTAATGTAACAATTTATATGCAGAGATGCGGTGGCAAGGGAACAGAAGCTGCAAACAGCATTTGTGAAAATTAGCATTTTTTCCCTCCATATCTGCCGTGGACAGCCCTAATTATTATATGTGTTGAGGATTTCTCTGAAAAACACTGCTAGGTCTGGATTACTCCTTTTGAGGAGGAGGTGAGTTCAGTGTTTTGCAGTTAGACACTGAGATGATGTGGTTTCAATAGCAGCTAACAAACCGCAAAAGTAATTTCAATTTAGCCATTGAAATGCCTGTCTTTCTGTCATCTTAGCTTTCACCTAAAGTGTTTTTCCTTCCCAATTATGTTTGTGTGATGTGGTGGTTGGCTTACAATTGGCAATTTCCAGGGGCCACTGCATCACCCACCCCCCCCCCAACACACACACTCACACACACTATGCTTGAGAATCTCATGAAGTAGTTCTTAATTAAGTTCTGCCATCGAATGTGCACAGCTCGGTGACACGGTGCGGGCGATGCAGCACACTGTGTAATTAGGCTGCCAGAAATATAGTAAATTAACACTTCTCGCTCACACACACACACACGCGCGCCCCAACTCCCCTATCCTCCATTCTTTGACACATACACACACACACACTAGGACTTTCCACATTTAACAAATTAGTTGTCAACTATTAAATTAATCATCAACTATTTTGGTTAATCGTTAATTGACTGGTCTTTAGCGGACATTCAGACTGGCATCGGTAGGCAGCGGCAGAATGGTCTTTTAGTGGGCAGTATTACCGTTGGCCTTGGGACTCCAGGTGAGGGGAGGAGTGAGATTTTGAGCACCGGCCATCAGTCGGTCAGAGAGCTGAAATGTGCCTGTGAGCTGCCGGACTCCAGGCCCTGTTGACGAGGCTCTGCTAGCAGCTCGGCGGAGGCTCTGTGCTCCTAATGTGCCAGCCCCTTCGCCAGCGTGCTGTTCTCTAATCCACACCTGCCCACGCCAACTGCACCACGCTAATGGGGGCTAACAATCAAAGCCCATTCTCCCAGCCTGATTGGAGTTATTGTTGGCCACTCTCTTACCTAGCTCAGCTCATTCTACTCCCCCATGGTGTAAATGTGCATTTTTAACACTGCTCTTCATAAACAATGCAGTTTAAATGTAATACGCAGTTCTTTTTAGCGATTGTAGGATGTATTTTATGTTGAACATGAAGGCCGCGTAGGGCAGTGAAATCAGAGATGTGAAGGCATGCCTCTGTTTGTGCTGAAAGATAAACATGGGTTTGGATCGAGCTTTCTTTTAAACCCACAATCCCCAAGCTCCTGGTCTACGTTTACACATAAATGTATTCACTTGGCAGCAGCCTTGGCCCTGCGTCTAATCCATCCATGCTGGCCTTACTTGGTGTTTACTTTCTGTTACACTCTGTTTTCTCTCTCTCTCTCTCTCTCCCTCCCTCTTTCCCTCTCTCCCGATAGCACTCAGACACAGAAACACTAAAACAAACAGAAGGACAAAAGAAGAAGGAGAGAAAGAGAGAGAAGGAGAGAAGGAGGAGAGAGCAGCGTCGAGCCCAGAGTGGTGCCAGAAAACAGCTCTCCGTGGCTCAGCCAGGACTAAGCTCCTGTCAGGCCGTGGGGATGACAGAGCGCTTCCACATACACACACACACACGCACACACACACACACACACACACACACACACTCATACACACACACTCACTTCTCTTCCCCATGCCCGATGCACGGCCTGGTTAACCAGCATGGCACCAGCAGACGTGACTGAGAGTGCAGAGGAGAAGGGGAGAAACGCACACACACACACACACACACACACACACACACACACACACACACACACACGCACACACACACACACACACACACACACTTGTCTTCACGGAGCCCCACTCCCAGCCTGGTTAAGCAGCACAGTGCCAGCAGGCGAGGCTGTGAGGAGAGAAGCACACGTAAACAAACAACCATCAGAGCGGAGAGGGCTCGCTGCCTCTGACCAGGGTCCCGGGCCTGCCCTGTGATTGGCTGAGAACCCCCAGGTCTGTTGTGTGATTGGCTAAGGGCCATTCTGAGTTCCAGTGCAGTGTCCTGTGTGTTTGTGTGTGTGTGTGTGTGTGTGTGTGTGTGTGTGTGGGTGTGGGTGTCACACATTGACAGGAGAGAAACGCTGCACTGCCCAGTTGGCATCAGATTACACCCCACTTCTCTCTCTTCTTTCTACCTCTCCTTCCTCTATTTCACTTTATATTCTGCCTCTCTTGTTTTCTGCCTCTCTGCCCCCTCTCTCCCACACTCCTCCTCTCCTTTCTCTCTCTCTCCCCCTCTCC
>NW_027468680.1:7230950-7238450 GCF_046254945.1 Alosa pseudoharengus
AGTCAGCCAGGAGACACACACACACACACACACACACACACACACACACACACACACACACACACACACACATACACACACACACACACACATATAATATTCCATGCATATGCTGATACTGTAGAAAAAACACTTGTGCACAAGCGCACATTCACATATATGTACACATACACACAAACACACACACACACACACACACTAATTCTGATGTGAAAAAAGTAAGAGAGACATATAGACATAAACACACACACACACACATACACACAGAGACTATGCATAGATGGCAGCCTGAGGCAAAGAGGATCACACACACACACACACATACACACTGCTCCATAAAGACAAGCTTGTTGCACAGCACACTAACGAGTGTGACGAATCACATATGAGCCACGTCGCATCGCACGCCGCGAGGAGTGAGACTCATGCTCCAAATCGCCATGACTTCTTACGCAAACACACATCCTCCTCCTCCTCCTCCTCCTCCTGCTGCTCTTGAGCTACCCTTCAGAACTGTTTTTCTTCAGGAACAAGAACAAGAAAAACATCAGCTAGGAAAACACACTCGCTCAAGAATAAGTTACAACACGAGAGCACCAGAGACCCTGGCGGAGTGAAAAGCTGCCCTTGATAAGGTCCTAAGCCCCTATTACACATGCAGTGACATCCATCCAAGAGGTAATATAACACTTCGGTCTTCCTGGCGCTCAGGCTCAGCCAACAGAGTAATGAAATCAACATGGGGCCCATGTTTCCATTGAGGACCCCACTGTTTGAAAATTAGCTGAGTTGGGATGAGAGCCAAGGATGCAAAACAAAGGGACACAGAGAAGGAAAGGAGAGATAGAGAGAGAGAGAGAGAGAGAGGAGGGGTGGGTGAAGAGAGAAGAGGGAGAGAAGGAGGGAAAGGGGAACGGAGGAGAAAGCAAGAGGATCTCTTTAAATCGGAATGAATCCTAATCACACAGTACAGATTGCTTCTGACTGGCCTGATTCTGGATTGGATTGGATTCATGAGATTATATTCATTATGAGGCGAAGGCACAATATCCTCTTTGTTTCGGACATGTTTGTGGCGTAATCTTCCTTTAAGGAAACAAACAGGATTCAGCGGCTGAGGTTCCCACAGCCCACACACATAGGTTGCTTTATCTGCCCTACACACACACACACACACACACACACACACACACACACACACACACACACACACATCTTTTATTCAGCCTGCCCCAGTCTCCTCCATCACCTTCAGGGCCAAGCAGTTTCCCTCTGAGGTCCACAGTGGTAAAGGAGCAGGAAGCACCATCGTGTGTGTGTGTGTGTGTGTGTGTGTGTGTGTGTGTGTGCGTGTGTATGTTTGGTGTGTGTGTGTGTGTGTGTGTGTGTGTATGTGTTTGTGGGTGTGTGGGTGTGTGTGCGTGCGTGTGTGTGTGTGGCCTTATAAAAACAAGGGGACAAAGTGGAGCGGTGGAGTGGTTACTGCACACAGCTGTGTTTGAGAGAGGGTCATGCTCATGTGTCAAACGCTCGGCTAAATAAAACCTGACGCCCTCACACTCACAAGCCTGACACACACACAAACGTGTGTGTGTGTCCGCAAACAAAACCGAAGTGCCCTCAGTTGCTGGGGTCAGCATGCACTACTGTCAGATGTATGTTTGGCATTGTGTACAAACATGAGGGGCTGTGGTGTGTGTGTATGTGTGTGTGTGTGTGTGTGTGTGTGTGTGTGTGTGTGTGTGTTTACTTTGAGCAGCATGTGCGAGTGTAGTCACATGGGGGAGTGGAGTATTTCATTTACCAATTAGTAGTCTGTGCCTACAAAGCACTGCAATTAAGGTAATGCCTTTGAATAGGCCTACAATTAGGTTACCAGTCTGACATAAACACACACACACACTCTTCTGTCCCTGGAGTGTAGCATGGAGGAGTTATCACATGTTTACAAGCCCTGACCCTCCCTCTCACCACACACACACACACACACACACACACACACACACACACACACACACACACACACACACACACATACACACAAACACACATACTGGGGGGTTGCAATGGAATCCTCTGTGAGGCTATCAGCTGACAGACACCAACCCTCCTCTTAGACGGCTGTCAGACACATCAGGCAGCAGGCTATCTCTCTCTCCTTCTGGCTCTCTCTCACTCACTCACACACACACACACATACACACACACACACACACACACACACACACACACTCACTCACTCACTCTCACAGACACACACACACGCATACACTCCTGGATGGAAACTGTGCTCACGCTGGCACACTGTGTGGACGTGTGTATGGTCAGTCACTCCTCCAAACACAGTAATGCTCCACAGATTTCCCCGGTGTGTGAGGTCCAGCAGCACTTCCCCCTGCCTGTAAATAAATGGAACGCTTCCTCTATTCCGTTACCGCAGCAACCGCACATCAATATTCCACGGTTGCCGTGGCTGCTGGAACTCCCAGTGATAGACAGGGGCGGTGTCCCCAGCCTGCTGGGAATGGTGGATCTCTCAGTGTGGAGAGGCTGGCTAGAGTCTGAGGGTCTGAGGCTCCTGTCAATCATCTGTTGCCATGCCACCATGACGGCCGATTCAGACCACCTCCGTGGCGTGTGCATTGCGTCTATTAAAACATCTCTTCACTGTCTTTTTTGGCTGGAAACGCTTGCGTGTCGTGTGAAAAATAGGCACCGTTCCTATTTCTAGCTGGCACGCGTTTGCAGCGCGGCTCGATCCGCACCTGAGACGCACGTGTCACGCAGGCTGTGTGCACGCTCTAACCTGAAATGGAAATGGACAGGTAACGCAGCTGCCATGCACTCGCCATGCATCCGCTGTGAATCGGGTGAGAGGAACTCTGATCAGTGAGGTAAGGGACGGAGAGAGGAATGGAGGGAGAGACATTTGAAAAGCTCTCTGTGAAAGAGATGGAGCATCTTCTGTTCCTCTCAAACCCACATGAAGCTACACAACACATTGATTGAGTCTGGGTTTCACATTTTCTGAGTGTCTTAAAAACAGTGGCTCTATAAAGTGCCTTGCTTTTCGTGCGCGTTAATAATAAATGAATGTGAACTTGAACATGGACGCTATAAAAAAAAGCTACCAAATTCATCTGAAAACAACATTCCAAAAATGCCCCTATGCATTACCACATTGGGGAGCTCTTTTGGGACGGGTTCTTGTTCAGTGTCCTCTGCAGCAATACTAAAGCCTGTGTGGACGTCACAGTGGGCATGAGTAATCACACAGATAATGCCTGCACACAACCTCGCCGTCTCTGATTAATGCACACGCTTCCTATCTCCGCAAGAGACAAACATTTGTCCGTGAAGCTCCCTGCCTGAGGAGCCATTTGCAGGCGTTCATATTTCTCAGGACGAGTCTCTGCGCAATCTACAACGCACACGTCTCCCTCAACAGCACCACAGAGAGAGTGTACACCCCCCCCCCCCCGACCCCCCGCAATGGTAAACAGAGACGCACAATTGCTGCCATAGCTCAGGCTAATGCGAGAGATCTGGGATGACTGATGGTGCGTTCAGCAGCAAACAAGGAGAAGCGCTTCCAGACACTCAGAGCTATCAGTTAAAACCCACGAGGAAGCGCGTGTACACCAGAAACCCCACCACTTCATTCATTTAAACCTCAACAACTCCGGTCCACCTCTGGCCCTCATGTGACCCTGATCCGCTACCCCTCCCTGAGTGTGCCTATACCCCCCACTCCCCCTTCGGCAGAGCCAAAGCAGGGCAACTAATGTGGACTGTGACTCCTATCTGCCCCTGACCTGCACATAAAGGAATGCCATTTGCCTGTGATGACATGGTGGCACTCATCAGGGGAGCTCGAGAGCTGGCATGGGTTAGGTAAGGGTTTAGCATGGGTTAGGTAAGGGTTTAGCATGGGTTAGGTAAGGGTTTAGCATGGGTTTGGGTTTTTGGGATGAGTCTTTGACTCATGTTTGGCATAGATTTGGCATGGGTTTGACTCATGTTTGGCATGGGTTTGGCAAGGGTTTGACTCATGTTTGGCATGGGTTTGGCATGGGTTTGACTCATGTTTGGCATGGGTTTGGCAAGGGTTTGATGTGTTGTCTTGAGGGAATGATTGGTAAAAACCTTCTTAAACGGGTAAGCTAAAGCTCCATTCAGACTTCTAGCAACTAGCGACCATCTAATGTTAATGTCATTCAGTGATTGCAAGCAATATAACCACTGGCGACAAGAAAATAATTTAAACTTTTGAGGCGAGAAGCAACGGGTGAATCGCTGTATGTGTAAACAGGGCTCAACTACTGAGGTTTTGCAATGCACCTCCTCTTACAGTCTAGTTTGCATTCACAAAAGCATTGTTCACATGCTCACTGGTATCTAGTAGGCCACATTCTGATTTGTTCACATTTTGTGGGAACAGAACTGCAAAGTACATATCCTAGATGATGGGAAAATGGCATGTCCTTCAGGTTATCGTTATTCCATCTAAATGAATTAGATGATCACATTAGATGAACAAACACCAAAAAGTGCACATTGTTGCCCAGTGTTGTTTTAATGAAGACCACTGCAGACGCCGGGGTCCTGTGACCCTATAGTCCCTCAAGCACACATAAAGAGCTCCCATTAGCCTCATTTTCAAAATTGCCCCCTCCGAGTGAGGGCGTCATGGTTCTCTTGCCCCCAGGGGCAGTGGCAGAGAGAGGCTAATCACAGCGAGGGTAAGAGCAGGGGGCGCTTGTTGCTGTTTATTCAGTTGGCTCGCCTACGCTGTGCCGTTTTACCACACCAATTTAAGAGCCCTGTTGTCTGCAGCCTCCTCCCTCCCTCCATCCCTCACACACACACACACACACACACACACACACACACACACACACACACACACACACATACACACACACACACATACAAACACACACACACACACACACACATACACCCGTTAAAGCTCTTGCCCTCTGCCTCACTCCACACACACACACACACACACACACACACACACACACACTAACACACACACACACACACACACACTAACACACACACACACACACACACACACACACACACTAACACACACACACACTAAAGCTCTCTGCCGCTGGCTCTCGTCCAGGGATCTCCTAACAATTGCGTCCACCGGAGCCTCACACTCATTATCCACAGACGAGACGCGGCAGCAGCATATTAAACTCCCTCTCAGCCGGCCGCTCCGTTAGAGAGACGGACATCGTCAGCGCTGTAGCGCGGCTTTCATAGCCTCTGAGCAGCAACGCAGTCTAAGCAGTGGAAATCAGAGGGCTCAGATTTATTCACTGTTCTGTTGTGCTGATGGGCCGCTTCTGTAGGGTATGAGTACAGTAGTAGTGTGTGTGTGTGTGTGTGTGTGTGTGTGTGTGTGTGTGTGTGTGTGTGTGTGTGTGTGTGTGTGATGGGAGACGACGCACACATCTGATGTTTTCTCAGTCTCAGGTAAACGCTGTGAACCAAACTGAACCGAACAAACGTTTCTAGACCTCAATTTCCCTCTGTCCTCTCTTCTACCCGCTCTCTCTCTCTCCTACCTGCTCTCTCTCTCTCCTACTCTCTCCTACCCGCTCTCTCTCTCTCCTACCCGCTCTCTCTCTCTCCTACCCACTCTCTCTCTCTCTACTACCCACTCTCTCTCTCTCCTACCCGCTCTCTCTCTCTCTCCTACTCTCTCCTACCCGCTCTCTCTCTCTCCTACCCGCTCTCTCTCTCTCCTACCTGCTCTCTCTCTCTCCTACCCACTCTCTCTCTCTCCTACCCACTCTCTCTCTCTCTCCTACCCGCTCTCTCTTTCTCCTACCCACTCTCTCTCTCTCTCCTACCCGCTCTCTCTCTCTCTCCTACCCACTCTCTCTCTCTCTCCTACCCGCTCTCTCTCTCTCCTTCTCACTCTGTCAAATTCAAATTCAAATTCAAAGGGGCTTTATTAGCATGACTGTTTGGTACAGTGTTGCCAAAGCTAGTGTTACAAATAACACAGTAGTATCACAAGGAAGAGAAGACAGAGATACAGCATGCAATGTAGAAACATGTGAGCACAAAATAGACAGTATAGAAATAATACTAGAATGATAGGTAGGGGTGTGTGTGTGTGTGTGTGTGTGTGTGTGTGTGTGTGTGTGTGTGTGTGTGTGTGTGTGTGTGTGTGTGTGTGTGAGAGAGAGAGAGAGAGAGAGCGCGTCTGTGTGTGTGTGTGTGTGTGTGTGTGTTTGTGTGTGCGTGTGTGCGCACATGTGAGAACATATGCTTGTGTGCATATGTGTCTGTTTGACATTAGGTTTACTTAAGTCATGTCCCTCAGGTTGTGACATTTTAAGACATATTGTGCTGCCAGGGCAGCAGAGGGCCCTTCACCAAGAAGTATGGCCATTTTATCATTGTCTTCAATGTCTATAAAATTTCGTATGGTTTGCTGTAAGTTTATGAAAAAGGTCTTAACATGTCATATTTTTCGCAGTGAAGAAGAAAGTGCTCCTCTGTCTCAACCTTCTCTGCCTGACAGTGACCACATATCCTTTGTTCTCTTGGCAACCAGGTTTTTCTGTGTCTGCCTGTTTCTATTGCTAGGTTGTGGTCACTAAGCCTGTACTTGGTGAGGATATGCCTCTGCTTCGTATCTCTGACAGAGCTGAGATACTCTGCCAATTCATATTCTCTTTTTAGGATCAGATAGGAATTCATTCTACTTTGGTTGGTAGTTTGGTTTGTCCAATGCTCTAAATATTCTTCTTTTGGTTGATTCATTATGTTGTTGACTCTAATTGATGTTTGGGAAGCAGCGCTGGACTGAGCTTGATGTTTATTAATTGTTGTTATTGAGTTAGTTAACTTCAGTACCAGCTGGCTCAGAGGACACTTTTCAGGGTTCATCTCCTGGGTTTTCAATGCCTCAAAATGGAGTGAGTTCTTAGGACTGCTGTTCAGGTGCACACAGAATTTTAAGGATCTTTTCTGAATAGGTAATGCCAATGGAAAACGACCTAATTCTGCCCTACATGCATTGTTGGGTGTTTTTTGATTGAACTTTTAGCATTGATCGGCAGAATTCTGCATGTAGGGCTTCAATTGGATGCTTGTCCCACTTCGTGTAGTCGTGCATGCTGAGTGGACCCCAAACCTCGCTTCCATATAGCGCAATAGGCAGGATTATGCTGTCAAATATTTTGCACCAGATTGTAATTGGGATGTTTATTTTGTGAAATTTTCTCTTTATTGCATAGAATACCCTTTGGGCTTTTTCTTTTAGTGCATTCACTGCCATGCTGAAACTTCCTGATGCAGTAATTACTAGACCAAGGTAAGGGTACTGCATTGTTCTAGGACGGTGCTACCTAGGCTGAACCTGTATCTGTGTTCCTGACACCTGGGCTTTTTTTGGAAGATCATAACTTTGGTCTTCGTTATGATTTACTGTCAGCACCCATGACTGACAGTACTGCTCCAGCA
>NW_027468680.1:7244746-7297246 GCF_046254945.1 Alosa pseudoharengus
TCCTTTTGTTGCTTCCTGCCGTTCCTCTCTGCCCTGCACTCCTCCCCTCTCCTCCCCTCCGCACTCAGACGGTCATTAACCTGGCCTGGCCTGCACCTCCACTGCATCTGCCGATAGGCCAGTTCTAATGGTTCTGTGTTATATCGGGCCATCTGTGGGCCAGTTCTAATGGTTCTGTGTTATATCGGGCCATCTGTGGGCCAGTTCTAATGGTTCTGTGTTATATCGGGCCATCTGTGGGCCAGTTCTGATGGTTCTGTGTTATATCGGGCCATCTGTGGGCCAGTTCTGATGGTTCTGTGTTATATCGGGCCATCTGTGGGCCAGTTCTAATGGTTCTGTGTTATATCGGGCCATTGGTGGGCCAGTTCTGATGGTTCTGTAGTAGATCCCTTATAAGTACTAGTTCCGGTGGTTCTGGTTTACTTCAGGCCTAGATCTGGGACAGTGCCAGTGATCTCGTGTTAGACCTGATCAAGTTCAGGGCCAGTTTTGGTGGTTCCCTGGTTGATCCAAGTCACATCTGGACCAAGTCCAGTAGCTGTGCCACAGTGTGTGTGTATATGTGTGTGTGTGTGTGTGTGTGTGTGTATGCGTGTGTGCGTGCGTGTGTGTGTGTGTGTGCGTGTGTGTGTGTGTGTGCGTGTGCGTGTGCGTGTGCGCGCTCTGAACCCTGCTGATTCAGGGCAGGAATGCACTTAAACGACTCGTAAAACATGGCATTTGGAAGTGAGTGAATGACTCCGTCTGCCGCGCCCCCAACCCCACACACACACACACACACACACACTTCCCTCCACTCCTCTACCTTAAAAGGTGTGCTTGTGCCCCTGACCGCACCAGAGTGCTGCACCGAGGTTCCGTTTCAGCTGCGCTCCTCTGGGCAGCCGCCTCGGCCCGAGCGAGATCAGAGCCGAGATTACATTCCTCGCGGCCCGCTCTGTCCACTGAGTTTGCAGAAGGAGGCCATTTGGGTCTGATTTATATGGACTTGGCTTTAAAAGCCTCACGTCGGTCTCAGGCAGGACAGGGCAGGACAGCCAGAGCATAAAGGTTGAATTTTAAAGAGCCAGAGTGGAAAATGGCCGACTGCATTCACTTCAGGGAAATCCATGATGTGTCATCATAAATGGGCTCTATAAATACCGGTACTGCCCAGAGATAACACACTGTGGACCTTCCTCTTAGCCAACTGTATTTGGGTCACGCAGCTAGCTATGGCCTAACTAAGGCAAATATTTGTGTTGAACCGATGCAGTATTGATGGTATATCATACATCCCTCACACTGAGTCAATGAGAACCTCATGTTTTGGCAACACACACACACACACACACACACACACACACACACACACACACACACACTGTGAGTGTGAGTGTGTGTGTGCCTGTGAAGTGTTGTCCCAATCAGAACTTGGACAAGGAACATTCCGTCTTGCACTATTTCAAAGCACAGAGGTCTGGAACAACAGGACCCATCCTCAGAGGGATGGCCAATCTGACTGTGTGCTGAGGAGGCAATTACTCAAACAACAGGATCAGCGTGTGTGTGTGTGTGTGTGTGTGTGTGTGTGTGTGTGTGTGTGTGTGTGTGTGTGTGTGTGTGTGTGTGTGATGAGGAGGCCTGAGAAGAGGTGGCCCCATGAGACACACACACACACACACACACACACACACACAGGAACACACCAGGGAAGAGGTTCAGCTCAAACACACACACACACACACACATACACACACACACACACACACACACACACACACACACACACACACACACACACAGGAACACACCAGGGAAGAGGTTCAGCTCAAACACCCACACACACACACACACACACACACACACAGGAGACCACCAGGGATGAGGTTCAGCTCAAAACACACACACACACACATAGGAGCACATCAGGGAGGAGGTTCGGCTCACACACACACACACACACACACACACACACACACAGGACACCAGGGAGATAAACAGAGGCAGATGCAGAGGAGCCATTACAGTAATCCCCTGTGCTATTACTCTACGGACACACAGGCTGCTTTTTCATAACACTGTGTCTGAAACTCTGAAATCAACACACACATAAGTTACACTCTTATCCTCATTCATTACACACTTCAAACCAAACATGTCCCGACTCCCCCCAAGTCAAATTTGGAGAATTTCTCTTATTTGGAACTTGTAAAGTGGAACACAGTCATGATCTTACACGATCTGCCATCAAGCACCATTCTAGATCTTTTTGTTTACAGTCCTTTTGTTCTGTTCTAGAATATTCTGCTTGTTCCAGTTGTGTGTGCTCTCTCTCTCTCTCTCTCTCTCTCTAGCTGCTTTCAGACATAGGTATAAGTAAGGTATACGTATATCATATATATATATATATATATATCATATAACATATCCTGACATTTGGCACTCTGAGCTCTTACACTACTCCCCTCCTAGTATTTCGGATGGACATTATGTAAATGAGCTCGTGTCTGAACGAAGCGAGGAACAGGAGTTTCTGTTGATGTGCGTATTCAACCACGTTCAACCCGTTCAACCCGTTCAACCACGCAGAGATTCTGTTAATGTGCGTCGGTGTTCACACATGTCCGCATTTTAGCATCATATCTGAATCACCCGAAGGGTCGGACATCCGTTAGACAAAGCTCAGCATGGGGCACGTGTCTGAAAACAGTTTCTGTTGTCTGTAGAAAGTCATAATCATGAACTACTACAGTATGGAGCCACAGACGGCTGTTAAAGTCTGGCTCAAGTGTTTCCTTACACACTGGAGGATTGAAACCTCATATCAACGAGGTGCTGAAACAAACTCACAGCCAACACCGTACACGACCAATAAGAGGCAAAAACACTTTGCGTCACTTGACCAATAAACATTACCCTATAAATATCAACACAAGCCAAACAGACCCCAAGACAAATACCTGGATCTTAAACAGACTAGATTCATGAGCAAAAAGGGATCTGTTTTCTCACATAATGAGCAATTAAACAAATTGCTCATGGAAATATGAGGAGCTGCCGTGCCAAAATGAAATTATCCTGATGTATTAATGTGTTGTAATTGTGTAACTTGCGCAACAAGAGCAATAAAAATAACCAGTCTAGGTTGGCCAGCCTCTGAGAACCTATTACATGGCTTATTATGTGCCTTATGTCCCTCCTCTCTTGCTGTATTTTAGTGGCTCTACACTCATCAATACCAGCAGGCATAACTGGCTTGCGAGGTCTGGAGAATCTGCCTGTGCTATTTCATGTGTGTGTGTGTGTGTGTGTGTGTGTGTGTGTGTGTGTGTGTGTGGATGTTCACTGCAGTCCAGCGTTTGGCCAAGCAGAGCGGAGAGCAAGGTGACCCGTCAGCTTGACCCTCGTCACCAGCAGTGCCGTGGCGCCGCCAGACCTTGAACGCATCTCCTCGTGGCTTTGATCATAAGAGCTCCAATCAGCTGAGGTTCAGCAACCCCCCCCCCCCCCCACCCATCCACCCACCCACCCACCGTGTCATCGATTCGCCTGCACTCACCAGCACTGCAGAGGAGCCCAACGTTCCCCTCAACATCACACAAGGTCGAGATTATAGCCCTTCACGCTCCAAGGGGCCACAACACACACTCGCATGCATGAGCACGTGCACACACACACACACACACACACACACACACACACACACACACACACACACACACACACACGAGTTGGGAGTGATTACTCTCCAAGAGTCTGAGGTTCCTGTCTGGACCCAAATACACACTAAACATGAAGCCCGGCGGCATAAAGGGATGAGTGTGGTTAGAGGTTCAGTCTTAAGTTTTACTGGCCGACAGAGAAGACTAAACACGGGGCTCATCTGAGCCTCCTCATCAACCAAAACCTTTACAGAAAACTCCTCGCACAGATGCAATTGAACTCCATACTAAAGGTATTTCAGTCAAATAACAGTCTCGACTTCTCTAATCGGGCTAGAATGTCATCAGCCCTGTCATTCAATCACCCTGCTAATGACATGGTGTCACAATAGTGTGCTTGGAATGCAGCCCCAGAAAATGAGACTCCTGTGATTTGCTGGAGCCTTGACAAAGTGGGGATTATTTCTGCTGCTGTGATCAATATGTAATTTCCTGTATGGTGACATCACATCCTGCCTGTTGATTCCATCTGGTGTCTATAAACATTGCACCGCACTGCTTAACTTGCCATGAGTGTCTAAAGACCAGCTGACTCAGAAACAGTTCTGACCCGCATGTAATCCAGATCTGGTTTTTGTCTGATCCAGGTCTGGCGCAGTGACAACCTTTGTGCAGGCACCTCCTCTCCTCTCCTCTCCTCCTCTCCCCTCCTCTATTCTCCTCCCCTCTCCTTTCTTTTCCTCTCCTCTCTTCTCCTCCCCTCTCCTCCCCTCCTCTCCTCCCCTCCTCTCCTGGGATTATCAGAGGGATTCAGGATTTGGGGGCTTTACCGTTACCTGCTGAGAGACTCCTGCAGGCATTACAGACAGGAAAAGAGAAAAGAAAATCAATTTTTTCCTCTAATTCCCCTTTTATTTATTGAACTATCTCGGCTCAAGCAGCCGGGCATGTGAACACTGATAGTGAGGAGAGAGGGAAGTTTTCTCAACAGCAGACAAAGTGACCTGAGAAGAGATGAGTCCGCTCACGGAACAGCTGTTGTGTGTAACACCAGTAGTCTGCACTAATGGAGATTATGAGTCCTGCAACACCTGTAGATTGGAGATGAAATTGCTTATCAGGCACACAAGCCTCATCTGTATCAGTAGTATATAGTACGCAAACACACACACACACACACACACACACACACACACACACACACACACACACACACACACACACACACACACTCACAACCTCACTGTTACTCTGCCTCTCTTCAACACACAAGCCTCATCAGTATCAGTAGCATATGGTACACAAATACACACACACACCTAACATGTGTGTACCATATATACCATATAGGGTGAGGTGCTGATACGAGCTGATCAGATGCTGCTCAGGTTGTGTATTTGGATTGTGGGCTTGATGTTATTTTAGATGCGCTCCCCAGATTAAAGAGAACTCTCATTATGCCACTTCCTGTGCGGCACTTCCTGGCTCTGCCAGAGCTTCCCTTCTCCTACAGTACCTGCAGGCGCTGCCAACATGCCAGCCTGCCGATTTAAGCTGAAAGTGTGTGTGTGTGTGTGTGTGTGTGTGTGTGTGTGTGTGTGTGTGTGTGTGTGTGTGTGTGTGTGTGTGTGTGTGTGTGTGTGTGCGTGTGTGTGCCAGGCAGCCGATTTAACAGCTGACAGTGTGTTTGTGTGTGTGTTTGTGTGTGTGTGTTTGTGTGTGTGTTTGTGTGTGTGTGTGTGTGTGTGTGTGTGTGTGCCAGGCAGCCGATTTAACAGCTGAAGGTCACCACTGACCAAATTGCCCGCATCTGGGTTTAACAAGGACACGTCTCGCTGGAGGTCCTCGTGCCGATCACACGTCGAGGCAGTGCGAAGACGACAATAACCACATCTGGGCAGGGTGGGCCTCGGGGCTGCCTGAGCAGAAATCACTCCAAAAATTATCCCCCAAAAATGTGCACTGTACAGATTTAATTTATGTCATGAAACATTAACCGCACACGGAGTTGGAATTCTCCTTGAAAGTAGGTCAAGAAGTTAGTGAACCAAACAAGGATAATCCGCATTCATTGGCGACGGCATAGGCCTTGGGAAGCAGAGCCAACAGCAGAATGGTAATTAGGGGTCTGTTATCAAACATTTGGGCTCGGCCAGTAAACACACGTTTAGCAAAACAACTTTACACTTCATCCTCACGGGCACAAGTGTAACCACAGCGCCAGTCAGATCTGGCACACCACTCGCTGGCTGCCATCCTGATGAAACCAGCAACCATGAAACCAGCCCTGATCACACACACTGGTCACACACACTGGTCACACACTGGACTGGTCAACCATACCATTCTGCTGTAGCGCTAATGCAGATCTGGACCAAGTGTTAAAGGTTGTATCAGCGATGGCGGAGTAACGTCACTTCTGTTGATGTTCAAAGAAAACAGAGAACTAGCTCGCTACTCCCTCCCTCCCCTCCAATTGAAACTCTCCTAAATGCGCATCTTGTCAGTTATTGGTTAGAACACTTTATTTAGCTTTTGAGTGGTTGGCAACACTTGTTGGTAGCAATTGTGTTTGTGTACAGATCTCAGAGCCCAGGCTGCCTACAGAGACGCGTTTTTTTAACGGCCTGCTTATGGGGCAGGCAGCTAGCGGATCATTAGGAAAGATTAGATGAATGTGATCATTTATGTTATCATTACGCTGATACAACCTTTAATTCCCAACCTGGCTCATTCAATTTGGCCCCCTGACCATCCCCCAGTGTAATTGGCTCATTCATTCATTCATTCCCCAGTGTAATTGACTCATTCATTCATTCATACCCTCACTCACCATCTCAAGCTGGTGTGTAGTGAATGCTCTGGTACTAAACACAAATATACAGTATCCTATAGAATACCAAAACTGTGTACTTTAAATTGTAATACCTATACCGCTGAAATTCCTCTGATATCAATTTATAATTTATTTCTCTCATGTTAAATGAGCATATGGCAACCATCATTGTCCCAAAACCTTGGATGGATTTAAACAATCCTCCCTACACTCACCAAGTGAATGTTGTTTTCCAACAGTCCAGCGTGTATCAAACACAGACAGTGATTGATTAACCTGCGATTGCCACTCTCTTAGACAATACTGAGCAATTATGATGAGATCATGGGTCGCCTCCCTGATCTTCAGATGTTTTTTTTTTCTCTCTCATTATCTCATTATTGCTGGTTAATGGATCATGGACGCTCAGATAATTACTGGGGAACCCGATCTCATGGCCTGGGAGTTAAAGGGAGTTCACATTCTAGTGCAGACCCACATCTGTGGTGTTCTTTGATTGTGTGCATGCTACAAGGTAACAAGGCCACATGTTTCTCATAAACTAAGAGAAGGCAGAAATAACCTCGGGACAACTACCTCGAAGTGATTTCGTGCCTTGTATTTTTCAGGTCCTTGTTGCATTGCCTGTTTCTCCAAAGAGCAATTATCTCTCCCTCGGTTTCCCAAGCACCATCATTCTTGACAAAACATCTCAGAGTGTCTGCCAAACCACTCCCTAACCACCAAACGTCCGTAAAAGCAGACAGACATTCTGACAGGCTCGTAAGCTCCCTGAGCCAGACATTATCACTCATCTTTAAGCTAGCCAATAGCCTATGGTTCACTTCCAATGCATAAAAATGCACAGATATGCATCAGCAGTCTGTAGACTGGTCCAATTTGGTGAGGATCTAGCACTGGTATTATCTTCTATTAGATATCAGCATTCACAGGAAAGCTTCCATGTGACTAAACATACCTGGTAGTATCTGATTTGAGTATAGATTTAAGGTTAGTATTCACCTTAGGTTTAATCAGAGGCCGATTCTGCATGAACATATAGCCAATCAAAATGTACAGCGCATTGGAGAATAGCTGAGATTATATTGGATTTTGTTTAATGTTTAATGACCGATGAAAAATTCATGACTATTCATAAGGTTTGCATATCTGCATTTATAAAACCTCCATATATTTCAGACTAGTTGCTGGATTGCACAGTGCAAATTCACCCTCATTCACACATAATTACTCCAACTGTAAAAAAGTCTCTCGCTTTGCACTGGGGTCTCCTAGCTTAGCACTGGCAGTCTATGGCCCTGGTGGTTGACAGAGTGCAGTGGAGATGTGTAGTCGTGTGACACAGGCCTGTCCACTATGCTAGTATGAGACAGTGAGCCCTGACCACGGCACTAGAAACAGACAGCTCCAGAGGCCAATGTTACACTTTAATGAAGATCCGATATCAGACCCATTTCTCATCTCCTGTCTTTGCAAGTGTTAAACCTGCAGTTTTCTTCTTCCTCTCACACAGACAACCACACACATACACAAACACACACACACACACACACACACAGACACACCTACACACACACACACACACACTACAAAGCCCAGGAGCGTGTGGCCTTTACGTGGCGCGCTCCCCTGAATTACGCCTGCGTCAGCAGTCTCTTCCCCCGTCTCCTGCCATCTCCCGGCACACACACGAGACGAGACGAGGCGAGGCGAGGCGCCCTCTTTATATGATAATGCCTTTTCCACCTGAGAGCTATGAGACCAGGCATTAAACGTGAAATACGGACACGTCCCGTGCCGTCCCGTGGCAACGACAAAAGCAACAGTAACGGTGCAGCACCCACGGCGGAAACGAAACGCCGGCGCCTACGTGTGCATGAGCCGCTCCAAACCTCCGCAGCTCCTCCTCGGGTTTCTAAAGACAAACTCCGACGGGCAGGCTCTCTCCACTCCGCTCAGCTCTGCTCGGCCTGAGCCCTTTACCATATGGAGAGTCAGGCCCTGGGGCTGCGGTCAGACAAAAAAAAAAGAAAAAAAGAGCTCAGGAGGATTTATGTGTCTAATAACGCAGCCCTCGCACTGTGGACAGTGTCCACCCAACCGTGACACCCCATGACTCAAAGTGAGCGTTACGACATCAACAAAAACAACATTTCAAAGCGCTGAGATAAACAAATGTAAACACCGCCCCCCCCCCCTCAGCGCCGGGCCGGACGGACGGCATGCACTCAAGTATAGTATTTTTACCATGGGCCCGGGGACACAGAGACACTGATTCCTTTAGACTGGTTCAGTACTCAGTGGTGCAAAGCAGCGCTTTCCTCTCCGCAGATCTTTCTCCGTGTGTGTGTGTGTGTGTGTGTGTGTGTGTGTGTGTGTGTGTGGGGCTGACGTCACTCATACAAATTGGCCAGGGGCAAAGGGAAACAGAGGTATACAGTACTAAGCCACTCTTCATGCTTCTCCTATCCACATAGGTGTGTGCGCTTCACACAAGAACTACGTGGTCAGCATATTGTGCTTAATCCACTGGTGAGCATGAACACAGTAAAGGTAGTTTTTCTTTAGTGCAATATGAAGCACCTTGATACAAAGACCACTGTTAGCACACGCAAGACTATTCACATTTTGACTGTACATGTCATCTTTGTTGGCATGTATGTCGGCACCACCAGAAGGTGACAAACAGGAATATGGTCTACGTTTCATGCACTGCAAACAGAAACAAGACTGATACATCGTACCCATCCAGTCTTTGTGTCTTTGTGTTGTTTAGCCAAGACCCCTGACAAACATCTGACCCACACAAGTCATGTGTAGTTCACTCTGGTGAAAGACTGGAGTGCAGGTACTCACTCCTTTATCTGTAGTGTGTGTGTGTGTGTGTGGTGGAGGGGTTGGGGTAGGGGTGTTCTTTAACTAGGAGAGACTGGAGTCCTTTAGTCCCCACTTTTCCAAGAAAATGGAAAATATTCAATATATTCAAGATATCCAGAGAATATAAAATGTCCTCTCCATGTTTCTATAGCCCCGTTATCTTCACCAATAGAACACAATGAGGACACAAATGCACATTCCTTCCTCTATCCTCTCCTAAGTGCGCTGATTGTATAGTAATCACAAATACAGCATACAGTGCCCTGCAGTAACGAAGATGAAACACAAAAGGGTGCATTTGTGCATTTGCAGTGCAATTTGCATAGCAATAATGGTCATCGGTCCTCTCAGCAAAGTAAAACACTTGGTAATTACAGACATAATGGAAACCATATGCTGGTGTTGCACAGAGTTTAGGCGCAGAATTTTTGCGGTAATTACCTTAGTGTGTTCTAACAGAGGTCAAAACAATATGGCAGTCCAAATCCGATTAAAGACGTACATTTCCTAATCTAACACAAAAGTACTAATTTCTTTAACCTAAATACCAAAGAAATTGTCCATGGTTGTCATCAGTCATCAACCCTTTTACTCTACAGCAAGCAACCCCTCCGTATGCAGACTGCCGATGGAAATATTATAAACATCTACACAGATGTTGACTCCCCGTTATGTATTTCTCAGTGGAATGAAATTGAGTCCACCATTGAATTGTACAAATACACTGGTACATAATGCATGTTGACCACAACATGATTTTAGTCGCCTGAATATTTCAAATAACTTCAGTTGTGTTTAGGAAAGTTAAATCGTATAGTTTACTTTCCCTAAAACGTCAAGCATTTAGGTTTTGATTTCATTCCAAGTGTGCCCCAGATAGTGTAGGCCAACGGGGGTGCCAAGGCTACACCATTTACTGTAACTCCAACCAATGATGCTTCAGGGCAACAATGTCGCAGCACTTGCTACACAGCGCCCCCTCTCAAAAAAACACAGAACTGCCGCCTGGTTGTCCCACAGCCTTCATGACCTGCTCTCCTGACCTAGAGTCCCACTTAAGTCTGGTGTCCCGGCCAAGCTCACTCCCGGCACGGTCAATCTCACGACACCTCCACACTCCTGAAGACTCTGTTCTGCTACAATGATAACTCAGTAATGTGGGCTATGTCTCTCCATCCGAGCAGGATAGCCAGCACAGCCCTCTGCCCTGATAAGAAGGTGCCGACAGGGACGTGCAATGGGACAGACCTCTACAGGATGAAGCAATTAGCCGAATGCAATGCGTTACAGCTTTAATAATTGCGGTTCTAAAACCCTGCACAACCCCCCTTAGGCGCTCTTAACGATGCTCTTTTACAGCATTCCATTTACTGACATAATGACGCACTTCCACTTTTGGGGTTGTTTTACAGTACACGGTAAGTGCAGGGCAAAGAACCTTTGTTTGTCGCCAATTAACTTGACCCCCCTCTGGTTAATTTCGTCATCAGGCTTGACTCCACACTGCCCACTGAGAAAATAAGGGCGCCCCAGCGATCTGCAACACGTTGAAAAGGCTGAAAATCGCCTGCTCCTCACCCCACCCTGACGGAAAGCAAGTATTTTTTCTTGCACTAGCTGTTTTGCTGCAGATTAGCCTACTGTTGCTGCATGGGTTAAACGCAGCAACTACAAATCACACCACACGCATTGTGTTCAAAATGATCAGTTTCATTTCAGGTCGACACTACATGAAGTGGCATTTACTGTATTAAACGATGACGCAATTTATTGTTGTTAAACAGATTGGGTACCTTTTTCTCTCTCAAAATTATTTGTAAATTGTATAGACTATAGCATAAAAGTCTAGGAAGTCTTCTGGAAAATATAAAGCGTCCTGTGAGGCTCTTATCTTTTCAATGCTTTTCAAGTGGATTTCTGGTTTTCAAATGTCCCCTGAGCAATGACACCATATCACATAAACTTCAGTAATGATCTAAAAATATTGCAGTATAGACGACCAAACCACCATCAGATAACTGTGCGTAATATACTCATATCAAGTGTTGAATATCCGCTCCTGAACAGTTTGTGGACTCCAGCGTTAAAGCGTGCAGATGTGCGTAACGCGCCAGATCGGTCGCGCCTACCTTGCTGGAATACGGTCCAGGGATAAGCAGCTTTAGAGCTTGTCGCTTCAGCTCCACCAGCCGCGCATTGCAGTTTTCGCACCATATTCCGCGATCCGAACCCGGTGAGCTTCCACTTCCAGAACCCGGGGACCCAGTGCCGAATCCTGGGGATCCGCCCAAAGAGCCCGGCGAACCGGTCCCGATTCCTGGGGATATGGTGCCCGGTGAGCCCGAGAAAGACCCGGGAGAGGATGTACCAGATCCAGGCGAAGGTGTTCCAGACGAACCGGGCATTGAGCCCGCTCCCTCAGGGGCCGGGCGGCTCCCGGTCCTCGACTCCTCGTACGCTTTCCGGTACCAGGTCTCCGGAGAAAAAGATGCAGATTTGGTGGGGGAGGTATCTGTCATCTGTTGAAAACACAATGCAGACATTTAACAGTTGCTCCATAAATCTACAATGTGTCGAAAGCCTCAAATATATATCCTAAACCTCAAATTGGTACCCTAAACTTCAAACCGGTATATCCTACAGTGCATGATGCAGAAACACTGTGACCTGGCATTAAAATAACCTATTTGCAGGCTATCTGTACCAAAGTGTCGCAGTAATTATTACCCATACAACGAAACCTGTGGGCTGTCAAACATAGCTGACATAGCTTATCCTTGTGGCTTACAGCCAAGTTATTGTATGTTCCAACTAAAATGCTTGACCTACATTTTCTTTCAATTGATTAGCCTCTATACAAATACCTACCCCATATTTGCGACTCCTAGTCCCAGACTTCTCTTTGTGCCCAGAGAGAGAAGTCATGTTGAAGGTTAGGGAGAGGGAAAGGGGAAAGTAAAGCTATGAATAATCTGTTACATCCAAGTGGGCAAAATCAGTGTTCCGTAAATTCCACAATCTTCTCCCTTCCAAGTTTAGTTTCGCGGATAAGAATTGTGCAGTAGACTATCCATAGAGCGGCTGCAACGGCTGCAATCAGTAATTCCACTTGCACTAGTTGGAAATCTGTGTGATTCCGACTTCCTCTGCCTACGGTGACTTCTGATATCCAAGCAGCGTGCGCACTGCTTTGGTTTTCCGACCAAGCCAAGGCAGCATTGCAAGCAGGGGCGCAGAGCCGAAATGCCCGGAGACTACAGGCTACGTGGTGGCGAGACCAGGAGCAGGACGCGCTTTGCCACAGCCAGACTGTCAGCTGCGCTATCCTCGCAGAGAAAACTGCCTGTCTGTCGTTCTGGGAGCGCCTACAGCCCACGGGAGAGTGAAGTGCCCGTGAGTCATTTAAAAGCACAGAAACACATCTGTCTCTGGTTGGAGTTCGACTGCCCCCTTTCTCCTTGCTCGACCAATGGAATATCGGTGTGCTCTTGAGTGACAGGTGGGCGTCCATTTTCTTCCAGAGGGTAGAAAGTTTTCTGTAGGTAACAAGAGGGATGCTCAAAAGTATCTTCTAGGGAATCGGCCCTTTCACTTTGCAATTGAAGTTGGTGTTGCCAATTTTTCGGCACCTCGTGCAAATCAAAGAATGTTTATTTATAGCACATTTGACAACAGGAGTATACCCAAAGTGACTTATACGTTACTAAAATCAGTCCAGTTTAGCTCCAATAGCACTTATCATAAATGATTCATAGGCTACTAGGTCTACCCTCTGAAACCATTCCGCTATAATAATAATTGCATTCTTAATTACATAACTTGATAACACGATTTGTAAGGGGTCTTAGGATCAATCGCTTCTCGTTATAATCAAGTTCTCTGTTTAATAATCATACATCACTGTACCGAATCTGTAATAACATTTTGAAAGGACAGCCGGAATGTACCGAAAGCTTGTTGAGGAAATGAGCTGAGGTGAATGCGTTTAATTTTAGACTAGGCACTACTTAACGCGGACAACTAGCGCCATCTTCTGCTGATGAGGAGAACTCCATAACTCCACAGCACGAGGTAACTGCTGGCAACAGAGTTTGTTCTATGGCCACTGAGACAATACATGGATGGGTGGATTCTGATAACATTCAGAGTTTTGCGGTGTGGAATGTGATGAAGTGAACATGTTTGATGTAGTGAGTGAACATGAATAATCGCTATGGCATATTCTCTCTCTGTACCCACTTAGTTATTGCATGAAAAGCATATATAATACTTATTACAAGGGACCACTAAACAAAGGTACAATCAATGCTAAGATAAAGCGATGACTTGCATCCCCCTCTGGAACACGGAAGATGGTGGGAGCAGAAGGCTAATTTGTGTTAAATTATTACTGAAGGAGCCTCACGCCAGCCAGCCAACCAGCCTTCCTGTGTGAGCCTGGCTAATGAAGTCAGGCACAAGCGCTGGCACTGGCAACAGGGCTGCCACCCCTCGCCATCAGTAGTGAGAGCCCCACTCGTGTGTCACCGCGTCATGCTCTGCTCCGCTCTGAGGCTGTGGGGATTCCCTCCCTCCCCTCGCCAATAAAAGAAGAGCAAATTCAACTCCCCTCACCAACACACACACACACACTCTCTCACAAACACACATCTCGCACACACAGACACACATATATCTCTCTCACACACACACACATTGCACACATACTCACACACACATCTCACACATACACACACACACACACATTACACACATGCTTACTCTCACACACACACACACAAATTACAGACATACTCACACACACAGACACACACACACACACTGCTCTCTGAGTCATTAAAAGGCATATCTCTCCATAAGTATAGACCTCCTGGGTTCAGAGGAGTATGGCTGGTTTATTACATTTCAGGTTGTACATAAATCCTAACCCAATAAAACAGCAGGCTTTTTCAAACAACAAGTAAACACATACAAATCTAGCAAACACTATTTGCAGTGAATTGAGTAAAATTATATTAGCTCTGGAGAAACAGAACCAATACATGTAATAAAGGATTTGTGGGAATACCTTCTGTATTTCTCCGGAGACTCTTAAGGAGAACAGAGAGCACGTAATTAAAGAAAGACTTCGCTTTTTTAACGGAATATTATTATCATCTTCACTGACAGTAGAATGTAATGAGTCCATGGCGTTTTGTGTTTGTTTGTTTTTTTTGTTTTTGTTTTTTATCCCACCACCCCCCATCATTTTGTTTTGTCTGGCAATCACAATACAGATACAGTATAACTTGTGATTGAATCAAAAGGAAAGACAAGGAATAGACATTACAGTAAAAAAGGAAAGAACACTATATCTATGTATATAAATAAAAAAGGAAAAGAAAAGAAAAAGATTTTGTTTTTAATTACCCTCATTAAGCCCTCATCCCATATTAATTTTGTGTTTGCTTTTTTTTTTACCCAGCCTGGACTGGAAATAGGTTCGGAGCCTGGACCACTCCCCAGTCAGCCACTGTTTGGGTTCGGACCTTGCGGTCACTGAGCATCATCGATGACCATCATGCTCACAAAGTCCTTGTAGGCGATGACATTCTTCTCGGGGTCGAGGGCAGCTGAGAGCATCTCTTCCATCTCCTCTTGGGTGAAGGGTTCCCCTGTAGAGCACGACAATATAGGGTCAACATTGAACGGACTCTCAAATGAGATTGGATTGATGTGATGGCTGCCTAAGACCACTAGGTGGCACCATGACCAAACACAGCTAGGAGGAGTATCATAAATATGGCTCATTGGTTATTATGCTCAGAGAGAGAGAGAGAGAGAGAGAGAGAGAGAGAAATACCTAAAATTCCTCTTACCTTCCAGAGTCATATACTTTGTTAATTCTTCTGCTTCTAAATAGCCTTTATTCTGTTGATCCAAAACCTACCAAACAACAAGTGTTACAGTGTTACACATAAGTCATTGGCCAATTAACTTTAAAATCATCATCTTTTAACTTTATTCATGTCTCATTTCTGTGTTGGTCTATAATGATAAAAAGGTGAAATACTCTTATTATACATCTCATATACTCTCCTTTTAACTCAGAGGTTGAAATCATGTTGTTTGCGGGTTTTTTTATACTGAAAGGTCCAGGCTACACTGGAAGTTCAACTGAAGCAGAGTGGATGCAGAGTGCGAAAATAGAAATAAAATACTGATCTTTTTTTTCTTTTCTTTTTTTCTGTCCATATACACAATTTTCACGTCTGGCGTAGAAGGTAGCTAATTGTTGCAGCATACGCTCCGCGAATGTTCTGCATCAGTTGGGTTTGGTGTAGCGCAGCAGTACCAACAACCAAATCATTCCAGAGAAAAGTAAAAGTGGAGCAAGACCAACTGTCAAATTGGAGATACTTTGAAATACTGCTGTGTGTGTGTGTATATGTGCTTGCGTCTCTGTGTTAGCAAGGTGTGTGTGTGTGTGTGTGTGTGTGAGAGAGAGAAAAAAGGCAATGAAACATCATAGTGTTTTAACCAAAAATATGCGTAACACTGTCTAACAAGAATTGGAGAATGGCACACAGAGTGACCTTTGAGCCAAATAATACATAAACAAACAAACAAACAAACAAACAAACCAATAAATAAATAAATAAATAGTTGCAGAGATACTGCAGAGATACTGACCTCAAACGCCTGGAGCAGCAGATCCTCTGTGATGGGCCGGAACCTGCAGGAGGAGGAGGCGGAGCCGTGAGTGTCACACCTGTACAACCGCTCACCATAGGTCAGAACGTTTATTCATATACGGTAGTCTTACAGCAACGCACGCCCTGATCTTACACCTGTACAACCTGTACATCCGCTTACCATAGGTCAGAACGTTTATTCATATACGCTAGTCTTACAGCAACGCACGCCCTGATCTTACACCTGTACAACCTGTACATCCGCTCACCATAGGTCAGAACGTTTATTCATATACGCTAGTCTTACAGCAACGCATGTCCTGATCTTACACATTTTTTGTTTTAATCTTGATTATTCTACGATTATTACGGTTTACAGCTAGAATCTAGAATCTCAAAAATATTGACCTGAAATGAGCTCTAATCTTTATAATTAACTTACTTAATAATTAAATCAAAACACCAGCAATGGTTACCTGAGCCTTTAATGTCTCTGTATGGGCAGGGCAATGGACTTTTCCATGATATTCTATTTTTTTTTTTAGTTTTTTTTAAATGCACATGTAGATGTGTGTTGTAACACTTGGAGTAGGTCAGGGCAATCTCATACATGCTTGTCTTACAACCGAGCCCGTTCTGTGTTTATATAGCACATAGATGTGAGTAGTAATGTAGGATGCTTTGAGGTAAATAACACATGTAGGGTCTCTTTAGACTCGCTCTGACAGGCTGGGAGACGTGTGATGACTTCAGGTTTTTCTGAAAACCAGCATTCCACCAGCTGGAATTTTACTGTGGCACCTCCTCACCCATCATGTATTTTTCCTTTACCCATAATCCCTCAGATGGGACGATCAACGCCTGGATCACATTTCAACCTCTCAACACGTCCGCAGGCCAAAGACCTACTGTGAACTCGTTATAAACAGTTGTTAAACCAGTACATTAATTCATATTAATAAAAAAAAAACTGGTGTGGATCACTTAGACTAACGTATGCATATCTCCTGTCCTCATCTCTGCTTCTCTTATGTGTTGAATGCGGGTTTTTTTTATTTTTTTTACCTTTATTTAACAAGGCAGATCATTAAAAACAAGTTCTTATTTACAGTGATGGCCTGACAAGAAGCACAAGCTGTATGTATTTTCTCTCATGGACGATGCACAAAACAACGTCCATTCTGACTAAGATTCTGTTATTCTGTGTTCTGCACCAGATTTCTCTAGCAGTTCCTTTCCCTCTATAGTTTCTGTGCCTGTGTGCCATCAGCAGCAGGCACTTTGTCTCTTTGTTTACTGTTCCTACAACGGTCTTCAATCAAACAGAGCAGGTCAGGTAGGCAGAGCCAAGAGAGAGGGCGTCAAACTACGAGGTAGCACTTCCTAATGAACCAACTTTTCAAGTTCTATAGGGATTCCTAGACAGATACACAAACACAGCATGACAGTCGTGTGCAGGCAGGTCTGCTCCAAGTCTCTCTCTCACTCTCACTGTCACTATCCCTCTGCTTTGCTATACTGCAGAGGTAGCAAGTATATGTAAGTATAAGTATAAGTATATATATGAATTTGTTGACCTTGTGTATTCAATGTGTGGAATAATCATGTGCAGATAGTAATCTAACTGATTTTGACATTTTATATACATTTTACCCAGTATTCTTTACTCTTTCTAGTAAGTCTTGGATGTCTGGCAAAAGAGAGCCTTACTAACACATAAGCCTCTTTGGACATTTCTTCCAGATATGCATCAAGGAAACAATAGATTGTGACCCTATAGACCAATTTATATTAAACATCTGCTTGAGTTATTGATTTGACTGGAGTTTTCCCCTTGTCTCTTCATCACAAATCTTAACTGTGAGGCAGTTTAAGGATTTGAGCATGTCTGTGCATTTGAAACAGCTAACAATAACACATGTCTAAATCCTCAAAGAAGTAAAAGCAGTTCAGCAAGGGGTTAGTTAAAACAGGGGGGGGGAACCAGTTCCTCCAAAGTAAATTTGTCAAAATCCTGATCCTGCAATTTGCTCATAACTTTCATTCTTTGAATATTTTGTTGCAGTGAATGCATGCTAGAATCTGATATATTTTACAAGAAATATAAACGTAGAGAAGCCAGGCAATGTCCTCTAGTAATGGTATTGATTGGTGCAGTATTAATTCCTACCTAAGGTCTCCTCTGCACTGTAGCTTTAACGTTATTCCTCATTTTCGTCACTTTGGATAAGTGTTTGCCTAGCTCAAGCTCTTCCTCATCCCAATCCTGCCATTCCAAACCCTTTCCCTCTTACTTGCGTTCCATCAGGACCCTCGTCATGACTGGAAGGAACCTCTCAAAGCGAATGTATCCCATTGGCTCCTCATCTTCAGCCTGCAGAAATCAGTTGGCGGTATATTACTGTAAAGACACTCAGTAACTCAACGAGACATTGAGACATTCTTCTAATCTCCAAGAACAGGTAGACTGTTGCGACCATAAATGCTGCTGCTGCCACTATATCTGGTAATTCTAAGGTACCCCACATTCACAATCTTTGCAATAAAAAAATACTATTAACAAATATGTGTGTATGTGTTTGTGTGTGAGAGGGAGAGAGAGAGAGAGAGAGAGAAATAGAGACTTACTTCAGAAATGACATCATGTAACTCTACCTCTGATGGAAAACATCCCAGTGACCGTATTATGGTTCCAATTTCCCTTTGGAAAAAAAACACATCAGATAGATCAACCATCACAGGGATCCACTTATTTCACCAGTTGAGTTGACACACTAGTAAATTCCAAGTAGGAATGCAAAAGTAGGCCTAGGTCCCCTATAATAATTTATCGGTAGACTATTAGTTAATTCTTTCTTACCTGACATCTACTGTTTTGTTGAACTCGTGGTCAAATAGATCAAAGGCATCGCTGATCTTCTTGTGAACCTCTGAGAGGATGGCCTCTAATATTATGATATAAAGCAAGTAGTTCAGTGGTAAAATAAACAGTAGAAAATTAGGCTACATGGGAAAATGCTCAGCTGCACACATAGTTCACTAGCCTAGAAATCTAGACGCGCCCCTCGTCAGGCTAATAGTTCACATCTCTCAAACATTAAAGCTTCCTTTGTCATAAAGATACTCTGTTCAACTGAAGGAGTCAACTCTCATTTCAGAGACTGATATGTCAGTTGAATTCACTGAAGTGCAAAACACTGACAGGATTTTCCATACATAACCTTGGCTACATAACCTTGTCATGACTTTTATTCTCGCTTGATGCTGGTTCATGCCCACAGAGAATGTTTCCCACACCAGCTTCCTGTCATTCAGGAAATTCACACATCGACATGCCTGACATCTGTCAGTTTAAATTTAGAGAATGTATGCAATGTTTCAAATCGTGAGCAACCATTTACGCCGTTCTAACCGTCCCGGTTAAATGTTTAAACAAGACACTCAACTGTATGTCAGCTGTCCTTATGAAATCTACACGGTCTGTAGGCTAATATGACTACAATATCTGATAGAAGTGCTATTTGTCCACTCAACTTTCTTGATTTACGTTAACGGTTAACCGTGTTTGAAGACAAGACTGTGAGACAACAGGAAAAGACTGCGGGCTACTAACATTAGGCTACAACACATTCCTAGAAGATACGTGAATCTTTGCACACAAGTTTACTTCGGAACAGCACACTTTTACCTGCATTAGCCTTATCATCCGCCATGTTTCATTATGTTTGCGTGATGTAGTTGCTAGGATACTGTGCCCCCTCCCCTGTTCTTTCAACCAAAGATTCTAGAGCGGGTCTAGAATCTTTGCTTTCAACCAAAGATTTTGTCTAAAATCTTTGCTTTTAACGGCGCCTCTAAATGTATCTCTTCTATCTAATATTAGAGATAACAACGACCGACTAGTCAGACTACTGTTCAGCTAGTATCACCCTATTTGATCTCGCAAATGGTATCAAATTGTTGTCTCTTTTGTAGTGTGCAGCAGGATTGTGTAGCCTAGCCAATGGTGTATAAAAGTTGGAGAACCTACAAGGATACAAGGATACAAGGAAGTTTATTGTAACATGCATATAGTTACTGGATGTAAGAAATGCAGTGAAATTATGTCTGGTCAGCCTATTTGTGCATGTATGGGGTTGGGGGGGGGGGGGTAAAAAGTGCAGTAGAAGAGGGGTTTAGTAGATTAAGTGGCAAGGGCTGCATAAGAAAGGTGGGGGAGGATTGGGACCAACAAGGAGCACCCAAGAGCAACAGGGGCAAGGAAAAACACCCTGTGGAAAAATCTGTGGCCTAAAACAATATTGGTGGTTGCAGGGTAGATTTGAAGTGAAATGGGTCGCGATGGTCTGTCATTTTTAAAAAAGTGGGTCCCCAGAAAAAAATGTGGGAAACACTGATCTAGAAAGATTAAGGGTCTGGCAAAGAGCAATGTAATGGCCCAACTCGAGGGGCGGCAACAAGCATGAATTTAAAATCTCACTGCACGCAATTGGATAACACTAGACCAGGGGTCCCCAACCTTTTATGTACCATGGACCGGTTTGATTCCTATTTTTTTTTCACGGACCGGCAGTGCCGGCGCTATGGTGGGGCCTTCGTAGGCCGTGCCCCCCCTAGCGGTCATTGATGCCCCTCCTACCACAGGCCATGGCGTGTCAAAAAAAAATCCCTTTTAGTCATTATTTTAATATTATGTGCAAACTGTAAATTAAATTAAATCAAATTAAATTAAGGGGAGAACGCATCATTTTAGTTGTGCATAGCAGGTTACTTGGCTTGGTCAATTCTCATTGGTCGCCGAGTAGCTAAACTTTTTACATTTGAATTTGTATCTAAACGTTGAACTGCAGCGCGCAGAATCCATTGCATTTCAAGTTGTTGGTTGAATCGGAAACAGTTTGTCTGTCCTCATAGGCAGTTAGCCTATAATATTATCGACACAAAATGGATTTACGAAAATGGCTTAGGCCTGGACCTCTTCGTCAGCCTCAGCAGACTCTGACAATCTGGAACATTGGATGCCTTCGCGAGTGTGGGCTATTGTAACTGGAAACACGCCATGATCAAAGACCGTGGATTTCATAAACATGAAACTTCGGAGGGACCACATGTCTTGTAATGCAATGTGGAAGGAGAGGGAGATGCGTTGCAATACAGGGAATGCAACCCTTGTCAATGCAAGTCAACTAAGGAACAATCAGTATTATGTGTCATAGATGTGTAGTTGGGTTCTTGGTTGAAAACCAGTTGCCGCTACGGGGGAAGATTGATGCTTTTGGCTACACAATGACAGGCCAGCTGGAATCTGCCACTCTATTTACAATGACAAACCTCTCGCCTGCGCGTGGAGTAAAGTCAGATCTGCTACGTGGTGGAGAGCGGACTCAAAAGTAGCATCCATGTACCATGGCGTTGTTACATTTTGACATCGTAAAGTTCTCAAACTGTTTAGAGGTGGATAAACTATTTCTGACATGTCAGAGGTAGAGTAAACTGCATTTATTTGCGTTTAGCCTCTACGACAGCCCTGTGTGTCATCTGAGTGATCCTCCGTCCTCGCTGGAGTAGAAACAAACTTATTGCTACCCCACCCCTTTCTACTTTTTTATAATCGACAGTAGCCTATGTGTAATTAACATGATATGGAAATTAACAATAAAAAAACGAAATTCGCTAAAGAAATAATAGGCCTAATTAAGAAAATCATAAAATATTTCTCAAACGGCAGTGCCCCCCCACCGATGACCCAATGCCCCTCCAGATCTGCTCTGGCGCCGACTCTGCGGACCGGCGGGGGGGGGGTTCGGGGGTTCCATGTTCCATATGTGTTGTGCATGCATTACTTGAAAAGAACTAGCTCCAGTTATGTATGAACAGTGAAGGTAACGATCTCTTGTGAAAAACGTGAACTTGAAGAAGTGCAAATTGAACAATATGAACTATGATTATTGAACAACTTTAAGCTACATCTATAAGTGTGAACATGCTTAACAAAATATGGGAACAAAACATGGGAACTAAACGTGCATTACGAATATAATCAGTGAGCCCTGCTTGTTTCCCTGCAACAAGAAGCTTCCATCTGGGGGTGATGGAAGACAGTGACACCCTCAGTGTGTTTGAAATGTCCAGTCGATTGCGCAATTTTGCAGTCATTGCCGAAAACCCGGCCTCGCATATACGTGGTGGGAAACGTTTTCAGCGCTTTTACGGCTATCTCGGGATATTCTGCTTTGGTTTGGTTTTGATCCAAAAACCCGCCAGAGAGGTTTGCTTATACCACCGTCATTTGCTATTTCGATCAACTGCTCTTCCTCCTGCGCTGACAAGTTAGGACTATTCGGTTATTGACAAATGGGTTGCGGATCCACTCATTGGTTTGCCGTGGATCTTTGGAGGATGGGAAGTAGCCTATAGGCTAACGCTCAAACTCATTTGAAAGCGCAACAAGGTGATCGCGCACCAGCTGCGAGAGAAAGGACCCTGCCTCAGTCTCTCCCAAAACCCCCACTACTGTTTGGAACATATCAAATACACCCCGGTCCACTCGTCGTCCCCACAAATCAAGCTTGGCTTTAAATGCAGCGACTTTATCTGCCAGTTTAAAGACAGTCGTCAATCTACCTTGGAGTGACAGGTTGAGGTCATTAAGGCTATAGACCATTTTTTACTCTGAATGATTTCGGACTTCGACGCAATCGGATAACACTACGACTATAGAGCTAAATTTGTCTCAATAATATTTTTATATGCGCAGAGGGCGATCCACAAATATTTCTTGATTTGCATGCTTGTTTTGATATCTACAAATAAAAAATCATATTTGTAACTCGTATATTGATTTTTACAAATATAGATGTGCATTTGTAAAATAAAATGCCATTGGTAAAACCGAAAATTTCATTTGTGAAACGTGATTCTGCATTTGTGGATCACCAGCACACGTGTAACATGTGTTGAACCCGCGCGATTCAGCCCTGCACACGCCCGGACTCGAACCCGCGAACAGCAGCACCTCGGATAGGGAGGCGAGCGCGCTAACCAGGCTACTGGCTCGCATACCAGCAGCACTCTCGAGGCGTCGGGGAGTGAGGTTTACCAACGTTCCACAAGCACAGCTAAGCTAACTGGCATCCGTTACACACGCATTCTTCGCTTTCCAAAGTTACATGTTTTTGAGACGTTCTTCGCATGAAAGTCACACAAATCCACACATAGCCTAAATAGGCCTACTTTAATTCACCAGCACACAGAAATTACAATCCAGTAGATGGCGACATCCACAAATATTTCTTGACTTGCATTTGTGTTTTGATATCCACAAATAAAAAAATCATATTTGTAACTTGTAAATTGGTTTTCACAATTTTAGATGTGTATTTGTAAATGAAATTGCATTTGCAAAACTGAAAATTGCTTTTGTGAAATCTAATTTTGCATTTGTGGATCACCCAGGTACCCACCCAGTTTTGTTTTTTGCATTTGTGGATCAGCACGATCAGCACACGTGTTTTTGAGACAATCTTTGCGGCAGTAGATGGCAGTGATGGCTATTAGCTCAGAACGGCTATGCTTACGCTTCACTTGACCAGACTTTCATCGAATCATTCAAATACAATTCAACCATGGCCGAACAGGAGCATAACGAGCAGCTACCGCCACCATCCTCTGCAAGTGCAATTCCCTCGAACCAAATCATGGTAGTTCAGAGACTTCTCCCTATTTTTTTCGTATGTGTTTTTTTTCTGACGGTATTCAGAGTTACAAAATAAATTAAGTATAGCTAGATCTAGTAGAACTAGCAAAGTAGTACTGGATAGGCTAGAATCCACAACCCACAAAAAACTTTTACACATTACACATACTCATCCTTTGTTGTGGATAGCATTGGAATTAAACCTAATGCATGTGTGCACACACAGCTAAGGTTATCTTGCTCGCCAGTTGTTAGCATTAGTCCGCTATCAACTTGCTAGTCTAGCTAGCTAGCCTAGTTCATGCTTAGATCAAGGTGAAATAAACTTTATTGGGTTCTATTCAGTAAGATGTTGGTGGGTCGGACATTGAATTGAAATTTAACTGAATAAATAGACTTCACAGTTCTATGTGTAAGGGATAATGTAAAGAACGCCGGTCATTATGTAAGGGATAAAGGCTGACTATGTGTGCTGTGGAATGTTGATTCCAATGTCATCCTACTATGGTTGTTCATAAGCATTGATATGGAACAGCGATTACACTTTTTTACCAGATCTACTTCATAGGTGTCACGTTATTCAGAATTAAAAGCCACCCTGCCAGCCAATCAGAAAAGAGAATTTCTTCTCTCCAGGTGATGGTTATAAAAAAAATATATTGTATCTTCCTGTTGTGTGTGTTCCTTTTCTCTGTCCTGCGACTGAGATCGGTCATAATGGCGGCGTTCTATTCACAGAAGAGAACTTCTGATGGCAAATTTGAGGAAAAGTTGGTAAACCACCCTTCTTACCTAATTTGAGGGTGCTGATTCTGAATATTTTGTTTACCAAGCTCAATTCTGAGTTCTAAGCCGCATAATCAGCATTTTAACATAAAATAGCGATTTTTTTTGCTTATTTTTCCCTAAATTGGGTTGATTTAAAAAATAATCACTAAAACCAAATAAAAGTGTTCTCTAAATACATGTTTGAGCATTAAAGAAACCATACTATAGTTTATTAACATATTTAATGGGAACATGATTACAGTTAACATGTAATAAACTCGGAAATTCTAATCAAAACACAACCATATTTGTATTGCTAACATGGTGAGTCACTCATGTGGTGTTTAATGCATTTTCATCACAATAACAAGTTGCGCACAGATAACCTTCAACTCAGAATATATCCTACAGTACATATGAACTTAGATAGCGGGAATAAGCCTAATGCAGAACTGCATCTACCGTCAGCAACAATCGACAAGTAAAAAACATTTTACTTCTAGTAACACTGGATTTGGTATGTGTGCTTGCCTCCATACTAGAGCTTGATAATGTGCTCTTCTAATATGCCATTGAGCAGCATCACTTGTTGGTGGTAGAGCCTTCGATCCTCGACATCTAGAAAACAGAGTGGCTCTGGCGTAGTATTGTCACGATACCAAAATTGTGACTTCGATACAATACCTGCCATAAATATCTTGATACTCGATACTGAAACGATGTCCAAATCCTAAAATATCTGGAAAAGAAAGGACGCAGGCCTCCTCCAAGTGTATTGAGTCATTTGTGTTGAATTTGGTGCACTTTTGGTCAGTAAAATAGTAGTTTGTGTGTGATTAAGTCCTTTATTGTTTGTTATAGCTCATTTATATTGTGTGGTGTATTGGCAATAAATTACCTTTAAATAGCCAAAGTAGGCTAGATCAAGGTCAGTGTTCAAATTACTGCATGCAAATCACTTAATGCTATGAAGAAGAGCCTAATCTTTAGGCCATCTGATGTAGGCTACCCTAGGCCTTCCTGTGCTTATGGGATTTATTTGACAGTTGCAAAGGGAAAAGAGTGAAGATAGTCTTCTTTGCTCCCAGTTTAATTTAATAAGTACGTTTCAACCACTCAGGTCTTAATCAGATAGGCCTACACCATATCTGTTGCAATATCTGTGTGCATTCCTACATTAGGTCTATTTCTTTGATAGTTAAAGGAACCGTATGTAAGAAAAATATTTCAATTAATCATAAAATGGCCCTGATATGTCACTAGACATTAAGAAATCATGTTCATTTCAAATACTTATATCACTGACAACAGTAGTCCGGCCAGGATATTGTCATTTAAAAAGTGAAGTTGCAGCCCTCAACTGATGTTGATGTTGTGTTTTGTCATGTCATGTTGTGTTTTGGCCTGATGCGCCACCCTCCACCTATCTACTAATCACGAAGTCAGTAGTGTTTCGCCAATAGGGTTGGCAACCTTGAGTCAGGGGGGAGGGGGAGGGGATACACCGCTCTTCAGTATTTTGAAAGTGATTGCAGTACCAGTTTTGGCCACAATCTTACATATGGTTCCTTTAACATAATTTGCTACCACATAACAAATAACAATACAAAAGTTTCTTACAAACTTTCCTGCATATTTCTTAAATGTGCTGCAGTCAGATGGGTGTCCTAAAGACATAACTAGATCTTGAGCATCTATTACCAGTGTTGAATGAGCAGTTTTTGCAGTGATCACTACTGGACATTCCACACTGCTAGACAGCACTTGAGTGAGGATGACTTATTTCCACTTTACAAATAACCATCGCTATCTGCAATAGCAACAGTACAGGGACAATAATCAGTTCATAGCTGAGGATTTGTCCTAGGTCCACTTCCCTTTCAGCATCAGTAATGATGCACTGGAGAATGTTTCTTTTTGTTGCACTATAAAGGATATCTTGTCTAAATGTTTTGCAAATAATCTCCATAGCACTCTTCAGCACTCCTCAAACATGCACACTCTTCCATTTTTCTGCATGGCTGGAATTTGAATAATAGGAAAGAGCACCAGTTAGATGTTTTAACTAGGCAAGCACAGTCGCCTTTACAGTAAAAAAAATAGTGTAAATCCTCTGTAAAGACTGACAACTGTTCATAATAGTTAGTGACAAAATACTTTCTACAGAAAAATGAGTAGACACCTACTATTCTATCAATTTATTATCAAGGAATCTATTTTGTTTCTAAACGTCATACTGAATTTTAGCTATTATTTCAATTTATATTTTAATTTTAGCTTATTTTCATTTGCTACTTGAGGGTCATTGGGGTAATTCCTGTCCTGTCCTACACCATATCTGATACATAAAGAGTATATTAATGCCTTATTTTTTTTTCAATTCCTATGATATCTGATGGCAAAATGTGAATTATGCTAATTATGCTAATTAGCAAGCTTAAAACTCAAAATTGAGCTTGGTAAACAAAATATTTGAATTCAGCACCCTCGAATTGTGTGAAATAGCCCCTTTACCGACTTTTCCTCAAATTTGCCAACAGGACTTTTTCTAAACGTTTGTTAGCTATCTGCTCTCCCTCTAGTATAGAATCAGCGACCTTCCAGGTTTGTGCTCTCCAAGTGTTTTTCTAGTTTCTAGAACTATATGTTTTAAAGGTGTGAGCATTACCATGTTCACACTACCATGGTACTGTAATTCCAGTGGAAAAACAACTTGCTAGTCAGTTAATCAATCCTTCACAATGATGATTAAAATTAGACAGTACCCACTAATGAGAATATGTGTTTTTTATAGGAAATTATAACATAACTTTTTGAATTACAGAGAATGATCAAGACCATGGCCAATGCGCTAATAGGTGCACTTTCCAGGGCTGATCAGGTGTCCCAAAGCTCCACTCCAACTATTCCTACCCCCATCACTCCTACCTTTGTCCCCACCCCCACTGACACCCCTGTGACCTTCAGTACTCGTGTCAATAATGGTGTGAAAAGGTATGCCACAACAACCTTAGAAATTGTTGTTCTTGTGAAATTCAATTTTATGAATGATACTGACAGTTCTCTTGTGAATTGTTTTGTGTTTCCCACTTAATAGACAGTTTCCTGGAATGTTTCAGCCACGAGAGGTGAAAAGAGGAAAGGGCAGATTTTGCCCCCCTGCTAGGAACCCTGCTCCTGTAAAGAAGTTGGACATAACATTCTACGTGTTACCCGGCCCTGCTGCTTTAACTCCTAAGGGATCCAGAGACCTGGAGTTGGCCTGTGCGGGCCTGGGAAGAAAAGTATTATCTATATCTGAGGACTGCAACCATTCAGAGGTTTCATTTTTGATTACTGATTACTTACTTACAATTTATATATTTCCCTTGAAAGTGCTACTTATCAGCCTTTTATAACTTTTGTCTGTGTAGATTTTGTCACTTCTGGAGAAAGACTTAGCAAAACTCCAACCTTTAAATGGGCGCTGGATGTTTTACAAGGCAGCAGGTACTGATCGCAAAATCAATATTGCAGGATATTCCATCGAAAATGTCCTTACTGATGCCATATGATTCCTACAGCTGATATGATGTGCATCACTTTTCCACTCATCTCACATCTGTTTCTGATTTAGGAGGCCGTGGCCAACGTAAATTGACAGTGGTACCGCTGGAGGCAGAGGGTTACTCTGGCAGGCAGCTAAAAACTGCCTCAAACAATGGAAAAAATACCCTTTTTCTGGTTCCAATACAGGAGGAGCTAGACACCGAGGCTCTACCTTATAATTCGGTTGAATTTGCCAGGATGCCACAGGTGGCTTGCCACATGTGCAAGGCCACTGTTCCCCTGCAAATGTTGGCATTGCATGCCGAGGACTGCCAACCAACGAAAGTTGTAAGCGCTATACTTATGTGTTTATGTTTATGTACTTGGCAGATGCTTTTATCCAAAGCAACTTTATACTTTGATTTGACTTCATGATAGAAATAGGTTAGTCCAGTGGTGGTTAAACTAAGACCCGGGCGCCACATACGGCCCATTGGGATATTTAATCCGGCCCGTGGAGCCTTCACAAAATAGGACAATTTCACATTAAGACAAAATGAACTAGATTATAGGCCTGATTTGTCGAATCTGTTGTATTCATGAAATGCAAATCCCCTCTTTTAACCCTGCATGTTAGCATGCCCTCTCAATAAAATGGGGCTACTGGTTTGACATTTCACAATTTATCGGCATCAACCCCCATCTACCGGTACTAGTAATACCCGGCCCGTTGTTCAATATCTAAAAGCCAATGTGGCCCTTCAGCCAAAATGACTGCCCACCCCTGGGTTGGTCTAATGGATCAGACACTTTCACTTTGTGCAAAACATCTGAACACCATACTGATAGCCACCTGAACATCTGATAGCCATACTTTAACCTCATTGTGAGTGGCCATTTTCTTTGAACAGAAACCATCAGTTCTGCCTACCCTAAGGTTGTACAGTAGTTAAATTTAACATTGTGCAAAGGTACGCTTCCCTTGCTAAGATGTTATGGCATACAACCCAATAATTTGCATGTGTGCACACTAACTTTGTTGCCATCAGATGAGCAAGGGGTAATTGTAAATAAGTGTCTTTTAAAGAAAGTGGGGGTGGATTTGATTTTTGTTGATGTTTTTACATTTTCTGTGTTCACATCTTTTGCTTCAATTATATGTGATGATAAAGTAATAGTTTTTTGTTCTTGATATTCTGTTTTGTACAGGTGTGTCCTGTATGTTATCAAAAATTCCTCCTTTCTGACCTGCCACATCATGCCAGCCTGTGTGCAGAAAGGTAAATCAAGTAATCGTAAAAGTTACAGTCCATGAGCCACAAGTGTGTGTGGGGGGTGGGATTATGTTGACCACAGCACAAATTATCACAGGGTTGCCAACTCTCACGCATTTGGCGTGACACTCACGCATTCAGCCTCAACCTTACGCTCTCACGCTCAAGAACAAAATCTCACATCAAATTTTTTTCAAAATCCTGCAACTCAAGCCATCATTCCTCAAAAACTTCCGATTTCAGAGGTGCATCTATCCTTGTTCCGTGTTTGATCTGGCGACAAACAGACAGACCCCTTCACGGTGGCTCTCTTCACTCTCTCATTCCCTCTTAAAGCAACACCAAAGAACTTTTCCTTTGTCGCACGCACGCTATTTGTTTATCCAGCTCCGGCTTTGCAAATAACGATGTCCATAGACAAGGTAGAATATGTTGCATGATTTTATGAAGGTATGATGTATTGCGACATCATGCAAGTCAAATTTGTAGTTTCTTATGTCTCATTCCATCGAACTACAGATCCGCTACCCAATCTGGCAAACTTACATAGTGCGGTTATAGCCGATAGAGGGCCGCAAAGCGAATGCCGTTCACCCTGTTACGAGTTGATGAACCACTGAAACAATTTTGGAAACATTATTTTAAGGTACAAAAAACTCTTTGGTGTTGCTTTAAAACTTTGACACGACCCATGCACTGTTCTTGGCAACTCATTCCATCTGGATGAGCTTTTAGTATGCTTAACACAATTTTTTATTTTACATGGCGTGACAACAAGCATGAAGAATTAGATTCAATATCCTGCAATGTGTCAGTGTAGCCTACTTTCTTCTATTGAGTCTATTTAGTGTCTTCCTTCCAAATTGTTAACGATAATGCCTATCAGCAAAGATTCTGAAGTTGCTCCTTCTACCCTCTCTGCTATTAGACAGGTAGGCTACCCATTTCAGTTGGGTACATGCATGTGAATATCATGTAGCTACAGTATGCTGTCAAGTCACAAGGCCTCTTATGTAGCCTGTTTCTTGCAACATTTTTCATATGTTTACTATAAATCACTTTATTTTCATACAGAATCCCAAATTAAACATGCACACAACAAAATACCCATGGATTACTGAATGGGGACAGGGGCCCAAGGGGTCAGATGGCTCTAAAGCACAAGCATTTGGATGAAGTGACTGCCTTGATATCAGACACCCATACTGTAGGTCAAATAGCAATGGTTGGTGGAATGACCATGAAGTAGGCCTTCATGCTGTGTAACTAAGCATGTCCAGGCCCTTCAAGTCAGGTCATAGGTTATGAATTATTGAATGTAGGTATTGACCATCCCCAAAATGCAGCAGAACAGAGGAAATCACATCTGTCAAATTCCAAATTTTCTGGGGCCAGACCCTCAGACCCCCTTCACCTTTGTCTTGTACATCAAACTGTTGGGTCAATCAATTCCAATTGGCACACCACTTAGGATCCAGCACCCTACATTGAGAACCATCTATTAAAAATACAAAAAATGTATGTTTTTTTTTTTATGTTGGCAACCCTGTTATCATGTCCTAGTACTGTCTGCTTTTCTGCTTTTGGTTGAAATTCTCACTATGCTATGTATTTTTGAAGTATGTTTTTGTATGATAGCAAGTTGGATCTTGTAGCCTTGTGATTTTAACAGCCCCTCAAGTAGCCTTCCCATTCAAAAATAATAGGATTGTATGGTTTCAGATGAAAGAAGTGCACAATTAATAACTAACTAATAATTTCTGTTGTAAGCTCCTACAGTAATGCCCCAGAGCCTAACATGGAGCTCCCAGGACCATCAAGAGCCTTGTGTGCAGCAGCAGGTAATAAAGCAACACATGAATACGCAACTTGTGAATTGGGAAGACAGTGAAGCTTTCTCTTTTTGCGATCAACTTTTTATTAACACCATTCTCGTTATAGACACATGCAAAAATAGCAAGCATACTTCATACATGACACTTATCAGATGACGTACAAAACATACCCTCTATTCCGCCCTCCTCCTCGCCATTGACCCATCACTACCCTCCCACTGCCCCCATTACATACACTTGAAGTACAAACCCCAATCCCCACCCCTGACCCCTGCCTGCGGTCTCAGAAACAAACAAAAAAACAAGTAAAACTAGAAAATGTGAACTGTCCTCCAACGTTGCAGCGCTGTCTTCATCAGTTTAGCTCAGGGGTCTCAAACTCCCGGCCCGCGGGCCAAATCCGGCCCGCGATCTATGTCAAAATAATAATGTAATCCGGCCCTTGAGGGTATTTTTAATTGCAACAAACAACGATACTGATTAAAATAGACGATAGATCCAAGTACGGTGACAAATCTCATTTGTACTCTCCTCCATTATTTGCTAGACATCCAGAGCTTGATTCAAACCAAAATCGCTGCACAACGTTTTCAGGAAATACTTGTATTACACGCGAGAAACACGCAGACGTGCATTTGTAATGACACGGAAGCGATGCAATAGTTTTGCACAAATTGAAGCAGACATAGCAAGCCTACACCAACTGTTGAAAAACGTTCACGTGTGATAAAGTCTTGGGTAGGCTATGTTATTCACCTATTCTGATTCTGAAGGAGAATATCCTGTTGGAGATTATGATCGATCGTCTATTGACAGTGATGGTCACGATGTGAATGGACGTGCGTCTTTTCGCGAATACCACGGTGTCCACTAAGCATACCATTCTTATTTCGACCCTCTGCCCAACATAGCTTGGAGGTTGCAGTGGTAATCGTGATGATAGTGTCCGTAATGGACGCGGTACAGACAACAGGGGTTGTAAAAAATAGGGCTCTGAAGAACTACAAAGTCACCCGCGATATAGGAACTGATTTGACCAAAATACTTTATTGTAGGCCTTGTGGTTATAGGCTAGTAATAATTTACTATCGTTTGTATACATCTTAGGTGTTTTCCTGTTAATTTGTTATGTGGGTAATATGACAAAAAAGAAAGTAAATCTGCTCAAATATGTTCATCCAGTATTTACTGAAAGGTGCATAATTTGCTTGCCATCCAGTGGCAAATTAGATGGGTAAATGTACAACTTTTGTTTATACTCAAAGATTTTTACATTTACAGTAGGACTTTATCTCTGACCACTTTCAAGCCATGGCCTTTTGAAATTTTGATATAAAAATCCAATGTTTGCTTTCTTAACCCTGACGCCTAGTTTGCCAGGTTTAAAACAGTTGAGAGGAAAATATTTTTATTTGGTGTGAAACACACACAGAGGCCTACCTGTTTTTATGCTTTTTTGTTTGTTTTTATAATTTGTATTAATATTTATTTAATCATTATTTTATTTATAAGCTAAGGTTGCTAGCACAGGTGTCTAAAAATAGATAAAAAGTCTTACACTTTCTGTTTGTAGTTTTGTGTTTGAAAATACAGTATTCGAAAAAAAAAACATTGCATTTTAGGAAATAGCCGTTCTTTTTTTGTATTATTCTTTAACACTGACGTGGCCCTCCAACGAGATGACATTGGCAGAAGTGGCCCCCAGCTCATTTGAGTTTGAGACCCCTGGTTTAGCTGGTTCCCCGGAATGCAAGGGGAAAAAGTAACGCGCATCATTGCTCTTTGCCAGAGTGTCTGGTAGAGACGATTCCATTGTGCTCTCGCGAGAACTGAAATATCACTAGGGCACGTTATTTAGAATATACGGTAATGACGATCACCGCCCCGCACACACAGCTATTTGAATATTTACGGTAGGTTTATATACAGCTTCATTTGTCACATCCACGACTACTGCTGCCAGTTGTAGTGGGTCATCGGTACTGGCTGTTGGGGCTTGGCGCAGTGAAAATTCCAGGCGGCTACACTGTCAACCTTGTCGCCTTTCGACAGCTTCCTCGTCATTTCTTTTCTTTTTTTCGAGGCTGTTTTAAATTACAGGTTGCGTGAGACATTGCATAGACGTCGAATTTTCTCAAGCTTTCACAATGAGTTCTATAAACGTCAAGAAACTGAAGGTAAATGAGCTGAAGGACGAGCTGAAAAAGAGGCAGCTGTCCGACAAGGGACTGAAGGCCGAATTAATGGACCGGCTGCAGGCCGCTCTGGACCAAGAGGCCCAAGGCGGAGGCGGTTTCGTTCCTTCAGGGAGAGAAGCCAATGGTGCTGACGACGACGATGGAAGTGGCCTGAATTTAATGGGAGACGAGGATTTGGAGGATGATCTGGTCGGAGAGAGCATGGAGGCTGATGACGACGAGGAAGATGGAGAGGGGGGCGACGCTAACGTTGATTTTTCTGCTGATGTTGTCGGCGAGCAGCAAGATGATGATATGGGGGAGGAGGAGGAGGATGCCGGTGTAGAGATGGATAAGTCGGACGAAGACGAAGATGCTCTTCTCAAAGAGGATGATGAAGAGATGGACAAATTCGATGATGACGACGCGGGGTTGGGATCTCTGCCCGGGGATGGTAAGCTCCCATTGACCAGATAACCCTTCAGCATCGATGGAAAGGGTTTGGAGGTTGTCAGTCAGCAAAATTATCAGATGTATGAGTAGCGTTACAGGATAGTCAGTGAGTCTTAAATAGATGCATTGCTCAAGCTAAGGTGGATATAGATGATTTGAGTGAATGAGCTAACGTTCGTAGCTGGTCTCAGACAATGACCAGGCAGATGCAACTAGCCGAGCTATGCTTAACGCAGCTAATGCTATTTAGCCTCCTTTGACAGTGGACCAGCGGACTGTCACATCATTTGTGTGGTATTATATGTTGGACATAAGCGGATGCCGCGGCTGTAGAGCAATGGCGAATGAAGCTACGAGGCTGTAATGTTTGAGCAGTGAGTAGTTGTGATGATTTGGGTTTATGCATTAAGTAGTTATAGAGGTCCTGCGGTTTTGAAATGAGGATAGTTTGCTAGCCGAAGTAGACAAAGCGGCTCTCGGGGGGTGCTGAAACGCTCTGAAGACCCATGGGTGTAGAGAACACAGATTCCAGTAAAGTGGCTCCTCGCCGTGGCGACAGGGGAAGTGGCATCTCAAGGAAGTCAGTTCCCAGCAGAATGCATTCAAACGAGGCAGTCCTTCATAACAAGATATAACATGTTTCTGTTGTAGCCTAAATAACATAAATTGCGATTACAGTTTGCGTGTTCTTGCGCTACTCCCGTGAGCACCATTTTGTTATCTATTCTAACGTTCCCGTTTTACCTTTGAAGTAGGCTAATGCAAGCAGCGGTAAAGCATACCATAAATGTTAACCCTTCCCTTTCCTTTAGCAAGGAAATGTAATGTGAAAATGTGTGTTGCTTGGCCCCACATTGATGTGAAATGTTGTAAAAAACCAAAGCCAGTATTTGCTGGCGGGTACCATTTCCCTCTGATGGAGATGTTGTCACTGAGATTCCCTTTCTGATTACCCTGAAAAGAACCGACCGGCATGATCCACATAGCCAACGAATCTTTTCCTGACATGAAAACCCCTGCAGTGTAAATTAATTCTTATACAGAAGACGCCATGAAATGCCAGTCATGCATTGTAACTCATGCATACCTGATTGCACTGTACAGTACAGTACAGTACATCTGAGTCGACTAGTGTGGGCCGTCCAGCAAGGCCAACACAGAGGCATGCCTCATTACTTCTGTTTTATTTCCAAAGGGGATGCGGACAAAGACAAGAGAGATGAACAGAAGAATAAGAAGGGTGTTAAGAGACGCCGGGAAGAACATGGAAGGGGCTACTTTGAATTTATTGAAGAAAGCAAATACAGCCGGTAAGGTTTGTGCAGAAAGACCTCAGGTACTCCTGAGAAATCACTGCACATTCAAGGTTTTTAATGGACTGGTGTTGGCAGTAAAATAGCCAATACTGTCCGTACAGTTATTTTGCCTCTCTAGTGCAAAGAAACACACATTTTACCATCGGCTAAAATAGCCTTTGTTATAGTATTAGTGGCCAATACAAAGCATTTTATTTCCTTCACAGTCTGTATTTCGACAATTTTCCGTGATATGTAGTCGGTACTACTAGGTTAAGTAGTTGGTATCATGTTGGGAAAGCAAGTGTATATGTTGTAGTAGTCATATACAACCATGGACGCCCGGACTTCAACATCTGTGAATGAATGACTTGTATGAGTTTTCTTCCTATTTTCCTTCTTATATCAATGCTATGTTTTAAAAATGTTCTTAATTCTTCCAGTCATTTTATTCTGTCGTTTTGGTTACAGTGTTTCACTTGCCGGTGAAAGTGCAATTTTGAATATGTAGTTTCTCGTCTGAAAATGTCAAAATATAATATCAAATTCTGTGCTAAATTGTTTTAAAACACGATGATGTCATCTTTCCTCTGTACTCTAATGAGTTTAACTGCTGTTTAACATGTAGGTTGCACAAGCATTGTGCACCCATAACATGAAGGGTTATTTTTTGCACAGGAAACGTAAACCTTTTAGTGCTTTTTCAGTCAAGCAGTGAAGAAGCAGCAACTTGGTTTCAGTGCCACAGATCAGTCCACATGGGTAATGTCTTAAAGCCAAGCACCATTCAACACACTTCAGCAGCTGCTGACACAGACAACTCCCTGAACTATATCCTTGTCTATAAGTTACATTGCAGTTACATTACATAAGCAACACAATAATGACTAGTCTATATGCATATTGTTAATACCAATTTGACTTGTCATTATCCACTCCTTTTTTTGGAGTTTTGACTTGGCATTATCCACTTTATTTTTCAAGTTTTGGTCAGGCATTGTGTAGTACGCCAGTGGACCAGTAAGGCTGACAGCATGACGTAACACTGAAATAGGATGTCAGGTATCACACCCCATATGCACCACCAATGAATAATACAGCAACCTGCCTACAGACAAACACAGGCTGGGAATGGTCTGGCCCAGATCCGGCCCAGTTGAGGCAAACTGGTGCCAGATCAGGGCCAGTCGTGGCCCAGGTGTGTCTGAGTGAGATGCTACCTGAGTAAGACGTGGGAGCGTGTGTGCTGTCAGGCTCCGTGGCGAGTGATCCCCTGTGAGGGCCTGGCAGTGAGGTGGAGAAGAGAATCGGGTGTTTGGGACAGTCCATCTGATACCTTTCTCTGTTCACAGAGCCAAGTCTCCCCAGCCCCCTCTCGAGGAAGAGGATGAGGAGTTTGATGACACCACTGTATGTCTGGACACATGTGAGCACCTTCAAATCCACAGATTTAGCTGTTCATTTCTAAAGCATGCGCTGGGCTGCCCTTAATCAGTGTTTAGTCAGACCATCGTTTGTTCCTGCATTGATAGGTGATGTTCACATCATGGGTCTGGCCTTTTGTCTTTAGTCCTGTCCTGACCTGTTAACAGAATCAGAATTCATTGCCAAGTATGTTGACACACTCAAGGGATTGCAACATACTTGGCAATAAAGCACGTTTATGATTTATTATAAATCAAATAAATCAGTAAATATGTAAAATGTAAAAACAGTTGTTGTGGTGCAGGACAGAGTAAATGGGTTAGTTCTGTATGAAGTCTGTTTGCTGCCTGCATTTAAACAGCCAGATCTCCCTGAGGAGGTGTGAGAGAAGGAGGAAACAGCTCATTAAATTCCACCACTTCACATGGCTGTTTACCTCCCATCTCTTCAAGAAGAAAATACCCTAAAGGGTGCCTTCATTATGTTGAGCTCACCTAATCACCTCTCAAGTTTTAGGTTTTCTTCTGACATTGACGTTAATTTGTTCTGATCATGACGCTGTCTTTAGATTTGTAATTTGTAATAAGAAGACACCCAGTTGTTTCTGAAATTGTGTGCTTACATTTCACATTCTTGTGCCTTTGTCAGCACATAAATCAGACAGATATTTGAAATACAGCTGAATAATCTTAAACATACTAATGCAACTAATTAATCTCATGGGAATGTACTGTTGTAGCTCATGGGGATGTACTGTATCTGTGTGGTGCTAATGCACTGTATATTTTAATCCCCAGAGATGACATGCTTTATTATTTGTAATGACCTGGTTTGTGCGTTGCAGACAACAGTGACCTGCACTTCAAGGTGTCACGGGATCGCTACAGCGCCTCCTCCCTCACCATGGAGAGCTTCGCCTACCTGTGGGCCGGGGGTCGCGCTTCCTATGGGCTGGCCAAAGGGAAGGCCTGCTTCGAGATGAAGGTGAGGTGATCTCTCTCTATCTCTCTCTCTCTCTTTCTCTCTCTCTCTCTTTCTCTCTCTCTCTCTGCCTGCCTGTCTGTCTGTCTGTGTGTGTGAGTCCATCTACATATTTATGAGTCTAGGTGTGTCTGTTTGTGTATATCTGTTACAGAGGCCATACTGTTTCATCTGTATGTCATTTTGAGAAAGTAGATCACCCAATTTAAGTTTGACTGTGTTTCCATTTTTATCTATTTTACTGGGTTATGACATTGTTATAACTTAAGCCCTGAAACTGCATGCCATCCTGTTTTTTTCAAACACTTCTCATCGGCTGATTTCCTGTCCTTAGATTATTGAGAAGATCCCGGTGAAGCACATTTCCAGCAAGGGCATCGAGATCCACGAGGTTCTGGTGGGATGGTCTCTGCCCAGCGGTACTCTGCTTCTGGGTAAGGAACAGGGTTTTAGCCCAAAGAACCTCTTCTTTAGGAGCTCTAGAACCTCTTCTTTATAACTCACAAACCTCTTCTTTATGAGCTCTAGAACCTCTTCTTTATAACTCACAAACCTCTTCTTTAGATGTCTTAGGTGCCAATGAAATGGTAACCATGTTAAAACATTATTTTCGTGCTATGGTTCCACATTACATTTCGCTCCAGATCCCCTTCATCTGATGTTATATTAAATTATATATAGACCTATTATTTGTCACTTACATATGCTCAGAAACAAAAAGCAGCGAAACATTAACAACCCCTTTGTTTGTGTGTGTTTGTGTTATTTTGAGTTTATGGTTTTATTGTCAATAAAGACACGCATTAAATATTTTTCTTCTGTTTATGGAGTCCAACTGCCATGTCTCTATTCCCCACTTTGAGAACGGCTGTTCTAGGCTCAGTTCTTAAGGAACTTTGCTGTCAAACGCTACCAATCGTGACTCAAAATATAAGTGTAAATACATCTGAAGAAATCATTAACACCCTTAGTCATTACTGTAGTAGTGTACCTTCTTATAGTGTTTTTTTTTCTGGAGGGGAATTCTACTTTAAGGGCCCGTTTTTTTTACAGAGCAGAGAGCAGGAATGGGACTACAAGCTTTTCTTGTCTGTATTTACATTTTGGTTCTAAAAGGTGTGGTGTTTGATGTGCCTTGGGTTCTAAGTGCAGTGTTCTCCCCCTGCAGGTGAAGAGGAGCACTCTTATGCCTTTTCTACAAAGGGCAAGAAGACCACAAACTGCAAGACGGAGGACTATGGAGAGTCGTTTGATGAAAATGATGTAGTCGGTTGCTTCATCGTGAGTATGACAGTGGAGATTTAGAAAGCCTTTTCATCTCTAGCCAATCCACCCTAGGTTTACAGTAGTAAGCAATGCAGCAACTGATCTGTGTGTGTGTTTGTGTGTGTGTGTGTGCGTGCGTGCGTGTGTGTGTGTGTGTTTGTGTGTGTGTGTGTGTCTGTGTGTGTGTTTGAGTGTGTGTGTGTGCGTGCGTGTGTTTTTGTGTGTGTGTGCGGGTGTGTGTGTGCGTGCGTGCGTGCGTGTGTGTGTGTGTGCCCTACAGAACTTTGATGGTGCAGAGGTGGAGCTCTCTTTCTCCAAGAACGGTAAAGACCTGGGCGTGGCGTTCACGGTCGGCAAGGAGAGCCTGGCCGATCAGCCCCTGTTCCCACACGTCCTGTGCCACAACTGCGCCGTGGAGTTCAACTTCGGCCAGCAGGAGGCGCCCTTCTTCCCCACGCCCGACGGCTTCACATTCCTGCAGCAGATCCCCGTGACGGAGCGCGTCAGGGGCCCCAAAGGACCCGACACCAAAGAGGAATGCGAGGTCAGCTCGTTGTGTCTTCTGCAAAAAAAAACGAAAACATTTTGAGGCACAGAAATGAGTGTCATGTAGAGATTTATGTGGCTGTGTATGTGTCCCTGCACGCCTTTAGTGCGTTTGCCAGTCACGCGTCACAGCTGCTGCTAAAGGGTGTGGTGGTGTTCTTAACTGTGAAAAAATATATACAGTAATGTCCGCAACACTCCTTTAGACTCCCATATGTTTAATGTACAAAGGCAACGTTTTCACCCTGCTGCAAAAAGCAGTGTTGCGGACATTATATATTTTTTCACTTGGGTAGGATTTTTTGTCCTGCACCTGCCAGAAGGTGGGATGTGCACACAATAACTTTTGTTGAATGGTGTTTTTAACTGTACCTGGAGTCTGTGCCTGGGGCCCCGCTGGCTGTTTGTGTAGGGAGTCAAATGGCGTTGTAAAGTGGTGTGAATTAGAAACAGCTGCTCCATTCTGTGTGTTAGATTTGCCCAAGAGCAGACACACTCACGTTTACTCTCTTCGTCGTCCACTGAGTGAGACAGGCTGGGGAAGAGTAAGGGCCCGTCCCATTTCTCCCCCCTTAAAACTTCCACTTGGTTTTGATTGCCCTCAACATTAAAGCCCCCTCGACAAGGGAAGTGGAGGTGAAGATCTTTCCCTATAAATTGGGACACCACTAAATGCAAATTAGCGTAGCGAACGTGCTCACCTACGTCACGCGCAGCGCCGACGTGTCTACCGGTAGTAGCCTGCTACTATTTTCATTCAGGAACATGCCCATTCCAGCGGTCGTTGTTGTGTGGGCTGTGCTGGTTTATCTACGTCTAGTTAATCAACAAAGATATTCGTGTTCATGTGAACGCCAGAACACCCACCTTAAATATTGACAAAACTACCCAGATCAGATATATAACGTTATTTGATGGGCAGACTCTCTCAAAGCACTCAGCAGATATCATGAACATCGTCAGATAGCTTCGTGAGATATTTTCTAACATTAGTGTTCAAAACTCAACAGTCCATCAGATGTGCATCCAGCTAACATATTCCAACATATTCCGAAATTTTAATATGCTTATTTGCGAAAATATATGAAAAATTTGGCCGGCTCGCTGAGCTCGCATGGTATCCAGGGTAATTTCATCTCCCACTTCGTTTTAAGCCTGCATCGGTCCTGGCTATGTTTTGAGGATTGATTTTAAGGGCAAAATAGCACTTCCCCTTGCTCCCTATAGTAATGGGACACCCTAGCCCTACACGTGCACGCGCAAAAACGAGGGTTAGGGCAAAAATCTAGGGGTAGGGGAGGTATTGGGACGGGCCCTAAGGGTACGTTCAGACTAAGCATCTTTTTCTCAGCTGCCGGCGTCTGTTTTACATTATAACCCTATGGAGTAGACCGTGTTTTCAAAAAAGCCGTCGGCTTCTTTTAAAACGCGACTGCAACCGTCTTTCTGCAGCTCAGAAGTTGAGAAATGTTCAACTTCTAGCGGAAAAACGCCATACGTCATGCTATCTTTTTTACGGATGACCAATCACAAGCAGATTACCGAGACCTGTGGTTTCCCATGACAACCAAGTAAAAAATGGTGACAGAACACCGGTCGAGAGACTCGTTTTAGTGTCTGAGCATAGGGAATTGTTTGACATGACTTCACAACTTTACCATAACATACCAAAAGCAATAGCCAACGTGAGTTTTCTCTTCCGCAACATTTTGTACCCACACGTAACGTTAGTCACTGTGTCTATCGCAAAAAAGACGCTTCCGACTGCTTTTTGGAACAAGAACGCTGGCAGATTTTTTTTTCAAACTGAAAAAGCGGTCTGCATAACTTCTTTTGTCAGAAAAAGACGCTAAGTCCCTAAGGTGTTAGTACTCTGATGATCTGAATGACTGTGGACGTTTTATGCAGGTCATTGTCATGGTGGGACTCCCGGGCGCGGGCAAGACCTCGTGGGTCACTAAACACACCAAGGAGAACCCTGGGAAATACAACATCCTGGGAACCAACACCATCCTGGAGAAGATGATGGTAAGCAAGCAAACCTCTTCTCTCTTCTCCTCAGAGCTGTCATACTCTAGTGCTCCTCAGTCCATTAAGACACGGGCAAATCTGGATTGGATCTGAAGTGAATCTGGATTACATCTCAGTGAATCTGGCTCTGATCAATCATAGCATGGTTCCACTGTATCTGGGTCAGATCCACTTCACTGCTACATGTCTTTGACATGAAATCATTGCAGGTCACAGTTTTACTGGGAAGGAATGACAACATTATCCACATTATGTTTATTTTAAACACCTTCACCTCATGAGCACAGATGTAATGTTGGTATGTTAGCGGCACGGCACGGTCTCCTCGCTGATCCTGCTAATCTAGCCAGAGGGTTTAGTGTATAGTGTGGGATGTAGTGTGCAGACAGTGCAGCGGAATGCTGAGGGCGTAGTGTGTGCGCTTGTGCACGCATGTGTGTGTTTGTGCATGTGTGTGTTTGTGCATGTGCGTGTTTGTGCATGTGTGTGTGCTTGTGTGTGCTTGTGTGTGTGTGTGTGTGTGTGTAGGTGCCTGTGTGTGTGTGCGTGCGTGTGTGTGTGTTTGTGCATGTGTGTGCTTGTGTGTGCGTGCGTGTGCAGTGTATGTGTGGGTGTGTGGATTTGTGTGTGCTTGTGTGTGTGTGTGTGTGTGTGTGTAGGTGCCTGTGTGTGTGTGCGTGCGTGTGTGTGTGTTTGTGCATGTGTGTGCTTGTGTGTGCGTGCGTGTGCAGTGTATGTGTGGGTGTAGGTGCCTGTGTGTGTGTGCGTGCATGTGTGTGTGTTTGTGCATGTGTGTGCTTGTGTGTGCGTGCGTGTGCAGTGTATGTGTGGGTGTGTGGATTTGTGCGGTGCAGCGAGGTGCTAGCAGAGTCACGGGGTCACGCCCCATGTGCTAAGCCCCGGCCATCCCTGGCAACCTCGTCCTAATCTGTGCTAATCCGGATCCCAGATTGCCAGCCTGAAGCGTCAGATGAAGGACGTGACGAAACTGACGGCCATCTCTCAGCGAGCCCCGCTCTTCCTGGGGAAGTTCATCGAGATTGCCGCCCGCAAAAAGAGGAACTACATCCTGGACCAGGTACAGTCCAGGGCATACTGAACACAGAAACATCAGTGGTGATAGTTTGGACCAGTGATCTGGGAAAAAAACAGTGTTTTGGTTAACACTTTAATTTGTTTATTTGTAAAATCATTCATTATGAAATGTTGAAATAAATGTCAATATATATGCATTTTAAATCACATAATATTTCCAGAACTCTCATAGCTGTATTGAGATTTAAGATCTTTCTTTATTCAAATAATTATATATAAAAAAGAATAATAAATTATATAAATAATAAAGACAGAGAAAATATAAAGCATTTTTTAAGCACAGATAACTCCCCCTGCACATTTGCTGCGTCCTGTATAACTGCCCAGTACTTCCCTGCTTGCTGAGGAGTTATTATCTCTCTTTAGACTATTCAGAGATGAAATGATAATTCCTCTGATCTGCAAATCAGACGATATGTACAGTACATCCTCCTTATCCCTCTGATGAGAGGATGACGTCTGCATGCAACTCTGTCTCAGCTCAGTGCAGATAAATGAAGCAGCTATTTTGTTCCGTTAGACTGAACCCTCTGTGACCTTTCCATCTCTCTCTCTCTCTCCCTCCCTCTCTCTCTCTCTTCCCCTCTCTGTCTCTCTCCCTCTTCATCTCTCTCTCTTTCTGTCGTTCTTTCTCTCTTCCTCTCTATCTGTCTCTCTTGCTCCCTCTCTCTCTTTCTCTGCCTCTCTCTTGCTCCCTCTCTCCATCTCTCTCTCTCTCTCTCTCCGCAGACCAACGTCTCAGCTCCAGCCCAGCGGAGGAAAATGTGTCTGTTCGCCGGCTTCCAGCGCAAGGCCGTGGTGGTCTGCCCCTCGGACGACGACTACAAGCTGAGGACGCAGAAGAAGGCTGAGACAGACGGGAAAGACGTCCCCGAGCACGCTGTCCTGAAGATGAAGGGTGAGTTTGGGAACACGGAGAGGATTACACACTAACAGTTCCAGTAGTAACCGTAGTAACAGTAATAACGGAAGAGTAAACACAGGGGGACACAGATATGATTAGACTTGGTAGTAACAGTAGTGACAGTTACACTAGTAACTGAAGGGAAAACACAGGGGAGCACAGATAGTATTAGACTTGGTATTAACAGTAGTGACAGTTACCGTAGTAACAGTAATAACTGAAGGGTAAACACAGGGGGACACAGATATGATTAGACTTGGTAGTAACAGTAGTGACAGTTACAGTAGTAACCGTTGTAACAGTAATAACAAAATGTGACAGTTAGTAGTAACAGTAAAAACTGAAGGGTGTGTGTGTTCCTCCGTAGGCATCTACACCCTGCCTGAGGAGGGTGACTACTTCACAGGGGTGAGCTACGTAGAGCTGCAGAAGGACGAGGCCACCAAGCTGCTGGAGCAGTACAAGGAGGAGAGCAAGACCTCGCTGCCCCCGGAGAAGAAACCCAACCAGGGGGGAGCGCCGCCCAAGAGAGGGGGCAACAGGAGCAGGGGGGGCAAGAACCAGTTCAGCAGGGGTGGAGGGGGGCAGGGGCAGCGAGGAGGACGAGGGGGCTTCCAGAACAGAGGCAACTTCAGGGGAGGTGTGTGTTTGTTTGTGCGTCTTTGTGTGTGTACGTGTGCATGCATACGTGTCCCATCTTACACTCCCACTTCCACAACATAATATTGATGGAAAAAATACTTTAACCAACATCAAGTCCTGTACCAAATCCCGTCAGATAAAATTGTTGTGCTATTAGTGTTTTGACACACACACACAGACTTTAAATGGAGTATAGTTGCGGAACATGTGCATTTTTAGCCTGACGAGCCAGAACCACATTAAAATGTAGGGTCTGGGCACTCACCGTTCGCAGTGCTCAGTCCGAGGGGCGGGATAATCAGTTGTCTTTCAAATTCCCTCTGCACGCAATAGGACAGCGCTATGAGTTCCATGCGTTTCCCACCAGCGGAGCTAGTTGGCTAGTTCAAACTTTTGCCAACTTAATAAAAGCTTAACTCGTGTCACACTGTTCGCCAACAGCAACGTCCATCTTATTTGTTTTCAAGTAGGGAATTCAAGACAAACCGTTGCAACTCTGACATCAATCATTATGTTAAGCCCGCCTAACGACTCTATACACGATTTGATTGGCCTGATAGAAGTTACATTTTTCGAGCTCACAAGCCAATGGAGAGTTGCTAGACTAGCCCTGGCAGCAAATGTAATTTGCTGCCGCTAGGGTGCGTCTAGATTTCTAGGCTAGTGCATTTTACCTGTGTGCCGTGATTGCAGCTGATCCAGACTTTTTCACATGTTGTTTGCGTGTGTGCGTGTGTGTGTGTGTGTGTGTGTGTGTGTGTGTGTGTGTGTGTGTGTGTGTGTGTGTGTGTGTGTGTGTGTGTGCGTGTGTGTGTGTGTGCGTGTGTGTGTGTGTGTGTGTGTGTGCGTGCGTGCGTGTGTGTGTGCGTGTGTGTGTGTGTGTGTGTGTGTGTGTGTGTTGTTCACGTGTGTTTGTTGTGATTCCCCAGCGCCGGGTCCCCGTGGTGGTTTCAACCGGCCACCTCGAGGCTTCCTGCCCCCCCCTGCCTTCCGAGGGGGCTTCCCCAACCGCGGGGGCTTCAACAACCGGGGCGGCGGCATGCCCAACAGGGGCGGGGCACCCCGGGGGGGTCCTGGCAGGGGCAACATGGGGAACATGGGCAACCGCGGAGGCGCCATGCACAGGGGTAACATGGGAAACCGCGGCGGGGGCAACAGAGGCAACTTTAACCAGGTGGGTTAAATAACCGAACAATTAAACTCACTTGATTGATTGACGAACTATCATACCCGCTTTCATCATGATTCACTTTCATCACTTTTTTTTTACAAGATCACTTTTGTTTTCCATGCTATGGGGCTGAAATAAAGATTCAGTTGAATTGACTTGAATTATTATTTACTTTATGTAGAAGGTCTCAAAATAACTTTGATATTTTGATTATTTGTACTTATTTGTATTATTTGCATTTGTATTAGTTGTGTATTTATAATTATTTGTATTACAGGTACTCCAGTGAGTAGTCCTCAAAGTAGCCTATATAAAAAAAGGTATCAGAGAGATGGCAACTGTTGCAACTGAATTAGATTATTTTTGTTCTGTTCCTAAATGCTTATTTGAAGCGCTCTTCGGGAGGTAGCATAGCCAGACTCACCAGTCAGAGCTAGAGGAACCACTCCAGAATCTGTTTGGGTTGCATCTCTTATAATCGTCCTGTCTCTACAGAAATTCCGCGGACGAGGAGGCAACAACCGGGGTTTCAAGAACGGCAACTTTGGCATGAACAAGGCCCAGGCTTTCAACCAGAGTTGGCAGCAGGGGGTAAGGACTGAACTGGACTAGGCATGGGTTAAGGTTAGGGTTAGGGTTGGGGTTAGGATTAGGTGCCTTTAAGTCAGCGGTGGCAGCGCTGCCTGGAAGATGACTTTGGGGGCATAAAACACCATCGAGCCATACACACTGGCCTGAGACCTCTGAAGTTCACCTCCCCAAAAAGCTGCCATCTTTGCCCATATAAGGAGATCCAGAAAGAGATCCGGATCTCCTTATATGGGTAAAGATGGCAGCATTGGGTCATGTTTGTAGGCGAACTTCAGAGGTCTTTACCCCTCCTGAAATGTCTCTGTTATTATGATACCTTTTCTCTGTAATCAACTGCTGCTGTGGTTACGATTTTTTTTAAACCATCCACTGAAGTCTTGTGGGTGCAGATATTTCAGACGATGTCCATAGCCCTTAAACACCAGAGCTGATCCTGAATGGCCCAGTTCACTCCAAAGCATTCGCTCTGCAGTCAGTGATGTCCGCATGAGTGGCACGGCATGTCATTGTGTTAAGTCGTTGGTGCTCTCTTTAAAGCGTAATTTGCAGAGATGCCACTTGGGGCGCAGTGAGGGAGTCTTACCTCTTTATTGATGGCCCTGGACATACCTACATCTCAGAAAGAACGGGCTATGATCATGCTAATTAAAACAAAGTGTGCATAAATGTACAATATATATGTCTACATAAATGTTGAAATTTATCTATCACTTTAAAGTTTCACTTTGTCAATCCTAAAATGTCACTTAAAATAAATTGTGAGGTAAAAAGTATTGATTGGAATTGAATGTAGGTGTGCAAGTTCCCTTCTTTAATCAGCTCTCTCCTGTTCCTGTTCGTCTGTCTATAGTTCTGGAATCAGAAACCGTGGAGCCAGCAGTACCACCCAGGATACTACTAAAGACCACAGAGAGAGAGTGAAAGATAGAGAGTGAAGGAGAGAAAGAGAAGGAGAGAGAGAAAACAACATCACTCCATCCTCCTGTCAAGCGCTAAGGGCCTCCGTCTGTAGAACATGTCCGCTTTGATCACCTCAGTGTTGGTTCGGTTCTGTTTTTTTGCTTTTTGAAGACACTCAAGACATTCCACAGCTGACATACTACAAAATTTGTTTTTGTTTTGGCCACCTGTTTCACAGCTTGGAGAAGCGTCAGCGTTAAAATCAGGGTGGGATGGTTTTTGAAGCTTTCAGGGCTCTGCTTTCTACTTGTAAATGTACTTTTTACTACAGATATCAGTAAGGTTTTAAGTTTTTCGTTTGTTGTATACATCGTCATGAGTCCATTATTATCAGTAGGAAACAGAACTCATTCTAGGAGCATGAAGCAGCTTTGAGTATTTGTATCTGCAGGCTGGCTTGCAACCGTATACAATATAATACTGGTTGAATACTAATGCCTAAAGATGTTGAATTGGCCTGAAAATTGTTTAAAAACAACAGTGACTATTGAAGCAGATGCCAGAAAAAAATATGTTTAACCAGCTCATTTATCAGGAAATAAGTTGTAGAATCCTGAGAATCTACATAATAATCTTTTTTTAAGTTTTAATGAAATTTCAGGTTTTTAAACCTAATGCTGGTTAAATAGCGTTTTCACTAGCAATAGGTCCAATAGCCACTGTTCTAAAAAAAAAAGTTTAAGCCACTTTAAAAAAAAAGAAGTTATAACAACACTAAATGGTCAATGTCCATATTTGTAGATATCAATAATTAAAGTGTAAGATATTTCAATCAGAGCAGTCAAAGATACATGTGGTGTGAAAATGATTACGTCATGGCTTTGCCTATTTTTGATTGGAGTATACATATTAAAAATAGCAACACTTGTTTGTTCACAAATTAACAGATACAGTAAGCTTTGAAGTTAGTCGTTGCAGTAGTCATTTAGGATTTACCAAGGTATTAAATTGAGGCATATATTGCCCAGGTTTTAGGAGTGTAAATATTGATGGTTCCAGTCCTTTAGTCCTTGCTGTCATTATAGACATTGTCGTGGGTCTTTGGTTTCTCTCCACTGGCAGGACACTCTGGGTATGCCAGTGGGGATCGTAGTTTTTTTTTTTCTTGTATGCTTTTATTTTTTTATCATGTCAAATGTTAACGACTTGCATCAGTACTTTTTTTGCAAACATTAGACTGGTTTTGGGTGTGTAGGTTTGTTTGCGCAATCATGTTCTGACACCCCCTCTGAAATGTTTACATGGTTTTATCAGCCACACTGTGTTTTAGCATGACACGCACAATAGGATGGAATAGACCACAATGTGTTCGAGTTAAGAGATGGAGTCTGAATTTAAGCATTGGTAGTTGGATTTGACCAGGTCAGTGGAGGTTGACGTTTGCACTGAAATAACAACAACCTGAATCATCAGCGAAGACCACAGAAGCACATTCATTGTAATCAATGTAAACAGTTCATGTTCTCTTACAATCCTCAAGACCCATGGTAAGGAGAGGAAGATAACACCCCTCCGTTCATAACAAAGGCACATATAATGTTGTTACTAGTAAGTTATTATGCCATATTGTTATTTCCCATTGTTTGTGCATTAAGTATAAATTATAACTACAGTACAACTGATTAGGTTAGTAGAAAAGTGATGTGTTTCTGTGATTTACATTTCATATTTGAATTACACTATTGTTTTAGATTTGTTACAGTATATAGACCATTTTCTTCTGTTAATATTGTGATCTTTTCTTCATTCTTATGGAGTCATAATACAGTATTTGTTGACTCTCTTTGTGAGTGGTTATATTCACAAAGTCGTCTGATGCAAGACCAACCATTTATTTTATTATTTAAGATGAAAATTGCTTTTCAAAGCAAATTTTATTGCAGATATACCATATATATATAGAATCCGAGTGTTTTATACAAAGTAACAAAATTATGTGGCTAACAATGGCATGCACTGTAAGAAGAAACTAGTTTGCAGTTGGTTTGAAGTGGCGCTTGCTTGTCATAGTGTTCGTTAGTGTACAAGTATTTGGTCAGGTGATGTGTATTGTTCTCGGATAATGTTAACATTTTGTAAGATAGACTTTATTTGTTTGTTTCTTTCTTTTTTTATACCTTGCTATGTTTTGTATTTTGCTATTTTAAGACTTAAAACTCAAAAGAAAAAAAAACACTGACCAAATAGTTTATTTATTCCGTTTCCACTTACTCTTCATGAGTAAAGAAATTATGTCTTTTTTGAAATTATAATAAAGTGGCAATTATGAGCCTCAAATTCTCTATGTAGTCATAGATCTTTTGCTTCATTCCAGTCAATGGTATTTGCATGATGATGCACATGTAGTCAGAGTGGTCACTTATATATACGCTTATATGCATAGACTATATATATACCTGTGTGTGTGTGTTTATGTATGTATGTATGAATGGACAGTTAGTCGTTCAGAACACTTTTATTCGGAGTAACATCAACAACAAAAAGCACTGAAAGTAAGATAGCAAAATGTTTTTCTCAATATAAGATGTAAGTGCCAAACTAGAAAGAAACAAGGATTTGTGTGTGTGTGTAGGCCGAATGACTGTATTCTGTTTTGGACCCCAGAATGTGTCACATATTTGTGTGCACTGAACAATACTTCCCACCACATTCATCCCAGAGATATCAGCCAACTTTCCTCATCATTTCACTGTCCTAAGGGGGAATTCAGCCAACCTACTGAGTGGTCTGATTGAGCTTTTTAGTATAGCTCACACTTGTTCAAACATGTTCTAGCTTCTCAGTCTAATAGTGTAATAGCCACAGTAATGACACAATATAATGCAATATGTTCTCATTGTGTGGGTTTATAAAAAAATGTATTCCATCCAGATGGAATATACAGATAGGCTACTTTGTTTTTTAGTTTTCTGCTGCAGACAAAAGAATTGTTTCTCTTTGTGACTACCATATAACACTTGTCGCAAGGGGGCATTAGTGAGCTTACTTTCCATTTGCCTTGCCTTTTCAAACAAGACAATAACGCCGACTTTTTAACTCTTTATTTATATATCTGATGGACTCATCCGCGTATGCTAGATAGGATAACTATTCAGCTAACGCGCAATCCTGCCATCTGTGATAATATTGTAGAATTTACCTTGCTGAGTTTAAAATCCTAAATCTGGCAGAATTTCACTTCCGCTTTGTTGTCACTCCCCCTTCCGCCAATCCACTTATGCTTATTTGTTGCAACTTGCGGTGCGTCGTGTGTGTTCGGTTCGGTCTGTGTGGGTGGGTGTTGTTTTATCGGGGAGTTTCATCCCCTATTAGCCAGTTATTAGCTAGCTAGTTTATTAGGAAATAGCGTGCAAGGAGTGCCTAGCCTCGCTAGTTCGGTTTTTTTTCAGAGCCACCCTACTTGATGATAGAGTTAACGTCAGCTTGATCGTTTAGTGAGCTCAGTCTCGTAGACTATTTGGCAATGGCGACCGGGTCTTCATTCATGAAATATGGAACCATCACGTCTCTCTTGGTGGTTCTCCTAGCATACTGGTTTAGGGCTCCCTTTCATGGTCCGGGGTTAGACGAAAGACTTGATGCCGTTTTGTCATCGCTGCTTCGTGCAGAAAGCAAAGTGGGAGTGAATAATGTCGCCAGACCGAAGGTTGCCATAGGTAAGACATTTCTATCATTCCTTGGTTGGCTATCCAGGTACGACAATGTTAGGTTCTCTTGCTATTTTCTTAGGGCACTTTGGCTGTTCTTACCCAAACTGATGTTCACACCGACAACTTACTATGTATTACTACTATACTATAACTTACTATTACTACAACTTACTAATACTACTTAGCCAGTGAAATAGTGCACGAGTCATGACCAAGGTAGCCTAACAAAAGAGTTGCACACCATTCATCTCAAAAGAACTGGTCTGATATTTTATGCTGTGTCAGCGTGACATTATAGCCTAAAGCATCAACACAGCATGGTATTCAAATAACTTTAGGTGACATCAGTTTTTAGCCTGGCTAATCAGTTTTAGAAATTATTTGGATTGCCAGACAGTGGTAAACGTTTTACTGTTTTCTCATGTATTTAGAGTATTGTTGATATTATGAAGAAATGCAGTGTATTTTTGTTCAAGCTGGTAACTTTTAGAGCCAGCTTTCTCAGACGTTCCCCAACTCATGCTGATGTTCCAGGTCATCAGCCTTGTACGAACAGGCTCCATATCAGACAGGGCTATCCAAATAGCTAGCTACTAAGACACTCTTTCCCAACTCACCTGAATGTCTTATGTCAACCCTATTGTTGGTTGAGTATATTAACTTAAAAGAGGGATGAATACAGTAATAAACTACAGTTGAGGGTTTTTTTTTGTCTTTGAAAGCTCATTGATGTAGTAGTAATTGATCACACACATTCCGCTTCAAAGCTACCCAAATCGCAAAGCATTATCTTTTGGGTTCAAAGATTAAGTCATGCGAGATGACAAGAGGGTTCCACCTCACTCCTAGATAAAACTCCATCCATATCACCTCATGTCGCAGCAGTTATCAGGACGTCAGCTCATTTCCATGGCCAGTAACATCTACAACGGCCCCATCTCTGCACTATGTGGTATTTAACATCCTGCCCTGGTCTATAATTACCTTTACTACTGACCTATATTGACCTCGCATCAGAAATCAGTTGAGAAAAAGGTGGCTGAGACAGAGAAGGGAATTTTGAAATCCTCAGGTGTGAGATTCCATGGCCTCGTTCCCTGTTTGTCTCCTGTCTGTCAGGTTTTGGGGGTTGTGTGGACATCATTGTGGACGGCGTAGCACTGCTGAACAAGATTGGCCTGCCGCCCACTGACCAGCCCCTGCATCACGACTACATCGAGAATGCGGAGCAGCTGGCCCAGAGTTTCGGCTACTTCTTCGCCCCGGGGGCAGCTTCAGAGTGAGTGAGTGAGTGAGTGAGTGAGTGAGTGAGTGAGTGAGTGAGTGAGTGAGTGAGTGAGTGAGTGAGTGAGTGAGTGAGTGAGTGAGTGAGTGAGTGAGTGAGTGAGTGAGTGAGAGGGAGAGAGGAGTAGGAAGTTCCTGAAGAACTTTAAGGAGATTGTGTCAATTGGAAACAGAAAAGTTCTAGAACATTACTTAACTAACCTACTGATCTTAATCCTCTTCCTCCCAGTCAGCTCAGAACACCAGAGAGAGAGACGCTAGAATTCTAGATTGTGTTTGTGGGCAACAGAACAGGTCTGGAATTCTGCAGCGGTGGGAGAGGCAAGCACCAGATAGTGTGTCCCGTGTTTTTACAAGCTGGAGAGGGGACATAACGTGTTAGTGCAGTGGCTAAAGAGCTGTTTGGCATGAGTTCAGCCACTGGTGCTGAAGAGCCCGATCCGCTCCAACACCCCGGGGTTACAGTTTAACCCCAGTAGCTGAGAGGCCCAAGGATCTTTTCCCTTCACAAGCATGTTTATTTTAACTGCCCCCTCACTGTTCAAACATCTCTCTCTATAGGTCTGTATGCAAATGGATCTTGAGTCAGGTTACAGTCAGATGACCTGACTGACATCCAGCGCTTTGCTAATCAGTCTGTAGCTTTGGTGTGCCTGAGGTTTCTCTGAAAGATACGTATGTATTCAAGAGAAGTTATTTCCATCCTTTAAGGCCATGTGAACCTGCATATTTTCATAGCTGCTGAGTTGATCGCTTCTGTAAAAGGAGATCCTGTGTCATCAGAAATCCACAGCGTCTGCCATTTTAAAATCAATGAGCTGGGCTGAGTATTTTGAGATGGGCTGTACCAGCCTAGTCCAAAACACCTGGTGAAGCGTGATCCAAAGAAACCCA
>NW_027468680.1:7302246-7319746 GCF_046254945.1 Alosa pseudoharengus
CAAGGGCATGGTGCAATAAATCCTTTTAAAAGTAACACACAAGAGACATTTTTAACTCACACCCAAAATACTTCATAAAGTACTTGAGTGAGCGGGCCTATATTGCTGAAACAAACATGCCCCATCCCAACTTTTTTACGAGGGTTTACGGGATTTGTATATTATCACATTCTGTTTTTATTCACACACACACACACACACACACACACACACACACACACGCATATGCATATGCATACTCACATAGACCCACAGCCACTGGGGTCCACCACTCTAAACTCTGTTTGAGAGTTTGCCATCATTTGGGCTTCCTGCACTGTAATCCCAGAGATGTGTCTGGTATTCGTGGAGGTTTCAGGAAAATGCAATGTGACAATAGGGGCTAAGCCATGCCAGAGAGGCTGTTTGAATTGCCCCCCGTCTCTCTCAGTGCAGAGAGAGCAGCTCTCGGGGTGGGGATATGTCCAGTGCTTTTTACCTCGCAGGGTTGGTCAGATGCACACATGCTGTGTTTACTCTCACAGGTTATGGAAGCATAAATGTTATTGTTTTCACACACACAGGGTTACTTTCACACACACAGGGTTACTTTCACACACACATTCAGTGTGTACGGTAGGCGGTGTTATTGTTTTCAGTGCACAGGGTTACTTTCACACACACACACACATTCAGTGTGTACGGTAGGCGGTGTTATTGTTTCAGTGCACAGGGTTACTTTCACACACACACATACAGAGTGTACGGTGGGCGGTGGTAGTGAAGTCACTAAAGAACTTGGCTCACATGCCGTAGCCACAACAAACAAAAGAAATAAATCAAAAGAGTTGTGGGTTCAATTCCTCAATGTCACCGTTATACCCTTCAGCAAGGCACTTCATCCTGAGTTGCTCCAGGAAGACTGGCCTATCTGTAAATTGCTTTGGATGACAGCGTAAGCTTTATGTATAAATAGGTAAAAAAATAAATAAAATGCACTACCGTTCAAAAGTTTGGAGTCACTTAGAAATGTCCTTGTTTTCTTCATTATATTGTAAATGACTTGTAGAAAGACATTGCTGATCTTTAATGCAATATCTACATAAGTATACAGATGCCCTTTATCAGCAACCATTCATCCAATGTTCCAAAGGCACATTCTGTTTACTAATCTGATATCATTTTAAGAGGCTAACTGAGAAAAAAACATTTGACAACCCTTTTGCAATTATGTAAGCACATAATTTAATCGGAAAACTGCTGGATTAAAAAAACAATGCAACTGATCTCAGCTGGTATCTGTCTATAATGGAGTGGAATGGAAATTTCTAAGTGACTCCAAACTTTTTGACCGGCGGTGTACTGTATATCACATTGCACAGGGTTGAGGTGCATACAGTGCAGGGATCTGGTGCAGAGGCAATCGTCTTCACCATGCTAGCTGAACCGCACTAACTTGTCTTATGTCACAGTTATGTAATCCTGTGAAAGACTCAAAGTGCGCCTTCTCAGGGGTGTTGGGGAGGACAGACTTTCAGATAGGCCAAGATTGCAGAAACGGGATCACTGAAATCTCACTTTTATTGGGAAGATAGAACAGCAACATTGCACTTAGGATATCATCGATTTCACTTGTACTGTACGTCATGAGTTTTGGAGTTTCCCTTTACCAGTGTGGTGTGTTGTAAGGCGTGCTGATGCAAATCACCACATTGTTTCACCAGTTTGCATCCTCTACAAAGTTTTGTGTCCTAGTTCACAGTCTGAACTGGCACAGTGTGTTTTATTTTTACATGGTCTTTTCTAGCCGTCCCTTTAGGGTGTGTGTCTCTCTCTCTCTCTCTCTCTCTCTCTCTCTCTCCCTCCCCCTCCTCCCCCCTAACTGTCTTCTCTCTCTCTCTCTCTGTCTGTCTGTCTGTCTGTCTGCCTGTCTGTCTGTCTGTCTGTCTGTCTATCTATCTCTATCTCTATCTCTATCTATGTATCTCTATCTATGTATCTCTCTCTCTCTCACCCTCACTGCCCCCCTCCTTTCTCTTCCCTGCTTATTTCACCTCTCCACTCACTGTCACACTTTCTTTCTTAATGTGTTCATGTCCCCGTTCCTGTGTCCTTTCTTACTCTGTGTGTGTGCTCAGGTGAGCGTGAGGCTCTGCTGGGACACCTGTCTCACATGCTGTCCTCGGCGTCGGCGGAGACGTCGGTGCACTTTGAGATGGCCAGCTTCGTGGACGAGGGCCTGCTGTCGGACCTGCTGGATCTGGTCATCCCTCACGCCGACTCGCTGGGCATGAACGAGCAGGAGCTGCCCAACCTGCTGAGCCTGTTCCGCGGCGCCAACGTGACGGTGCTGTCCGACCCCAACCCGCGCGTGGCCACCGTGCTGGACCAGATGCGCGAGCTCTACCGGCTGGTGAACGAGCAGCACCGCGAGTCGGGCCTGGGCCGCGCGCTGACCCGTCTCCACGTGCACACGCTGGCCTTCCAGGCCATGATCGTGACGCGCGGCTCGCAGTGGAAGAACACCATGTCGGCCACGGCCAAGGCCTCGCTGGTCGCCAACCGCCACGTGTGCGGCTCCTCGGACATCGACCCCAGCAAGGCGCGCCTCATCATGGACGAGTCGTTCTCGGTGAGCCGCCAGGAGGGCAGCCCGCGCATCCCGCTGCAGGAGACGCGGCCCGTGTCGTGCTGGGACGAGGGCGACTACCAGATCTGCGTGGCGCCCGTCCTCGTCTGCACCGAGGTCTACCAGACTGCGGGCGGCGGGGACAACATCTCCGCTGCTGGCCTCGTGCTGCAAATCTGATCGGCCCTGATTGGTTGATTGGTGGAACGGGGACTTTGTGTCGTGACGACAGCAACCTGGCAACGGCGCTCCCCCACTGCCCAACCCTGTCAGACATTTAATTTCCCCTGAAAATATGAAGATTTTATGGTTTTTTGTTTGTTTTAAGTTTGTTTTATTTGTTTCTTCTACAGTTTTAGTGCAATACAGATGCATGTATAGTCCAGCGGTAGTGTCTATAGTTCTTGCTGACCTCAGCTTTGGGGGTTGTGAGGCTCTCACATTGTCCTTTATACAACATTTCAACTTGTCTTTGGAGTTTTCAAACATATCATGTAAATTATCATTGTTTCAATTCCTTGTTGTCAGGATCAGTTTTAAATCACCACTAAATCCGAACCACTCAACACTAAAGTGTGTTTGGGGCCACGATTCATTCTGCAATGACCACTGCTGGTTGTGGTCCTGACTTTAGCCACAGGGCTCATATTGTGTTATGTTATGATGAATTGTCTTCATTCTTTTTCTTGTGACCACCCATGCAGTGGAGCAGAGAAATTACTGTTGCTTGTTTGATCAGGTTGCAACCTGAAGGTCAAAACAGCTGAAATTTGGTTGACCCCCACCTGTGGTGTGAAGTCTCAGGTGATGCGAGTAATGGCTTGCTCTCCTGGCTGTCTTAATTGAAATTCTAAAGTGTCCTTCTACTTTTGTTTGGGACTTGCATCTTTTTTCTCAAGTCACAAGGGAATGGAGGCTTTCTGTATCAATAGGGCCCATAGTATGCTAATCAACACAGACCTTTTATCTCAGTGTCCACACTTCCTACCACCACACACCACATGTCTTCATTCTAGAACATTCCATTTCTCCCATTCCATTATGTGTGTTCCAAATCATCTGCATCCCATTGTTCAGGTTATTCTTTGACTGAATATGTGTTTTAAGTCGGGTAAAATAGGGGAAGCAGCATGTGTGTGTGATTCAGAATGTTTTAAAGGGATAGGTGTAAGGTAATCTTCTTTCCCAAGGCTTTTACAAATGGTCTTGACATTTACTTTGTTTTAGAAATCACTTTGCATAATTTTGCATCTTTTTTTTGCATCTTGCATAATGTGAAAATGTTGTTTTTAAATGGAAATGTCTTCTCTGATGCTGTGTCTTCTGGTAAGCTCGTTGCATGAGTTCTTCTCTAACGATTTGTTGAAGTGAAGCACCCAGTGAGTGGAGAGGAGGGAGAGATTCTCCTTATCTCACATGTAACAGGCATTTGTACTCTGATGATGACCCTGAGCTTTAGAAAACCTTGATGACTGACAAAAAATGCAGCTACAGTTTACAGTGCACTCTGGGTCAAGAAGGTGTTTGTTTTCTTCTTTCTCTCTCTCTCTCTCTCTCTCTCTCTCTCTCTCTCTCTCTCTCTCTCTCCCCTCCTCCCCCCCTCTCTTTCTCTCTGTGTCACATTTGTCATCGACTGCATATATATATATATATATATATATATATAGCGCCTACCTCTTGTGCCTGTTCGGAGAAGAGGAAAATAAATATAGTGCAGCATTTGTGATGCCCAAGCTGTTTACTCCCAGAACTACTCTTGTTGGGACTGATCAGCAGAAAGCTAGGCTAACTATAGATGTCATATTAAGAGTCTTCATTGCAGAGCGCTGTAGGCTGGGGGACCACAGAAGCGCCTCGTCTCGGCTGGACGAGGGCTGTTAGGATGTCGGGTGGGGTGGGCGCACGCTGTGTCCAGTCGGATGTCCACCTGTTTTTATTTTTACTTCTCAGGGATCGGCGATGTGCACGGCTGCTTCAGCCACAAGTACTTGACTGCAGTAAAACCCACTGAGCTGCTTTTGCATGAGAACAGCTGCCACCAACACTTGCTCCTCTGTGTGTGTGTGTGCTTGTGTGCATATGTGTGTGTGTGTGTGTGTGTGTGTATGCGTGCTTGCATGCGTGTGTGCATATGTTTGTGTGTGTGTGTGTGTATGCGTGCTTGCATGCGTGTGTGCATATGTTTGTGTGTGTGTGTGTGTGTATGCGTGCTTGCATGCGTGTGTGCATATGTTTGTGTGTGTGTGTGTGTGTGTATGCGTGCTTGTGTGCATATGTTTGTGTGTGTGTGTGTGTGTGTATGCGTGCTTGCATGCGTGTGTGCATATGTTTGTGTGTGTGTGTGTGTGTATGCGTGCTTGCTTGCATGCGTGTGTGCATATGTTTGTGTGTGTGTGTATGCGTGCTTGCATGCGTGTGTGCATATGTTTGTGTGTGTGTGTGTGTGTGCGTGCTTGCATGCGTGTGTGCATATGTTTGTGTGTGTGTGTTTGTGTTTGTATGTGTGCTTGTGTGCATATGTTTGTGTGTGTGTATATGCGTGCTTGTGTGCGTGCGTGCGTGCATGCACTTGTGTGTGTGTCTAGGCCTGTGTGTGCCTATGTTGTATGTATCTATTACATGCAGGCTAGCAGTGTGAGAGTACAGAGTACAGAGTGTGAGGTATGGATTTACAGACCACTGGTCAGGAAAGGAAATGCTATTTATAGGACCCTGGCAGACCAGAGCACCTCTAGGTACTTACTGTTGCCTCTTCATAACCACATGAATTACATCTCACTTATTACAGATGACATCCAAGGCTGTCTTCCTCAGAAACACCTTTGGTGTAGCCACAGAACTTTATCTAATCCGAATCTTGGGGAGTTGCTTTAAGGAACAGATGTGTCCAGTCCGGGTCAGGTGTTACTGGACGGCTGCCTCTGTTTTCGGATCTGCCCTATTTATTTACCTAGTTCCTATTGTGCTGCTGTGACATAGAGAGCTTCTAAGTCTGCCTGTCTGCCTGTCTGTCTGCCTGCCTGCCTGTGCGTGTCCACAACAGGCTTGGACAGGAGATGTGTGTTTGTGAACGAACAGCACGGACCGATCAGAAGGCAATAAAGATTACCACATTCCACTTCTCTCGTGCCTGCGTGATGTTTTGTGTCTTGGGTTTTAAAGCATTGTTTGTTTGCTCCAAGGGGCGAATATTAAGAGTGTGGTGTAGATGGCCATAGATCCATATTTAAAGATGGATTTCATTTAGGAAAAGAAATAATTGAAAATGCCATTTTTGTTTGTAGTCCTATTCGCTTTGGACAAAAGCGTCCGCTAAATTGCATAACCATAACCATCAATGCTAATGTTTTCCTAAAGAGCAGAGAATTGTGTTGTTCATCAGAAGGATTGCTTTTCTTTGGCCTGGATATCTGCCGAGGTAGGAGGGATGCATCCTCTCAGGTCAAGTAGCCTATGTAGTCCCATTTTGGTCTCATTACTGCACAATGGAGTTTGTCCATTATTACTACTGCTAGCCTACGGTATGTCTGACCCAAACACATCTCTCCTTTTTACCCTGACCCCAAGACTAACCCTTCTTCTTTGGCCCTTGAAAGTGTACCAAAGTGGTCGGCAGATATTACATATGAACTCAAAATATAGTGAGCAAATGTTAACAATAATAACAATAATAACAGAACAATAATAAACATTTTAAAGTAGAAGTGTAATAATGATATGGAAATAATAGTCATATTTATGCTAAACTTTATACAAAAAAATATTAATCAGAACATGCTCAGACAATATTAAGAATTGTTGATCATGCTTTGACCATTCCCTTTATATTCCACAGGATTGTAGGCAATGAAGATCTTTGGTCTGTTTCATTAGACCTAGGCCTACAAAAAGACATATTCAAATATTCACTGGTAAATTTGTATTACTGTATGTTAAGACTGTTAGGCAGAAGTTACCTTTTGGAAGCTAACATCTGTAGCTTCTATGTTTTATTTAGAGCCTTAATGTTTCAGAATATGTTTGATAACGTGGTTTATGCCTATTTAATATCTAAAATGACCAATGTACTGTGAGTGTACAATGTAGGCTAGGCTAGCCTACAATCTACAGTGGTGTGGCGGTACCTAACCTTGAATTTGTCGCCCCCTGGTGGTTATAGTTCATCAGTGAAACTGATTCTTGAAACGCACTGCATTCTCTTCGAACAAGCACTAATCCATTGAGAAAATCTTTGAGATTAAAAGGTGAATGTAAATAGGTCTACATTTTGTTTCATAACATTCCACATGGAATGATTTTGTGTTTATATTCAAACAGACTAATCCACCGAGATTATTCAAATGCCGCTTCTGTCAGAACTTGCTTTGGTCTTTCCACTTTTGCAGAAATGTTTCGTTTGGTTCCCCCCCCCACACACACACACACACACACCCCAAGGCTCCAAAATCTAATAACCAAAATATAAGATTTGCACATAATGTATTCTCATATTGCTTTAGTGTTGCTGGACTGGTGCATATTATGTATTTGAATTTCCCCTTTAATGTACCCTGAAAACTCCAGAGTTCTCGCAAGAGCATAATTTGAATTGTCTCTGCGAGACACTGGCAATGAGTAATGATGCACGTTTCTTTTACCACTTGTATTGCGGGGAGCCAATCACAATCACAATCGAAGTCCGGAATCAGTCAGTAAACGTTGGTCGGTATGTGTTATCCAATTGCGTGCAGTGAGTCTAATGCACGCTTGGTGCCGCCCCTCCAGTTTGGCCATTACGTGGCCAGACCTTAATCTTTCTAGAATCTCTAGGCTACCTTTTTAAGGCACATTGTAAACAATTATTAACATCCATATGAATTATGTGCATCATGTTGTCACTTCAGGTACCGAATTTAGTAGGCTAATGTATACTTTTTTGATCCTGTGAGGGAAATTTGGTCTCTGCATTTAACCCAATCGGTGAATTAGTGAAACACAAACAGCACACACTAATCCCGGCACAGTGAGCTGCCTGCTACAATGGAGCAGTGAGGGGATGGGTGCCTTGCTCAAGGGCACTTCAGCCGCGACCCACTGGTCGGGGCTCGAACCGGCAACCCCCCGGTTACAAGTCCAGAGTGCTAACCAGTGGGCCACGGCTGCCCCCCTATTCTACTATTCTAGGCTATTCTCCTTTATTTTCATTGTTTATTTTCATTAGACTATTGGTTTAATTGCCATTATTGTCTATTATTACTATTCTTCATAATAGTCTTACCAACATTTGTAATTGTTCACTGTTAAATTGAACTATTGGATTGTTTTTATTTGTATCTCGCTTTGGACTAAAACGCACACTCTCACACCATTACCCCCCCCACACACACACACACACACACACACACTCACAAGCACACATGTGCACAATAACAAACACACACTATGCACACACTCATTTACATGCACAAAAGTAGGGGATGGAGTAGGAGATGCAATTAATTCATTTTATTCTTAAAGATGGCATTTACACACAACGAAAAGACCAAAGCATCGAGAATGCAAAATTCATTTGAAAATGCAACATGCATGCAAAAATATAGCCTACATTATTTATATTAATTAAATGTAAGTGCTCATTGTTTACATGGTGCAGGGAAGGTAATAACCTCCGCTCAAATATACAAGTACTGAGTTTCTGTATAGCGTCAATCTGTTTGGTGCCATGTGTTGGTCCTATGCCATAGAGCCATTGTCCATGGTGCATCCGCATTTCTCCACGATCATGTTCGGAAATTCGGCCACCTCGATTTCTGTATGGTCTCCTCTCTTCACAAGGTACATGATGGGCAGTGGCGCGCTTTCCACGACCGCGCACGTCCGCTGTCCGTATGCATAACTGCGCTTGGGCTGCTTGCATCCCCCGGCGCATCGGAAGGCCTGGTACCCGACGGGTTCAATGATCCAGTACTGCGTCAAGCTCATCTCTCGGAAGTTGATGAAGTGCTCCTCTCTGCAGCACATGCCGTTTCCTTTGCCAGATTTGCAGTCTCCTCTAGACCTATAGGCGGACAAAGAGGTAAACATTTAAGACATGATTGGAACAAAAACGGTAACGTCGTTTATGTTATAGGCTGACTTCGAAGCTTGATTTTCCTTGGTATGTGGTGCATGCACTAAAAGTGCTTACCCAAATTCTTCCAAGTCCAGGGTGAACAGGACTAGTTCTGGTTTTCTAGTGCTGGCGCTGGAGGGATCTTCAGTAGCAAAGCGCACAGTCCGCGCCATCTCTGCAGCGTAGGTGCCAGGCCTTTCACCTTCGATCCACACTTCCAGGTCCAATGGAGTTTTACGCTCGGTTTTAGACCAGTACTGAACTGCTTGCGTCACATCAAAGCTTATCCATCCAGACTCGTGAATTGGTACCAACCTGTCAATGCAATGAAAAGAGAATAGTTATTATCTTAGATCATTGTCCAGTCATTTAGCTTACCAGAAGTAGCACCCCAGCTCAGTAAAAACGCGCGGTGGAAATTGGGGTTACCTTGAGTCTACAAGTGAAGTCCTGTTTTTGGCATTCGCCAGAGTTTCAACCCAGTAGATGCTCACACGGGCGTTTTTGATTGGTCTGTTGCTCTTCTTCTGCAGAATGGGCATTTTGCGCGACGTTTTGTACAGTTTCAGTTCGGCCATGGTGACCTCACTGTTCTCTGGAATTCTGCTATCCATGCCAAAGGAAATGCGCTGTCGTGTCGTGTCCGAATACATGACCTCTCCAGAAATGTCTGTGTATAACAAAGATAAAAGAGTGACATTTATTATTAGGTATTAAATGCATGTAATACGTATTAGGCTACATCTGAACAAAACAGGGTTGTGCAACATGATGCATATGATGCGCAAACCTACCTGCGCTTCCATGAACGCCACGCAGAATCCCGGCCAGGCTGGGAACAGACCGACGCCTGCGTTTGTTGTGGAGCTTAAGCATGGAGAGGTACTTGTTCTTGATGTGAGCCGGAACAACAACATTCTCCAAATCCCTCTTCTGGATCCTTGGGAGTTCCGTGAGGCCGAGTTTCTGCAGCATGGCGTCTCTCATGTCTTCTTCTGTAAAACCCACAGTGTAGGACAAGAGAGAGGCGAGGAACAGTAACATCACTAAAGCGTCCATCCTTCAAGTGTGGGAGAGTTCTTGGTGTTCACCGGTGTTGTGTGCTGATGTCCTGTCCTATCCCGCGGCTTTATATCTACCGCGTGCCACCCTCGACGGGCACTTAGCACGTTCCAAATGGGGGTGGCGACCAATGTCAGACGTGAAGACTTCAAAGTCACGATCCATTTGGGGACTAATGGCTCACCGTTAACCTAGTAAGCACTGTGTTATCCCCTAATCGAAACGTCTGATTTTTCATCAATATTAACAATATTATTATACTTATTTTTTATTTATTTTAAGTTAATATGGACCTACTCGAGCTGGTCTAGGCCTATACAAATAAATCCACATCAGGATCCTGCTGATTTATATGTGAAAATAACCATCCTCAAGTTCACTTTTTAAAATGACATTTACAGTGACCTGAATGTTCTCCACCTAACAAGTAGGCTAACCTAAAACATACAAAATCCATGGATGCATTAATGATTTTGTTCCTTTTTGCATGTGTAATATACGCATATGTGCTTCAGACATAATTGTTCATTTGGACGAGACGTTCCCTAAATACTGATGTCTGGTCCATTCACTTCTGGTGCTTTAAGGGTTCGTTATGGATAAGGTTGAAGTGTGTGTATTCTCAAATAAGTAACCTTTTCAGGGGAGAAATTATGAGGTAGTCAGACGTTAATGTCATGGGTGGGTGGGCGCACTGATGTGGATTGGGGTGGCCGTTCGCAGAGGGGTGATTATCTGTTACTATTGCAGGATCCACCTTGCCTTTTTTGTCGCTGTGGCGGAGATAGGCTACACAGGTCCGTGTGTTCCAAAAGGACTCCTCGCAGACTTTGTGTATTGGCGAACCAGCCGCGGCTCTTGAGATGTCGGACTCAGGGGACACAGGAAGACCTGATGACTGATCAACACAAGTCAGACATCTAACTAAATACGCTCACACAGCATGTTAATCACGTTATTAGTGGTATTTATTTGTTGAGGTGGGGAATATGCATGATTCAACATGTAATGTTTTAACAGTCAACATGTTAGTAATAGAGGCAAAATACTGCTTGTGTGGTCACTATTAACCATGTAAATGCATTTTCACTTTTACTTGTTATGAGCGGAATTGGAGTAAGAGCAGCCAGCTGCTCTTGTTGCCTGCTGTTGCCGACTTTACAAACCACTAGAGCAGCAGGATGGCGACTGAGCACTCTCATCGTTTAAATATGTATAGCCATTGTTTGGAGTTGTGGCCGTAAAGGAGACTAAATAGTCTATGAATAGGCAGGCTATGTTTATACTGTTACCAAAAAGGACATTAATGTCGTTTTATTAATGTCATGCCACTGACAATGATAAACAATTGAAACATATTGCATGGCAAGCATTTTCCTAAAAATTATATCATTCAGACATAAAATATGCACCCACAGACAAAAAGGGAAAATTGAATATTTGATCCTATTAATTGCATTTAGTTTCACACTAATCTCAGGTCATTAATCACTGACATTTGTAGGACTGTTCTAATCTCCCGTTTGACACCTCTGTGCTTTGATACGGCTAAAGATGATGCCCGAGGCAATACACAAAGTCGCTCATTAGTAGATCCAGACCTAACGTAAGACTTGACAGTCGCTCCTCTATCCATGTCGACTGAAAGCGGCTCATGAGGTGAAAGCAAACACTGCCAATGGCTTCACCCCTTTTAATCAAAATGGCCAATTCCCTGGCCTTACATACAACACGGGAGGTGTTAATGAACATTTTGCATTTGCATAACAACATTTGTCATCTGAAACGGGCAAGTATCGTCCAGCGCATGTCAAAGTTGTGGTATTACGGTTTCTTATGTTCATGTTGTGATTAGGCTACTTATTTCAACCTTTCAATCTTTTTTACGGGGTTTATCTGGGTGGATAGTTTTTAGTTTTTTAGTTTTTTTAAATAGTTTTTTTTTTTAGAACCTAAATCCTGAGAAATATTTCATAAGCAAAGAATATATATTTTCATCTTTGTTAGACCAAATCTCTGGGGCCATTGCACTTTTACACTTGAGCATAACATTATCTTGACCTGGACAATACACAATACAGACCACCAACACCTTTGCTTAAACAAGTGTCTCAACAACCTTGGTTAATAATTACTTACACTATTTTGAATACTCACCAATTATAGTTTAAGCATGAAGAAGACAACGTAGTGGCTTAAACTCAGATCTCTAGCAAGTTTGTTCCCCTTGGCAGATGGTCCTTATAATTAGGAGGGGTTCCAGTTGCATATTTACAGATGAGACCACGTAGGGACTAGATCATGAAGTTGGTCACTTTAAGCTGACCACAAGTAGGCCTAACAATATTTCAATAACCAAGTAAACATTTCAAAATATTTTAACATTTGTGGAGATATGCAAAGATGCTATCTTAGAGTCCACATACATTTGCTCATCCACATACCTGTAGTGGTCTATACCTGCAAATGACCCATCATAGATTACCTTTCACAGCTTTGATGTCTTTGCAGAGGACCTCATGAACTCATTAAGGTGTGGTGTCTAGTGGGTTTGGCCTGTTGGCTAGACACTGAACAATACTTCAGGGGAACACACAAAGGCCATCTCTGCAAATTAATTTGTCTTTATCCCTGCCATTCTCGTCTCCCCTCTGTACTGGACATTACAAATATCCTCAGTATTTTCTTGTATATTCCATCCTTCTCCTGTCCATTCGTTATGTTTGTTGACCTTGTGTGACCCAATATAAGTTGCGTTATCATTATGGAATTATGGTTTAAAATATGTGATGTTATTACTCACCAAGCAATCTAGGATTTCATATACATAACACCTTATGCTATGATGTTTATGGTCTTGTTTATGTATGCTATATGTTGTACCTGCTGTGAAGTCTTGTTTGTGTGTGCTAGATCTATATGTTTGTGGGGCCAAAGATGAATTTCCACAGCAGTGGACAATAAAGACTTCTGTTCTATTCTATTGATGATGATGATGATGATGGTGATCACAGAAGTACAGAAATACAGTATTCAGAAGCTGTCTGGAAAACAGAAAAGGTTTGCATTTTGGACTGCAGCCACTAGGGGGACAACCTCTTAGACAGTACACCATTAATTTGAGAGTCTGCTTCTTTGAGAGTGAGGGGAAGTGTGACAACACAATAGGGCCACTGGACAGCCCTTCATTTGCCCCAGACAGGAGACACACTAACCAGCTCAAATAAGGTTGCACAGTCTGGACACTGCCTGGCCTTAGATGGACTGCCCACTCTCTGTAATCTAATGCATACTTTTTACATTTACATTTGGCAGACGCTTTTACCCAAAGTGACTTACATACGTCAATTATTACAAGGGTCTTCACGGAGCAACTCAGTGTAAAGTGCAGCAAGGAATCGAACCCACAACTTTTTCTGCATGCTATAGCCCGGCTCGTTATCCACTGCGCTACCACTGCCCTGCCAACTTTCATACTGCCAAACACACTGATGCATGCTATTAACAGATGCATACTGCTCTGCATATTTATTCATAGTTTTCTGGAAACGTTAAGAGAATGTTAGATTCCCTGCATACTGCTGCATCCCGAGATGCACTGATGAAGCATATGTATGATAAATTAATAAACAAAATCAAATGAATAAACTTGTAGGTGCACTGTGGAAATGGTGCACACCCATACTGTGATTCATGCATGCATGAGGTTCATATAAATGCATGCATTACCTACCACAAAGCATTGCATATGACAACACTAAGTTGCTCTCTCTATCTGAGCTGTCCAAGGAAATTCTGCATGTCTGTGTGTATGCCTCATTCTGGGGTGTGTGTGTATTGTAATCCAAAGTATTAACTGACTAGATATTTATTGAGTTTTCAGTTCCCACAAGTACCAGTGGGTTGAAGCCAGTCGCCCTGCCATTCCAGTGTACTCAAAGCAGATGGCTCTCTTGATCAGGTTTATAGACATCGGAGTTTAAGTCAGAAGTCAACAGTCTGTCAATACTCTGACTTGTGCATCTTCTTCCTGTGATTAGTAAAGCAATTATCTATCTATCTATCTATCTATCTATCTATCTATCTATCTATGTTTATCTATGTTTAATGTGTCTCAATACTGGGGCAAAAACATTTTCATGTCGTATTTTCATTTACTGTAATTGTCACTTACATTCAGGGGTATAGTGGTAAAAAAAGAGGTTTGTGCCATGCAGTATCAGATTTTTAAAAAAACATTTAGACCATGTTTGATGATGGTGGAGGTTATTGTCCAATGTGTATAACCATACCAGTAAATGGTTCCTAGAGTGTTGATGAGTGTACATATGAGTGTACATAGGGGCAGCCGTGGCCCACAGGTTAGCACTCCGGACCTGTAACCGGAGAGTTGCTGGTTCGAGCCCCGACCAGTAGGCACGGCTGAAGTTTGAGCAAGGCACCTAACCCCTCACTGCTCCCTGAGTGCCGCTGTTGTAGCAGGCAGCTCACTGCGCCGGGATTAGTGTGTGCTTCACCTCACTGTGTGTTCACTGTGTGCTGAGTGTGTTTCACTAATTCACGGATTGGGATAAATGCAGAGACCAAATTTTCCTCAGGGGATCAAAAGAGTATATATACTTACTTATATTGTAAATGTGGATAATACAGTGTGATTTTTGAATGTTAAAAGTTGCAATTGGTGAATGTGAACTCTTTTGAGAGGTGGATAAACCCCAATAAGAGATGGATAAACTCTATTTCTGGTGTGTAAACTGTTTTTACTTGGGTTTAGCCTCCACTACATCTCTGCATACATTGTGTTAATTTTGTTATATTTTCTGAAGCATCAGCATCAACAAGGCAGTAAAACCCAGCATTATTTAATACTGAGTAGGCCTATTATAACATAACTAAGATTTAACAAGGTATAAGGTAGCTTTTCTTGCTTAAAGGTGCTATATAAATTCATTTTAATTTGAGTTTTTTCTGGGGTTTTTCCTCTGCATTGCCAAAAAAATGCATTTGGAAGTTCGTATCAATATATTTTCACTGTGCTTTTCAGATGAAAGTGTTGTGCTTCTGCTGCTGCTGCATTGTTATCCCTGGCATTGTTGCAATAGCTATGAAACCATTATTCTGAGAAAAAGAAGCTCTGTCGAGATTTGCCATACACATTTTGTCCTCTAGAGGGCACACTAAGTCTGTAAAAATGGTCATGAAATAGTCATGAAACTATTTGGAAAGTCAACACTAGTACAAAGAGCCATGAAGCAAGTGTTCATTTGGTGTGTTAATAACGTATAATTAACGATTATATTATTTACATAATAAGTAATATTAAGTAAATAAGTAAAATTAATGTAATCAATCACAGCAGCCTTGGTCTATATATTTCCCTTAGTAACCAGTACCATACAGTATATACAACTGTTATCTACTTATGTTATTGCTGCTGTTATTATCAGTTTCTTTTCTTTCCGTTTTTAACTTGATTTACTGATAATTAGATTAGATTAGATTAAACTTTATTGTCATTGTACAGAGTACGTACAAAGACAACAAAATGCAGTTTGCGTCTAAAAAGAAGTGTAAAAAAAGCACAAAAGTGCAATGTGATATACAGTACAAAGTATAGGTAAGTGGTGCATAGACAGGACAATAAATATAGTGCAGTGTAGACAGTATAGGCCTACAGTTGATTAACAGAAGGTGGTTTAGAGTAGTAGCCTATACATTACATATAAATATGTGTAGTGCATAATATGGTTCACAAGGTGGTGTTTAACAAAGTTTAACTAGTTGTACAGTCTTGGATCAATTTTGACTTTTGTCTCTGAAACGATGCTCTCTGGATGCCTCTCCTCCAGTATCCCTACATTCCCTGAAATAAACAGCAGCTGCTATGTGTCGGCCGCCATATTGGTCTGGGATTTTGCTGCACCGCAGTCTGTGGAGAAGCTGGCTCATACGGGGAGGTCGTCAGGAGGCTGGAGTTGCTAGTTGGAGCTACAAGGTTTTGGAAAACGCCGCAAAACCTGCTTTACTCCTTCTGCCATGGACGGCATATAATGTTTTCACGACGAATGGAGCTATTGTTCATCATTATCGTCTTTGGGTACCAATGAAACTTGGCTGACATGGTGAATTGAGATGAAATCGAAGTTCCTTGCTGGACAACCAGGAGAGCTAACATTATTCATACTGATGGACCTAACCCAGCCAGGCGACGTATTAACTCAGCAACTAAGTTAGTCCGGAGTTTTAGTTCAAACCCTCGCGTTTACACTAGGCATATTTCTTATTTATGTAATAAATTAGACTTAATGTTCTGTGTGATTTATCCATGAGCTAATGTAACGTTATTTGATATGTGTTTTAACCACAGTCAGTGTCGCTAACGTTAGATAGCATTGGAGAGCTACAGCCAGAAAAGCTATTCTTCAAACAGACAGTAACGTTAACGTTAACTGAGCTAGCAAAGATACTACGACTAGGTTAAATCATGACAGATTTATTTTGTTAATGCACAGCCTGTTCACTGCACGCAAGTACAGTTGGTGAGTCAAAAAAGACGAATTAAGTTTTTGTCATGAAATTAAATTCAGGAGTAAGTGAGGATATTGACTTGCCCTTGCACTGTTTTGTACCCATAGTTAGTAGCTTGCAAGCTAACTAGCCAACTGCCAGTCTAGTCGCCAAACAAACCAACTGGTCAATGTATTTTAAGTCTGTGATAAGTAACGTTAACGTAGCAAGCGGTAGACAGCTTAGCAGTCTTGGCACATAAGCCGGTGGATAAAAGGACCTAAGAGGCGTAACCACAATGCAGAACCCCGTCAATCAGTAGAATTACGCGTTATTGCCTTTATCACTGGAATAGTTGCGACCTGTCATAACATTTTAAATATGTAACTGGCTGTCTAGAAAATAAACTGCAACAGAAGCCCACCTTTGCTCAACGTGTTAGCTTACTGCTAACGTTAGCTAACTTCAGGGGAATGAGTCGTTTGTGTTAACGTTAGCCAACATAACGTTTATCAACGTGGCTTAGCTAATAGCTTACAGCTACCTCAGTCGCAGAGTAGTAATATCACTCTGGATATTAGGACACCGTTTGTCTGAAGAAACATCCTAGGTTCGAGAGCAAAAATGTCGGGGGAAGTTCGTTTGAAGAAGCTGGAAAAGCTTGTCCTGGATGGCCCTGTTCAGTCCAGCGGACAGTGCTTCAGCGTGGAAACGCTTCTGGATATCCTTATTTGCCTGTACGACGAATGCATCAACTCCCCGCTCCGAAGAGAAAAGAACATATCGGAATTTCTAGAATGGGGTAAGTATTTTCATGGACAGTTTGAAAGTGCAGCCAAACAATACATTAAATATTCCACTCTTTGTTTTTGCAACACCACTTCAAGTCCCATGGACCCTGCAGATATTTCTGAGGCACACACATCTGTGGTACCCACTCAAAACATATGGGCAAGTCTTACACACGCAGTCCTCCCCTGGCCTGTTGTTCTCAACTGTAGCAAAAAGAGTACCAAAGAATCTGATGACTACTGATGTTCTTGGGTAGCAACAACAGCATTAACAGGGGAGTGGTTATGAATCTTGATAACAGGTTGCCACACTAGTGCAGTGCTGTCACCTGTGATAATGGCAGACTAGTCCAACAGAGAGAGGGCTACGGAAACCCAGAGATGCTCAGTGCCCAAAAGGTGAAGCGATCGTCCTTTTCACCTGCCCATACCTGGTTTCAG
>NW_027468680.1:7324746-7347246 GCF_046254945.1 Alosa pseudoharengus
AGAATGCCCTAGAATGCTCTAGAATGCCACTGTGAAGTAGGAGCTCGGAGAGCTTCAGTGAGGCGCATCGTTTAATCGATTGGACATAGTTGTCAATGTGGCGACAACTCTAACAGAGCCTATGACCGTATCAAAGGTTAAAAACCTTTTTTAATGTGAGACAGAATGCGTAAAGAGGTACTGTGTTAAAGTGAACAAGAAAAAAAGTATAGTGCTACACAGATAGAAGGGAACTCTTCTGATGACTCACCACCGCTGTTCGAGTTTACATTTGCCTCGAATGCCTTCAGAGCTGGGCAGTATCATTTTGGACATTCTGAATTCCTAGTTCTCTCCAAAGTGGACGGTTGAACTTGTTGTCAGCAGGCTCATGTGGGCTGTGCTATTTGATGTAATGTTCATACACAAAATGAGTGATATCAGTGTGTGCAGCCTACAACCTACTTTTTTATAATGTTGGATTAAGTAGTTCTAGTCTTCATTTTGTTTAGCGCTCTCTTTTAACACACTTTATCGATTCGGCTCTGTGTCTATCTCTGCTGCCAGCTCAGAAGTGGGACAACACTGACCCCCTCCATTCCATGATTGTGCATTTTATACAGAACAGTGAAGCGGAATGACAGTGCAACATTCCAAGTTTGAACAGGCTATATTTACCCCCCCTCCCTTTCCTCTCTGTCTTTGGGGAAAATATCTAATTGCGATTTTTCCAACCGATATTGCGATTGCGATATGATTTTTTGAATGTCAATTAATTGATTCAGTTCAGCACCAACCAGAACTGACATAGTCAAGGAGGATGAAACGAATATAAAAGTCAGATATGTGACAAAATAAACTGTGCACGATTGTTTGTAGCTTTTGCGATTACCGGTAGGTAATTGCGTTGGTTCATATTGCGATTACGATTGCGATAATTGTGCAGCCCTAGACTTTACCAATCTTTCAGTACCTGTATGTCTCTTTCTATACCTCTCTGGATGTCTATCACTCTTTCTTTTTCTTTTCCTGTCTTCCTCTGTCCGAAGCCCTCTCTTTTTGTATATGTGCCACTCTGTTTCTCTCTTTCTCTCTCTTTTCTCTTTCTCTCTCTCTCTTTTCTCTTTCTCTCTCTCTCTCTTTTCTCTCTCTCTCTCTCACGCTCTTGTGTTTGTAACTCTCTGACTGATTATCACTCCCTGAACACTGATCTCTGTCTCGCCCTCTCTTTGTCTACTCCCTCTTTTTTCCTCTCCCTCTCTCTCCCTCTCTCTCTCTCACCCCCCTTCTGTCTTTCCATCTCTCCCTCTCTTTGCCTCTCGCCTTTTTTTTTGCCCCCCCCCCCCCCCCCACTCACTCAGATTTGTCTGGTTCCCCCTGTTGTCTATATATAGCCGTATGCTATTTTTGCCGCATTCTCCCTCTCCGTCGCCCCCGTTACGTTGCCAGCTTTCGCAGTGTGTTGGCTGCGACGGCGGGGTCATAAACAGCCGGAGAGGCTCACTGTTGAGGGAGAGTGAACCGGCTGGGCTTTGTGTCGACGGACGTGCTGCTGATTAGAGGCTGAGGCCAATGGGAACGGCCCCTCCCTGCTGTTCAGTAATATCCAAGCCTATGATTACTGAGGTGACGGGGCCGCTGAGATTTTTCTGGTGTTATTGGTCATGAGCTGGCTGGTTTCTCTCTCTCTCTCTCTCACATACACACACACACATACAAGCACACGCCCACATACACCAACACACACACTTACTCATACACATACACAGACGTACTCATGCATGCGTGCACCATGCTCTTTCTCTCTCTGTCGGTCTCTCTCTCTGTGTGTGTGTGTGGAAAGGGGAACTGAAGTAGATGATTTGTGGGAATGATCTGGTCCAGATATGGCTTAGACCTGCTCCAGAGTCAGCTGTTCCCAGAGGTCAAAGGTCAGCTGTTTCATGACCTCATCACCTCTCCGGCGAGGGTGCTGGCTGCCCTTTGCCAGAGGTGAGATATCTGCTGCCCCAGGGCCTGGAGGATATCATGTACCCAGCTCTGGCAGAGAAGAGGGCCTGTGTGTGTGTGTGAGTGTGTGTGTGTGTGTGTGTGTGTGTGTGTGTGTGTGTGTGTGTGTGTGTGTGTGTGTGTGTGTGTGTGTGTGTGTGTGTGTGTGTGTGTGTGTGTGTGTGTGTGTGTGTGTGTCTTGGCTATTCTGTGCGTGTTGGTTGTCCCTGGCCTGTTTGCATCTGTGTAAAGCAAATATTCTAGAATCTCCGCTCTAGAATCTTTAGTGTAAAGGCTGATTTTATGCTTCTCGATCGAACCCACCCCACCCCGAGCCCTCAACCATCGCTCGACATGGACCTCCAAAAATTGGCTGTGTTGCCCTCTGTGTGAGTGTGCGCACGTTGGCCTAGGCATGATCAGGCACTAAACACACTAGCTCAAGAGCAGAGGAATGCTGCTGGTATGTGCTCACACACACACACGCACACACACACCCCCACAGACTCTTAAAACAAAACGGTGTGTAATTCCAGGCAACTTGGACCCATTACCCAAATCACTGCTGACACATGTGAGCAGGTTAACTCCAGGTGTCCTGGATGTGTTTTGACTTAGGGGAGTGTACGCCTCCAATATTAACATGGGTGTAATGTGAAGGAGATTGGGTGTTTGGTGTAGCGGACTTCCTTCACTTATTTTGTAGTGTGAAGGAGAACCTTTATGGGCGGTGGTGGCTCAGGAGGTAGACTCATTTAGTAATCGGAAGGTTGCTGGTTCAAGCCCATCTCCCCCGGACCCTAATCAAAGTGTCCTTGAGCTGCTCCCGATGTGCAGGTTTGCATGGCAGCCTCCGTCATCAGTTTATGAGTGTGTGTGAATGGATGAATGCGACACACAATTCCGTAAAGCACTCTGAGTGCGCTATGGCTGTATCTTGCGCCCTGCTTTATGATTAATCTAGCAGTGTGTTTTATGTTACCTCAGGTACCTACGTTACCTGAAACTCTCTTAAACGCGCATCTTGTCTGTGATTTGCTGGAACAGTTTGTTATGTTTTTATGGTCTAGGTTTACCCAGGTTGTTTTTGGAGCCTGGGCTGTCCAGAGATTGCGTTTTTTACAGTGTATTCAGGACACAGACAGCTAGCGGTTGGTTAGGTGATGTTTGCAGTAAGTGACATAAAATGTTTTAGCGTAAAAAATGCGTGGCATCGCTTAGAGCACCTTTAATTTATTTTTGTTTGGTTGTTTATTGGCTACTGTGCCAAGTCCCCAACCCAAAGCCTAAGGAATATAACACGTTTCCTGTGTGTAGCTTAATTGAAATTGATGATGTTGACTGTTGAGCATGCCATCAGCAAGTCTGTTTTAAACCCTCTACTGAACTGGAGCTGACATCATTAAAACATTAAAACTGTGAGGATTATACTGTTTATGTAATGACTGCTAGTCAGTTGATTTCTTTGACGTCTTGTTCTTGTATAGAAAAAAAAAGTTTTATGTTTTCATTAATTACCATTTTGAGAGGGCAATTAAATGCTGCCTAGTTCGCCTGCCCACCTTTTAGCATCTCTCTTTTTATCCTTTAGCGCCAGCTGCCATTTCCCAAGTAGCCTCCCTCCACTCCAGAGAAATATGACTAACTGACAGAGCTGGTGGGAAATGGTTTTGTATTGATTGCCTGTGATGAATATGAGTGTGTGTGTGTGTGTGTGTGTGGTTTAAGTGGTATTGCGACTGTGTCAGCGAGCCTCCACTGCTGTTAAACACTGCTGCTTGGGGATTGCTAACAGCGGAAGACTTGCGTCGGAGGATCATTTTTGCGGTCAGATCCGATCCACATGTTCCACTCTTCGCTGTTCCATCGATTCAGTTTGAAATGACCTATTGACCTACATTCATTCCCTTCAGGCTAATGTGATTTCCCTTGTCGTATCCACTCCCTGACTTAGAGGCATGGGGTTCATCTGAAATGGAGATGTCTGTGCTTACATGCCATGAAATTACACAGCCCAAGAGCGTTATTGGCCAGGCCGTAACGCCACATTTTAAAGGAGACCTCCGGCAATTTTTCCACATATCTCTGTTTCTCGGTCACCGAGTACTGTCTGTACGAATAAAAGCAAAAAACAGAAAATAATTGGTGCAACTTGTAGCTTGAGTAGCCAGGCTGGCAGCTACAGTGCTACACTCTGGTCTTAAACACAGCCACATGGCTCACTTCCATTGACTTGCATTGTATGTACTGCAGCACCCAATAAGTATAAGTAAAGGTATAGTATAAGTATATATACTCTTTTGATCCCTTGAGGGAAATTTGGTCTCTGCATTTATCCCAATCCGTGAATTAGTGAAACACACTCAGCACACAGTAAACACACAGTGAGGTGAAGCACACACTAATCCCGGCGCAGTCAGCTGCCTGCATCAACAGCGGCGCTCGGGGAGCAGTGAGAGGGTTAGGTGCCTTGCTCAAGGGCACTTCAGCCGTTTCTACTGGTCGGGGTTCGAACCGGCAACCCTCCGGCTACAAGTCCAAAGCACTAACCAGTTGGCCACGGCTGCCCCCAAAATAAAAATACAATACAAAGCACGCTCGTACAAAGTGGTATTCCAAGAGAGCCTGGCTGGTGCTAGCTGGTTTGCATGATAACTTCAGTGAATATCTGGGCAGCACAGAAGAGAGAGCAAGGCGTTTTTGGCACAAATTCGAAACTGTTGTTGTTTTTTTCACATTGTGGTGATATTTTAGGGTCGTTTTTGAGTGTTGTAAACGATAGCCTATAAAAAAAACTCCATATAGTACCTTTAAGTGAACACTGATAACTCACCAATGTTTTGAGTTTTAAGATCAGATCCGGAAGCACTCAGAGGGCTGCACCTTGATGTTACTGTAGCTACCTTGCTCCTTATCAGATTATCAGATTTTAATTGCTATTTTAGGTCACATTATTACCCTATTATATTCCTTGTTTTTTTTTTTTGACTGCATCTGAACTGCGCGAGTGTTTTTCCTTTTCTGATATGAATGAAATGAGTGTATCCTGTGCTCCCCTGTCTGTGAGGTCAGATTAGCCTCTCTGTGTCGGCTCAGTGTCCTCTCATGCTGTGTGTGTTTTTCTCCGCTGCAAGGAAAGCCGAGTGTGACAGGAGGGGAGACGGGGCAGGCCTCCCGGTTGGGCGGATCAGCTGTGTGAAGATCCTGCCCGTAGGCCGCAGGGCTCTGTAAAGGCTCAGACTCGGGGCCATGCTGTGTTTGTTTCTGTATCTCTGGCTCTGTGTTTCCCTTTGGGCTATTTTCAGCCACTGACAGGAAGTGATGTATTACTCCTGCTGCCTGGTCTCTGGGACGGCAGCTTGTGCTGGGCTGATCATGTGTACGGAGGACAGACCAGTGGTGGGATGGCTCCGATCTGGCTCCGATCTGGCTCTGATCTGGCTCCGATCTGGCTCCGATCTGGCTCCGATCTGGCTCTGATCTGGCTCTGATCTGGCTCCGATCTGGCTCTGATCTGGCCTGGACCTAAATGTGGTTGCAGTTTTCCTGTCAAGACTTGAGGAAGTATTCGAGTTGTTTTGGTGTGTTCTCATGGCTGAAGAATGTTGGTAGATGGGATGGCAAATGCATGTTAATAAGAGGCTGTATTGGGTTGTATTCTATCCCCCCAAAAAATAAAAATGTTGTCTATTCTAAAACAGAAGGCGAGTGTACATAGATGATCATGGATGTGTTAATGAGGACTGGTGAACTTCCTGTTCCTGTGCGCATATTCATACTCCTATTGTGTGTGTGTGTGTGTGTAAGATGGAATGTGTCGAAGGCTCTCTTCATTCTTGTGTTATGGCGTACTGGGACACCATGAGTCTTTGGGAAAGATGGAAACAATGCATTCCCAAGGGTACGGCACAAAGTGCAGCCATAAATAGTTAGGACTGTACTTTGGCATTTTGTAAAAAAAAAAACAACTTCCATGCTGAGCTCAGTAGTCTCCCTCCACTAAGTAATTTGTTAAGAGGGAATTTAAACTCCAGCAATCGTGCTGGAGCCCTTTTAAACGCTGATCCCGCTGGAGAAAATGCCCTGGCAGTTTAGCTGTGCGGGAATGTGTTTCCCCGCTATGGAAATGGTCTTTTAATGACGCCTGCCTTTATATGGTCTGCCCACACTGGCGGTCCCCTCTGCTTCGGTTGATTTGCAGCTCTGCGTCCACGCTTGCGTGTTCTCTGTCCCTCTCCCTCTCCCTTGCTCTCTTGCTCTCTTGCTCTCTCTTTCCCTCTCAATCTCTCTCCCAGTCTCTCTCTTTCTTTCTTTCTCCCTTGCTCTCTCTCTCCCTCGCAATCTCTCTTTATTGCTCTCTTGCTCTCTCTTTCCCTCTCAATCTCTCTCCCAGTCTCTCTCTTTCTTTCTTTCTTTCTTTCTTTCTGTCTGTCTGTCTGTGTGTGTCTCTCTCTCTCGCTCTCTCTCTCTCTCTCTCTCTCTCTCTCTCACTCTCTCTCTCTCTCTCTCTCTCTCTCTCTCTCTCTCTCTCTCTCTCTTTCTTGCAGTCCTGCTTTCTGGACATTTCAACAAGGGCAGAGTAAAACCTGCCGTTTGTGTGTGCGCAAGCAAGCACCACTGTGAGTCCTGGGCATTTTAACAAGGGTACTGCAGAACTGTCTGTGTGTGTGTGTGTGTTTTCTCTGCATGAAACAGCTGCTTTGGAACAACTGCAACACAGAACCGCTCAGCAGTTCCTCGCCAGACTCTCTCCAGAAATACTTTCGGAACCTTTCTCACTTCTAACCCCAAGGCCCCATTTAAAAAAATAAATAAAAAAAAACAGGAAAAAATTGGATGACTAGGCAGGCTGCATCTGTCAAAGCTCAACTTATTTTTTTGTGCTCAGTTAAGTTGATCTTTGGCAACTTCACTGTGTTTGGTTTGTGTGTGTGTGTGTGTGTGTGTGTGTGTGTGTGTGTGTGTGTACATCCCAGAGCAAACCTCTGGTTACCATGGAAACGGAGAGAGACCCCCCCCCCCCCCCCCATCCCCTCCAATCCCCCTCATCAGTGCAGCGTCCAGTTAAGAGCGCTGTGCTCCTCCTGCTCCCTAACTGGATCGCCTAACAGGCTTACACACTTACACACACACACACACACACTCTCTCACACACACACACACACACACACACACACACACACTCACTCCAGCCTCCCCTCCTGGGTTTGTTTACTGAATTAAATTGTCTAATCAGATCTCTGGGGAAACAAGTGGTGGAGTGAGAGCGCGGAATGCTGGCGGCCTGAGAGCGGTTAGTCTCTAATGGCCAGGAATCCGACGCAGGCCCTGCCGGGCCCAGACTGGCCCAGCGGAGGCTGAGCGCAAGATGGGAATATGGGACGCACGGTTTGGGCATGACGACAGCGCAGGACGACACACTCACGCTCGCTTGCTGGCTGCTTCCCCTTATCTTGTGTTTTCTGGAGGGTTTCTGTAGAGCGCAGTGGGCATTATTAATAGTGTCCCAGGTCCCTCTCCCCCATGCTGGATGCTGATCTCACACACACACACACACACACACACACACACACACACGCGCACATACACACACACAGACCCACACACACACACACACACACACACACACACACACACACACACGCGCACATACACACACACAGACCCACATACACATACGCACAGACCCACATACACATATACACACACACACATATACACACACACACGCACACACACACACAGACAGACGCACATACACAAGTATGCCGAGTAGACGTGTATTCTGGATTCAGATTCCTATCCATGACCCATGTCCCTAATCTGGATCATGGCCATTCCAGAGTTGATTCTCCTCTGACATTCTGACATTCTAAATTCCTTCCTAAGTATGAGGGGGCATTCAGGAGGTTGTGGTGTGTTGTAGCCTTTTCTCCGTTGCATCTCTGAGCCCATCCGTACTGTGTGGTGCTTTCATGACCCACAATACTGAAGGTGGGAGAGACCCAGCTACAGAATGGGATCAGGCGGCCCTTGTTGAGGCTCCGCTGTTAAACAAACCTGACCAGGAGCTAGATGGTCATCTGCTGTTTTACACAGAAAGCCCTGTGTTCCTTCGGCCCCTGCACAGAGCTCCTGTGGTGCAGCCTGGCTTTGACCGTAACCTGCGGGTTGCAATCCGAGACTGGCGTTTTTGTTGTGTGTGGTTTGGGGCGGTGTATCAGAAAGCCACACAAGTTTCAAGTGTCTGGCTGTGGCAATGCAATGGATTGGATTAGGTAAGACCGTACGGCCGGCGATACTGTGCGAATGGCCTTGCACTTCATTTTAGTGGACAATCAAGAATGTATAAATAGATCTCCAAAGCCTGTGTGTATATATAGGGCGAAAAGGCTGTTTTGGTTTTACTCTCATGGCGTCCTTTGGAAAGCAGGAAGGACATAAGATTTGGGTTCTCCAAGGCCGAGGGTCATCTGCATCTTTGTGAAGGTCGAGGATGGAGGCGTCTTTCTGTTTTGTGTACTTTCTCGGCCACCTAACTCTGTGAGGCGGTGTTGGACTATCTATAATGCTCTAATGTCTTTGGAAATGGAGGCAAGCCAGTCTACTGCATCTGCATGAGAGAGACCCAGACCCACACACATACTCTTTGGCATCCTCTTGAGGGCTGAGCACGGTGTCTGGCCCTGTACCCAGTAGGGGTGGGCGATATGGACAAAAAATAATATCTCGATATTTTTTGTGATTTTGACGATAACGATAATTAGTCGATATCCTTTAAAAAAAATTGTAAAAGTCCGAGTTACTTTATAGCTCATTATTTATGAATAGCATCAATACAATAATAACCAATAACCTAACCTGTGACTTTTTAACCAAATCAACCAATGCATTGTCACTCTATAACACATTTCCATTTTTGCCCCCACTTGTGTGTGTGGCAATGACATGGTCTAGCCAGCTACATTAGAGAAGATGAATAGGCCTAACAGTTTCCCAAGAGAAAGTCTGAAGCTGAAGTTCCTTTCAAAAACCTTTACTTAGAATTCACTGTAAAACTAAGCAGACCAACAGAGTACATCTCAGTTATTTCCTTCGATGTTTTGTTTAACAGAAATCATGTAGGCTAGCATTCCAAGTTACAGAATAGAAACTAATGCGTTAGCTTATGGCTAATGTATATGAGAAATCCCATAGAGATGCTAACGGTTAGCATAATTGATACACAGATATTTATAGTGAACTTCAGTCAATTTACAAAAGGGTTACATGAGAAGAGTTCTTTGTTTACAACTGACTATTAAAATTCTCAAAGGCTAATGTTTTCTCTCCATATAATACCATGTAGGAAAAATGTGACTGTCCCATCAATGCTACGTGAACAGAGCTCTGCACAAAATCCCAAGTAGCCTACATCTTGGTTGTGACTCGCGCTACACAAAATAAACATTAGGCCTGCGTGTGACAAGGTGGACCCACTAGCGATCATGTGACATTTGCTCTGCTGCAACCAGGGGCTTCTCTCGCATACACCTCTTGTATTTAGTGAATGTATGGGGTTTCAATGCGTGATTTTGAGTGTTTTTTTCCCCATAAGTAATTTAAATACTCGATAATGTAAATTTGCACATCGTTAAAACAACAATCACGATATTATCGCAGACGATATATATCGCCCACCCCTACCGGGTTGCGTCTCCGTCTAAACGGCTAAACCTTCAACCTAAAGTCTTCATATAAACAAAGATTTCCCCCTGAGAATGCTCGTCTAAACGCGAATAAAAAAAATGAAGACGAGACGCCACTTCTGCGTCTTCTCTTTTCACCGTATAAACGTAGCCTCTATTACATTTCTTCCGCCTATGGAAAATTGTGTTAGCGCTGAGGATGTTTGCATCCTTTCGACATCACCCCCCTCCGGGCACTCTCTCTCTCTCTCTGCCCTGCAGGCCAGGATTCAGTGTGTGTTGGTCTACACATGTGTACTTTTTTGACATGTGTTCTGCTGTCAATCTCTAAAGACTCCAGCAGTCATCTCACGTTTCCCATCATTCAGACATCTCACTGACCTACAGGCATTTAAAGCCCAGCAAGCCCAGCATCCATCCAGCTAGAGCAGTGAAGTGAATGACTTCTCCTGAAGTTATTCAGACTTGGTTGGCTTGTTTGGTTGGGTGGTTTTATAGAGTTCTGTATAAATAAATGGAATGGCCATGTGCATTTCAGTTGTGTGAAGTTGTGTTTAATTGAACTTAATTGTGCGTTTATAGGTTTTGGGGAGTTTGGTTTTATAGTATGGAACTGTACATTGGTTCATTTCCTACTTCTTTGCCTTTTGATGAATGTCTGTCTAGTGCCAAGGCAATTGTTTTTATTGCTTCAATCACTGAAGCATTCGCCATACGCCCAGTCTACACTTAGCAGTAACTTAAGTTTCAGTCATTAAAGAACTAACCAACTCTCTCTCTCTCTCTCTCTCTCTCTCTCTCTCTCTCTCTCTCTCTCTCTCTCTCTCTCTCTCTCTCTCTCTCTCTCTCTCTCTCTCTCTCTCTCTAGTCAAGCCGTTCACCTCCAAAGTGAAGCAGATGCGGCTGCATAAGGAGGACTTTGAGATCTTGAAGGTGATTGGCCGAGGAGCCTTTGGAGAGGTAAGGAACTTCACGCCATTGGCTGTTGAGGAGGGGAGCACCTCGGAGACAGAGCTGAAGCGAAACGCTCACTGGACCTCCTCCAGGCAGTGACATTTTAGCCATGACTCCAGGAATCCTTAGAAATCTGGGATGTTTTGTTGAGAGAGAGAGAGAGAGAGAGAGAGAGAGAGAGAGAGAGATAGATAAATAAATGTCAGAGCCGGTTCAACAGTCACGTATTTGTTAAGGATGTCTAATAAATGACGATTACCTCATGTCTTTACCATGTAGGCCTAGTTTACACAGCAGAGAGGCTTTGCTGAAGGCACACAGCAGTAAAGCTGAAGCGCTAGCCTAGCCTAGCCTAGCCTAGCCTAGCGCTAGCGTGCAGCATCTCTAAAAGCAGCCTCTGGGGAATGGCTGTGGTGTGTCAGTGGTGAAGGTTGTTATGAGGACACATAAACATGTGGTCTGCACTCCCGGCGTGTGTTTGTTGATTTCTCATGCACTCACCCTGTGCCTCAGGTTTGGCCTGTGAACAGGTCTGGCACTCATGTATGCCAACCACGTACGTACAGTCTCAGAGCTCCCTATTAGGGCCAGGTTAATCTGAGTACCCAGAAGTTCGCATCATGCTGAACGAACTTCTGGGCCAAAACCTTCACAACCGGAAAACTTTCAGAGATGCCCACTGATCTCACTGATCTCACTTCCGTTGTGTTCATGGGCAAAAGTTCCTACTGAAACCAGTGCGAAATGGCTGCCGATACAAACGTAATTGAAGCATGTTTAGAGTCGATTTTTGAAGAAATTGAAGTTCCTAACAACAGTTGCTTTAAACCTCTGCAAAAGTTTTGTCTCATTTGCCTAAGCAAAGGCTAATCAGAGATGGCTACAGAGGCAAACTAAACGCCATCATTTTGGTTGTTAGTTCGGTAATTAGGTGATGGAGCAGGTGATGGAGCAGGTGATGGAGCAGGTGATGGAGCAGGTGATGGAGCAGGTGATAGAGCAGGTGATGGAGCAGGTGATTGAGCAGGAGATGAAGCAGGTGATGGCGCAGCTTAAGTGAGTGAGAGGAGAAGAGAGGGAGCAACTGACAGTGAGGTCTGCAGGCAAGAGAGAGGTGGGACAGGGGGAACAGGGTGAGAGAGAAGCAGGAGGAGAGGTGTGAGAGAAGGAGAGGGAAAGGGGGAGAGGGAAAGGAGGAGAGGAGTGGAGGTGGGAAATGAGGAGAGGATCGAGAGAGAAAGAGGAGAGGTGGGAGAGGGGAAGAGCGTCTGCTTTCCCCTAGGTCCTCTCCCTCCTCTCTCGCTCCGCTGCCCTCAGCCTCCCCCGCTCAGCTGTAATCTGCTGATGTCTGAAGAAAGCCTCATTTAGGATACGGTATTCTGTTTGTCCCTCTTGGGCCCCTGTAGTTGTGTGTAAAACGTTTGGCTCTAGAACTGTCTGTGCAGTATATTTGTATTATTTCGCACCACACTTTCTCTCAGCCTCAGTTGAGGCAAGATGAGTTGAGGGCCAAATGGGTTGGGTTCACTGGTGGAGGGGTTTGGTGGAGGGGTTGAGTGTAGGGGTGTGGAGAGAGAGGTTGTGCCTTGCAGCAGAGGCATAGCCTATTCACCAGAGAGACAGGATCAGACTCACGCCAGCACAATAGAACTGATGCCAAGGACATCGCGATCCCCGATCAAACCACTCTAGAATAAGAGCATACTTAAGAATGTTGTTGATGCTGAAGAATGTGTGTGTGCGTGTGTGTGAGTTGACAAATGAGAAGTGTTAGTTTGTTCATTTGAGGTGTGTGTGTGTGGTCATCATGTACTCCTCTCTGAAGCACGACATACACATCTTGTTTATTTTATGTAAAATATCAGTAAGCTGAGAATTTAGACGCTGAAATGAAATCTTTATCTGTCCCGACCGAGCTCTCCTCTTGATGTCCCTGCAGTAAGCCTGTTAACCTCAGCTCCACAAAGAAAGTTCTTGTGTCCCGTTGGAGGCCAATCTCAACAATGCAGATATGTTCACATGACATGGGGATATGACAGGGCTTCTCGGAACGCAGAATGTTACAGTAACCAAGCTTCCAAATTAGATTTAGATTTAGTTCTAGTTCTGTTTATAGCCTGGGTCTGGGTGGCTGTGCAGGCCAGATGAACAGAAGAGGAGGGGGGGTGGGGGTGGGGGTGGTGGTGGTGGTGGTGGTGGTGTGTTGAGGGTGCGATGTCGTTGGCTACGTCGGTGTTTTCTCTCTCCGTGTAAACTTTAGTAACCTCTCGCTTGGGCTGGAATGTACAGAATTCTCAATGAAAGCTTGTTTTGGCCACTTAGATGGGGATGGGAGGGAGGTAGAGAGGGAGGGAGGGAGTGAATCCTGCACTTGTTTCCCTTGGACAGTCTTAGGCGCTGGGTGAACGCCGCGCCGCTCTGCTGCCCTGAGCTCCACTGTTTTGCTTTTCCTTTTTCTTTTTTCTTCGTCGTCTTCTTCGTCTTCTTCTTCTTCGTCTTCGTCCTCGTGTTCTTCTGCTCCCTTTCTTCTCTGTGCTCCCATGGTCGGCAGGAAAATAGAGAGAGCAGTATTCTCCTCCCCAGCCAGCACGCTGGAGCTGAGATATGCGAATGGAGTGTTTGCTGTCGGAAACACGCGCCTCCAGGCATGTTTAGACACATTGCTCCCAGCTTGTGTGTGTGGGGGGGACTTGCACACACAGGAGGTCCTTGTGGGATGTAGACAGTGTGAATGAACAAGGAGAGGGGAACAGCGGGCTGCCTTTGCGGATGAGGCTGCCAGACTGAAGCTGTGTAAATAAAAACACACACGTGTGCGTGCCCGTGTGTGTGTGTGTGTGCGCGTGCGTGCATGCGTGCATGTCAGTGGTGAGTGGCTCCTAAAAACACAGCATCTCCTCACTAAATGAGCTCCAACCCCGGTAGTGCATGTTCAAAGCTCAGTGCTGCCCAAACATCATGCAAGGATGCACAGTCCTCCCCTCAGCCCTTCACATATAATTGGATCCCTCTCTAAGATTACAGTGGCTTCAGCCACACACTCAGACCCAGTGGTCCAGTCGGAGGGTCCGTGCCAACAGGAAGCTGTTTGGCTACAGAGTCTCGCCATGATGGACAAGACCTCATATGTTTGTGTTTGTGTTTGTGTTTGTGTTTGTGTTTGTGTTTGTGTTTATGTTTATGTTTATGGTATTTGGTAAACACTTTTGTCCAAGGTGATATCAATGTGCATCTGTAATGATGTCAAAATGACTTTCAGTAGGACTGCTGTTTGATCTTAGCTGTTAAATGAATCCGCTCCGCCAAGGAAAGAACTTTTATGAACATGCCCCCAGAGTGTAGCACTGTAGCTGCCTGGTTGCTCTAGCTGTTGGCTGCAGCAACTCAAGCTAGGTAGAACAGATCTATTGTTCCCCCCCCCCCCCCCCCCAATTGACAGTACTCTGTGACCTCGAGAAACAGATATCTATGTTAAAAATGGCTGGAATTCTCCTTTAAAGCCATCAAATAAACCGATCTATCGGCCAGTCTTCCATCGGACACCCCATGTGTGTCTGAATAGAGAGAGAGGAGAGACTAGATGTCCTGCAGACACTGTGCTTTCTGCAGGGATGATTTGTTCGATTGAGGAGAGATAGCTGTTGCCTGTTGTGTTCTGGCAAGATGATGTGCTGTTGAGAGAGGCGCCTATTGTGTTGTGGAGAGGTGCTCATAGGGAAGTGTGTTTGTCAGGCCTGGTGTGTGTGTGTGTGTGTCTGCGTCTGTGTGTGTTGTGTTTGTGTCAGGCATGGGCTGTGTGTGTGTGTGTGTGTGTGTATATCTGCGTCTGTGTGTGTGTGTGTTTGTGTCAGGCATGGGCTGTGTGTGTAACCCAACACCTGGTGTTGCAGCCTCTCCTGCCCTGGTGGCGTCGTCAGGCACCAGCCCTGACAGCATGACTGCCTATCAGTCTAGCGCATCTCTTAGCTTACACACACACACACACACACACACACACACACACCTTTCCTTATTCTTTTTTCCTGGCACTGACCCATGGCTCTTCATCTGCAGCATGGCAGCTGTGTCACAGCATGCCATGATGTACTGTACCTGCCCTCCTAGGTGAGGCTGCTTTCTTGTCTTGCCAGAGGCGAGGCAGGCCGCCTTTTTAGGAGCTGGAGTCGTCTTCCCGCTCGTGTGAACGGTCCAGTAGTGCACTTCATTGTGCACTCAGCTCAGAATATTACACACTGATAAGAGCATTCCATTTCATTCACAGAAATGTTGTTGTTGTGTGTGAATGCTCCAGTTGTCTGGTTAAGTTCTGTTGTGCTAAGAAAGTTCCATTCCATTCAGAAGGTTTTGTTGTGCCTACAATGTTCCATTCCACTCCTAAGTGTCTGGTGCCAGTTGCACAAAACACCTTAAGATTTTTTGCTTAAGTATGACTTAAGTTAAGGCTTAATTTATCCTTAGGTAAGGGATTTATTTAAGGATTTTGCGCAGAATACCTTAAATAGCTGTCTTAGTTAAGGAAAGACGTTAAGGGATTTACTGCATTGAAAGAGAATTCTACAGTTTCCACAGAGATTGTTTGTTAGTAAATTTGCACTTGCTTTTCTGAGGGTGCGGATTTTGTCAAATACCAGTTACTATACTAGCAAACTTGTCAAATACCAGTTACTATACTATACCATACAAATACCACATTACAAATCTGTAACATTACTTTGAGAAGTTTGACAGTTGACAGCCAAACACTGCACAGGAACATTAATTCCACAATGTTAGCCATAATTATATAAATGCACCTATCAATAGCTAATGTTTGCGATAGTAGGCAATCCCACCAAATACATTAAACCTCACATTAATGATCTTACCTTCATAATTTTCGCTGAATTGTATCCATGTATCAAGTAAAGCCTGATACAGACATGTACTGAACAACAGCTAACAGCTAGTTAGAGATTATCCTGACTGTCATAAGTGCACCAAAATAAACTTTTTTTTTTTTACGTTTTGCGTAGCGAACCAAACTGAAGCTCATGGTAGGCTAACAGTTAGGACATCAGACTTTAATTCTGTAAACCACTTGAATTCTGTAAACCACTAGCCTGGCGGGCCATCCTATATCATTGACATGTATAGTCTGGAATCGAATCATTAACCTGCTTAATCCAAGGGGCGGGCAGAGAATTGTCTTTCAAACTGCCTAGGCATGCAATAGGCCAGCGCTACGACCATATCCGTATCCGGTCGGCAAAACTGCAAATACATCCTTCTTCGAAAAGAATGACTTAAGTGCATTGTGTTGCTCTACTTTCAAAGAAAAGCACAAGTCCAACACCTCCAAAGTTGACGCCAACGCCGATTCAAACAACCGCTCTTCGTTCGCCATAGCCACCTTCCTTGTTGTTCACCGTCGCAGGATGTCGTTATCCTGTTAAGCCCGCCTTAAGACGCTCTAACGAAATAGAGCACTGTGATTGGAGAACATCCACGGTGTTAAGCTAATAGAAATTCCTATGGTTCGATACTAGACGTACAGGCTGAGCAAATTAATTTGCCGCCGCTAGGGTGCGTCTAGATTTCTAGGCTAGTAAACCACAGTAACAGTATAAGGCATGATTCTGATTAGAAGAGTAACGTTAAGCATATTAGCGGAGAAGTTTTATTTTCAGGGAGAAAACCTTAAATACTTAAGTGAACACTTAGGCTTAATGATGTTTTGGGCAAACAATTTTATTTTAAAGCAACCTTAAATCAGAATTTAAGAAAAATCTTAACTTAAGGTGTTTTGTGCAACCGACCCCTGTTGTGTTAAGAATGTTCCTATGAGCTGATGACGTGCCCCTGTTCTGTTCTGTGTTCTGAATTCTGGTTCTTGTGTTTCAGGTTGCTGTGGTGAAGGTGAAGAATGCAGATAAAGTGTTCGCCATGAAGATCCTCAACAAGTGGGAGATGCTGAAGAGAGCTGAGGTAAGCTTCCTGAACACAGACCTGAGGTATGGTTCCTGAACCTCCACAGTACTGAGGTATGGTTCCTGAACCTCCACAGTACTGAACACAGTCCTGAGGTATGGTTCCTGAACCTCCACAGTACTGACCACAGTCCTGAGGTATGGTTCCTGAACCTCCACAGTCCTGAGGTATGGTTCCTGAACCTCCACAGTACTGACCACAGACCTGAGGTAAGGTTCCTGAACCTCCACATTACTGACCACAGTCCTGAGGTATGGTTCCTGAACCTCCACAGTCCTGAGGTATGGTTCCTGAACCTTCACAGTACTGACCTCAGTTCTGAGATATGATTCCCGAGGGCTGTACTACGGAGAGAGGTATGTGGCTAACCCGGGTAACTTCAGAAGTAACTTTTGATCTCTAAAAGAACACTGCACTGAGCAGCTATTGTTTCTAGAGTGACGTGTTGTTTGGAGATCAGCGGTTAGTCCTAAATTTACCTGGGTAAGCCAATAACCTTGCTTTGTAGTACACCCCTCTGATCTCCACACAAGCCCATGAGTGATAAAGAATGAACGCAGAGTCCTGATAGAACCTGTTCTTACTTACCAGCCTCACAATAGGATAAGAGATGATCCGCACACCAGATAGCTTTTAAAAAGAAAAATGATTATAAATGGGAGCTATCTGGTGCGCGGATCCTCTCTTATCCTCTTGTGATGCTTTGGTACTGGATCCTGCACCCATCCAACTTTGGCTTGGGATGTGTGTGGCCTTACACTTCTACTTACCAGCCTGGCTCGTCTGTATCTGCACAATCGTAACTGCATTAGTTGTCCTAAAGTAATGATCAGGTAGAGAGCTGCAGTTCATGGTTACGGTAATGATAACCTTTAGTGTGTTGTAATGTTAGTGTAATGGCTGTAAAATAGTGGTAATGATGATCGGCATAAACTGTAATCAATGTGATTCTTTAATGGGTGTGTGTGTTTATGGCAATAACTTTTAGTGAATTGTACTATTGGCACTGCTCCCCGAGCGCCGCTGTAGCAGGCAGCTCACTGTGTCGGGATTAGTGTGTGCTTCACCTCACTGTGTGTTCACTGTGTGCTGAGTGTGTTTCACTAATTCACGGATTGGGATAAATGCAGACCAAATTTAACAAATTTCAAAGAGTATACATACTTAATTATACTTGAGGCAGGACAATGAATGGTCATTGGTATTCAGTACTGGACGCTGTGTGTTTGTGTGGTGTGGTGTTGATGTGCTGTGATGTCTCACCCCCCAGACGGCGTGCTTTCGGGAGGAACGGGACGTGCTGGTGAACGGCGACAACCAGTGGATCACCACGCTGCACTACGCATTCCAGGACGACAACTTCCTGGTGAGTTGCGAGTCGTGAGTCGCCGTCTCCTGGCCCTGCTGAAGCTCATGCTCATGCTCGGGTTTGTGTAGCAGTCACTGTCCAGGGGTGCGTTTCCCAAAACCATAGTTGCTAACTAAGTTAGCAACTAAGTTAGCAACTTTGTTGGTTGCAATGCAATTTCTCATTGCCAAACAACTAAGTTGCTAACAGGTTAGCAACTATGGTTTTGGGAAACGCGCCCCAGTTGGGTGGATGAGGTGTGTGATGGAGTCGCAGAGCAGCTGGCTGTATGTAGTGGGTGATGTAGTTGTAGAGCAAATGGGTGGATGATGTGTGTTAATGTGGTTGTAGGGTAGTTGGGTGGATGATGTGTGTTGTGTACTCATAGGGGAGTTGGGTGAGGTGTGTAATGTACTCAGGGCAGTTGGGTGAGGTGTGTAATATACTCATAGGGCAGTTGGGTGAGGTGTGTTATGTACTCATAGGGGAGTTGGGTGAGGTGTGTAATGTACTCAGGGCAGTTGGGTGAGGTGTGTAATATACTCATAGGGCAGTTGGGTGAGGTGTGTTATGTACTCATAGGGCAGTTGGGTGAGGTGTGTAATGTACTCAGGGCAGTTGGGTGAGGTGTGTAATATACTCATAGGGCAGTTGGGTGAGGTGTGTTATGTACTCATAGGGGAGTTGGGTGAGGTGTGTAATGTACTCAGGGCAGTTGGGTGAGGTGTGTAATATACTCATAGGGCAGTTGGGTGAGGTGTGTTATGTACTCATAGGGGAGTTGGGTGAGGTGTGTAATGTACTCATAGGGCAGTTGTGTGAGGTGTGTTATGTACTCATAGGGCAATTGTGTAGTGCATCCCCATCTCTCTGTTCACAGTACGAAATGCATAGTAGTAGACATAGTAGTAGACATAATGGAAACCTCTCCTGGGTGTGTCCTCCCAGCTCCCAGGCATGAGGGAGTCCATCCCCTGTGTGCTGTGGGCAGCTCCAGTAAGGCTAGTGAGCTGACTCGGGTGCATCAGATCTGATTCAGCTGCATGGGGGAGGTCTCTGCTATCGATTGGTCAGGTCTGATTCAGCTGCATGGGGAGGGGGGCTGTGTCCAGGTGGATTCGTTGGTGTCTCTCTCTGCTATTGATTGCATAGGTCTGATTCAGCAGCACTGTAGGTCAGTTTCCATGGCTGGCCAACAAACACACACACACACACACACACACACACACACACACACACACACACACACACACACACACACACACACACACACACACACACACACACACACACACACACACACACAGACACAGACGAGTGATAGACAGGGCAACGCCCTGGAGCGTAGACTTGCAGTCCCCCTGCAGAGAGCCGACTGCTTCCTCTGGGCACTCAGGGTTCCCAGACTGTCTACTATCATGTGTACACACACACACACACACACACACACACACACACACACACACACACACACACACACACACACACACACACACACACACATACACACACATACCTTAAACCACTAACACAGGTATCACAGTGAGTACTACTCATACAGAAACCCACCCTCCCACACACACATCTCATGCTTTTCACACATTTTCTCTTACATATACACTCATTGTCTTTTACATACAATGACACACACAGCCTCACACTCACCAATTCACACACACACACACAAAGTCATTTATCTGTGGGTGTGTGTGGGCATGTTTCCCACGTGTGTGTGTGAACTTTTCTCCTCCTCTCCCATGCATCTCACGGGAGTGCTGAACTCGTCATCAGCCATTAGCGAGTGTCATTAAAGCTGACCTTTCAAAAGGCTTCATTGGCGGTGGATTATGATCAGAAGCAGAGGGCGTCAGGCAGGCAGGGTTGTCTCAGATCACGGAAAGGTCACAGTAATGGTGGAGAAATAGAGGAGGAAGATGTGGATTAGTCCACTCCATGATTCATGGAGTCATAACGCACATAATGCAGACACACAGAATCTCAGGCAGGAGTCAATTAGGGAAGGTGAAGTCATACTCTCATACGCTCATGTTCTTACTCACACTCACACACACACACTCACACACACACACACACTCACACACACACATTCACACACACTCACTCTCTCACTAGCGCTCACACACTCACACACACACATTCACACACACTCACTCTCTCACTAGCGCTCACACACACACACACACACACTCACACACACACACACACACAAACTCACACTCACACACACAAACTCACACACTCACTCACACACACATACACAAACTCACACACACACACACACACACACACACACACAAATTCACACACACACACACACACACACACACACACACACACACACACACACAAACTCACACACACAAACTCACACACACACACACACACACACACACACACACACTCACACACACACACACACACACACAAACTCACACACTCACACACACACACACACACATACACAAACTCTCACACACACACACACACACACACACACACACACAAATTCACACACACACACACACACACACACACACACACACACACACACACACACACACACACACAAACTCACACACACACACACACAAACTCACACACACACACACAAACTCACACACACAAACTCACTCTCTCCCTCTCTCTCTCACACACACACACACACACACACACACACACCCTTTTGGTTAACACGCCTGTCTTCTGTGCTGCCTGCAGTACCTAGTGATGGATTACTACGTGGGCGGTGACCTGCTGACCCTGCTCAGTAAGTTTGAGGACCGTCTGCCGGAGGACATGGCTCGCTTCTACCTGGCCGAGATGGTGCTGGCCATCCACTCTGTCCATCAGCTTCACTACGTCCACAGGTGAGGCTGCATACCTGCACACACACCACGATGAAAACAGCAACACACACACACACACATTTACACACACATGCACACATGGCTGCTGTACAACCACAGGTGAGGCTACACACCTGGTGGCCCTCTGCAATAAAATCAACAAACACATTTACACACACACACACATATTTACACACACACACACACACACACACACACACACACACACACACACACACACACACACACACACACACATATTTACACACATATGCACACATGGCTGCAGTACAACCACAGGTGAGCCTACACACCTGGTGGCCCACTGCAATGAAAGCAACATACACATTTACAGACACACACACACACACGGTGTGTGTTTGTGATCACTTGGGCTTGCACAACTCTAAAGCTGCTGTCAAGGTGCTTGTGTAGTTTCTGCTAGTGTTTTTCAGGGTTGTTATAGACGTATGTGTTGATGTTGGGTTTACTGGGTGTATTACAAAATGGACCTGGCATGGAATGGATTTGTTTTTGGAGGCAGACTGGATGGGGGGCTGAAGGCTGTGAAGACACACACACACACAACACACACAACACACACAACACACACAACACACACAACACATACATTCATACTCGCTTCTCACACTGAGTGTACTCCAGATGTAGTCAGATAGGAATCACTATCCTCACACACACTCATTCACTCACTCACTCTTGTCATACACACACACACACACACACAAGCGTGGGAACTGGTGCTCCACAGTGGCACAGGAAGTGAGCCCAAACAACATCATTTCCTTTTTTCTCTGGATTGGCTCAGAGGGAGTAGAGCTTAGCTGAGCTATACTCCCACAACTTTAGTGTTTGTGTGTGTGTGTGTGTGTGTGTGTGTGGTGTGTGTGTGTTTTTCCATGGCAGTGCCCTCATCTGGGTTCTACTCCGCATGTGCCACATGAGTCCCGGGGCGTGTGTGATGTGGGCAGTGCTGGCAGGCAGCTATTTGTGGCACCGCTAATTGAACAGACCAGCCAGGGAGAGAGGGGGAGGGAGAGATAGAAAGAGAGGGAAGCAGAGAGAGATGAAAAGAGGGAGGCAGAGAGAGAGAGAGAGAGAGAGAGAGAGAGAGAGAGAGAGAGAGAGAGAGAAGGATGGTTTGAAGAGAGAGAGAGCGAGAGAAAGGGATAGAAAGAGAGGAAGGCATTGGGGCGCAAATGTGTTTGGCTTTTAGCTGCCCGCACTGTGGGCCTGCAGACCAGAGGCTAATCAAAGGGTTGGACTGGGTGAGGAGGAGGAAAGAAGGATCTTTTTTTTAATTAATTTATTTTATTTAACATACTTTATTAATTCTCTCAGGCTTAGAAATTGGGGCTCTGTGTTGGCAGTGAACACACCCACACACACACACACACACACACACACACACACACCAGTAGTACACAACATACATACTGACTTTAAAAAATCATTATTATTGTGCGCTTGTTGTTCGTCAACAAAGCTACCTGGCATTATGATGGGAATTCCTATAAAGTAGCATGCGTCTATTGCACCCATGCAGTAAACTTGGCAAACATGACCCATTTCCCCCAGTTGGCAGATTTGATCTGATGGTTATTTATTCCCTTGTGCCCAATTGTTGACTGCGTTTGTCGTGATTTTCAAGAATCAGGATTTCGAGGTTTTTAGTGGGTGTGTGGCC
>NW_027468680.1:7352246-7354903 GCF_046254945.1 Alosa pseudoharengus
CGCATAAGAAATAAAGGGCCGTCTCGAATACAATTCTGCCCCTAAAGGCCTGTACTTTGTCTTAAGACCCCGACCATAATTTGAGGATTTACAGTATCTAAGTAGACAAACTGGCTTCAGATATCCAACAGAGTGAATACGAGATTGTGCAGTCTTAGCTGTGGTTAGTGACACGATGCTGTTAATGGGGAGTTTTACATAGCATAAACCTATAGGTTATTATTTATTTGGCGTACCTATAAGGCTTTTTTCCTTATCAACACTGCGGGGGATTTGTCGCTTGTCGCTGTGTGTGTGACAGAAGCGGAATGGGAGAATGCGTGTAACAAAAAAACAAAAAAAGCTTACGAGCGATTTACGTGCAAATGGGAGAATCCAATGAAAATGACAATGAGGCACTAAACATATGCTGAAAACAGCACTGGTATTTCGCACAGCAAAAGTGGGGGGGTCCAAACTAACAATTTTAAAAAGTCGTATAATGGCCTTTTAAAATATCGAAAACAGATCATTGATCAGGGGGAAAAAATATCATGGATCAGGAAAAAATTATTTTCCTCGGCTCTCCCCCCAGGCCAAAACATTTCTCCTGGCCCTTCCCCTAAGGCTTAAAAAATTCCCTTAGCCCCCCCCCCCCCCCCTGACGACCACCGCCCCCCGGTAAATATCAGTTTTTAGGGCTGTATTAAGGTCCAGCGCCACTATAAGGTGAAATAATATATTGCGTTTGATGTCGGGTAAAGGCCGAATTTGAACATGTATTTTATTGTATTGTATTTTAAATAATTTAGCATGCCAAAATAAAGGTTGAGACATTCTATATTTGATTGTTCATCGTTATTTCTAAGCTACATTTATCATAACAAATTATCAAACAAAATCATCACAGGATATTCAGCAACTGCTTCGTGAGTGATATCAACGATTCATGTTTGATGAATGATATCAATGCACATTAAAATGACAACTTTGCCTCCATGCAATGCCAATGCAGGATAATCCTATATCTTGACCAAACATTGGCTATCTTGCATCCGGTCCAGTCAAAGGCCAATTTTGAAGTCTTTGCGTGGTAGACTGAAATGTCAAGTGTCGCGCAGATTGCGTCCTGCACAAAACTCATTGCACTCAATTATACTTTTTCTGTTTAAATATACGATGTAGCGGGGTGTAACAAAAGCTCAAATGACCCATCTGCAAGAATCGAGTGATGGGTCGTCTTTAGGGGCATGGTCTGGCTCTGGAATTGAGCGCTGGTTAAGATTACGAAATTAAGGGAGCGCCTTCGCAATGGAAATGCGATGGAATGCGTTCAACACCATGATACGTGCACGGTGTTGGAGCCTATAGGCTACATGAAACTTGCTGGTTTAAAAAAAGAAAAACACTGTGTAATCAGTTAACATTGAAATAACATGAGCATGCAGGATCATCCTATATCTTGACCAGACATTGGCTATCTTGTATCCGGTCCAGTCAAAGGCCAATTTTGAAGTCTTTGCGTGGTAGACTGAAATGTCAAGTGTCGCGCAGATTGCGTCCTGCACAAAACTCATTGCACTCAATTATACTTTTTCTGTTTAAATATACGATGTAGCGGGGTGTAACAAAAGCTCAAATGACCCATCTGCAAGAATCGAGTGATGGGTCGTCTTTAGGGGCATGGTCTGGCTCTGGAATTGAGCGCTGGTTGAGATTACGAAATTAAGGGAGCGCATTCGCAATGGAAATGCGATGGAATGCGTTCAACACCATGATACGTGCACGGTGTTGGAGCCTATAGGCTACATGAAACTTGCTGGTTTAAAAAAAGAAAAACACTGTGTATTCAGTTAACATTGAAATAACATGAGCAGAACTTGCAATTAAATAGCCCATTTCTCTCGCCTAAATTTAAGTGATCTTTGGAGTAGGATTTATCCATTTATCCAAAGAGGGAACATTCACTCTCAGTTTTTATGTCAGCCTATTTAAAGACTTCCTACATCATAGATGGTGGAAAATCATCCACCAAGTATTGTTTTCAATAAATCAGATTCATCTTTTGGATGTCTATTTTTCTCTAGGCTATGGCTATCAGAATGAACGTAATTCAAGTCTAGCGCATAATAGCGCAAATAATCGCGGGAGATACAATTTATCATCATTGTCTTTCAGAAGCTGAACTATGGGTATATCTGCTCCTATGTTTGAGGTAAAGGTATTAAATGAAACAAGACAGCCAGACGCACACATTGGTGCCAATTGTAGCACACTTGCTCAAGAGATGGATACATTCTTCTACTCCAAAGATCGCTTAGGCCTACATTTAGGCTAGAGAAATAGGCCTACAGTAGGCTACCTATTTGTAAGCTCTGCTCAGAAAATGCTATGCCATGAAATATGCTGGTATTATACAAATATGCTGTTTGAACCCATGGAAAATGCACCCAATTTCATCCTGTAGCCTAATGTTATTTCAGTGTTTACTGATTACAGTGATTTTTTTTTAAAAGCAGCAAGTTTCATGTATAGGCTCCAACACCTTTATTTGAGATATATGCAAAGCCATATTCAACCCTTCTAAATGCAAAATATCTGACCTCAGCTGAACTTACAGTCAGCTCTTGATGTGTAGATTTAATGCACGTAACATTTAATGCACGTAAAGCCATATT
>NW_027468680.1:7357603-7365103 GCF_046254945.1 Alosa pseudoharengus
GTGTGTTTGAGTGTGTGTTTGAGTGTAAGCGCTTTCAGACATACGTGTAAGACCGGAGGTTCTGCCGATGTTAAACGGTGGGGCCGTATATCTGAACGACATAACCGGTCATATGGAAGTCCGAATTCACCCGGTGTTTATACTACCCCCGACCTAGTATTTCCTCCGGACTTTATGTAAATGTGCTATGTCTGAACGAGGCGTAGAACATGCGGTCAAAATTCACACCTAGTGAGAGGGCGTGTTGGTGACGTTTCTTTCGTGCGTCCATGTGGTTAAATCTGACTTAAATGCCAGTGTTATGATGGAGTGGCATAGTGCTGTCCAGAAAATCTCCGACCTGGAAAGATGCAGACATCACGGAGCTACTGTCCATGAGGGCATACAACATTTTGATAGAACACATGAAGGGAATGGCACGTTGTAGCCTACAGACTGCATGGCAAGGCCAAACGAATTCAAAAGACGATTCAGCAGAAGGCGCTGAAAAGGCAGTAGCCTACAGCGACGTCGTTGACGACAATAACAGGAGTATTTAATAAATTGTTAGCCAACATGGTTTTCTGTTCATTGATATAGCCTTCCCATGACTGGCTGAGCTCGCTGATATTTGTTGAGCATATATGCCTAGATAAATTGAAAACGAAGAAAACCCAAAAAGAATTAGGCTACAGAAAAGAATACAGGATTTTTTTCTCTCCCGGCAGTAAAGACAGTAGATTCGTGTTTAAATGTAAATGCAAACTAAAGGTATAGGAGGCTAACTATGCATATGACCATCCAGAGGAGGCTGGTGATCTGTCAAGAATGATGAAGATCGTAAGATACAGATGGTTTTATTGTTGCTGTCATTATTACCACAAACACGAATTGACAACGCCCAATTTTGAATAACAACCGATGAGGTAGGATGCATCTTTTGCAATTAGAATTTCGTGTTGGTGAGACCTGTTGCCTATCAGTAGACATGTCATCTCGAGTTCCACGACAGCTTAGCTAGTGCCACCGAAATATGACACTGAAATCCTTTCACTATTGGAGTCGCTCAGATAGAAACAGCTGTAACGTGGTTAGGACACTTTTGCTGTGGAGTGGAGACGCCATAAGTTAGGCTACTCAGAAATCGTTTGCCATTGTAGGTCATTGCAGCCTAATTAGCAATATTTTCAAGCCAAACATCTCTGGTGTGGTTTTGACAATCAGAAAAGCAATATACTGAAATAGTTTAATGATGTAAAGTCAAGTGCGCTTCTATGGGTCTGTGTGCGCGCAGTTTGTATTGATGAGTCGGAGTGGCAAGTGCTGCGCATAGTTGCCATGGAATATGGCTGCCCAGGGCATTATAAAACTTCTCGCTCTTAGGCCTACTCATACACCGCGCTGAAATGGCGTAGCTGTCTAAATTCAAATCATATCATGCTAGGGGAGAAATCGTCGGACATCCATTATTTTGTTATTCAGCACCCCAGGTCAAAAATATGTTCCCGCGCGCCTGCATGGGGAGAGGATGCTTTTTGAAAAAAATAAACCATGAAAAAACGAACAACTTCACTGTTATGTTAGTATTTTGTTTGTTGCTTAAAAACGTTGTATGGCCTTGAAGTCTTGAGTTACCCTACTGAATTGGCTGGTAGCCTACCATAAAGTTTGTGCATGCTCTCTCTCCAACGCAAACCAGATTCTGGTACATAACGTTGAAAAAAGATAAATGTGTTTATTCGAAGCACACATACAAATACTGTAGGCCAATTTCAAGTGTACGTGACTAGCCTACTTCAAGTATTAGCCTACGCACAATAGATTTCTCTTCTTTAGCCTACATAATGCATAGGCTACACTTTGTAAACAAAAAGCACCTGTGACAGGCAGCGGCCGCATATATTGTGCGTCATATCTGCATCTACAAGCCCCCACCCCTCACTCGACAACCACACGGAGATTCTGTAATGTGCGTGTATGTCGTTCACACATACGTCAGTATAAGGTCAGTATTAGGTCCGCAGGTTAGCATCATATCTGAATCATCCGAAGGGTAGGACCTCCGTTTGACAAACCTCCGCATGTACTCCGGAGGTTATATCTGAAAGCGCTTTGTGTGTGTGTGTGTGTGTAATTACATGATGGTTGCTCAGGAGTGGGCTATACGTGTGTTTGAGTGTGTGTTTGAGTGTGTGTTTGAGTGTGTTTGAGTGTGTGTGTGTGTGCTGTGGATCCTCCGCGTCTTCTGGTCCCTCTCTGTGTGGGTAGCTGTGGAACTAACTGGACGTGACCAGCGTGTCTGTGCTGCTTGGACCCCGTCTTCATCTTCATCTCTCCTCTTGGAGGCCCAGATAGCTGTGAACTCTGGGAAAGCTCCTACAAGCTGAAGGAGAAACTCACAAATGTAATTAGTAACTTTGGTGCACAGAGCCAACATCAGGTCTCCTACTCACACACTGACCCACACACACACTGACCCACCCACACACACACACACACACACACACACACACACACACACACACACACTGTGAATTATACTGTGCTCAGCTAATGACTAGTAGCACAGAAGAGATGGTTTGGCACCCTGGCATAGTGATCATAGCGCTCATGTATTTCAGCGTGCCAGTCTCTCAGCGTTGGCACCAGCGTTGGCACTAGCGCCCTTCCTGCGGGCGGGTTCTGGGAATAGATACCAGGGCGAGGACATGTGCGGTTGATGATGATGATGATGATGATGATGATTGACCTGGCGCGGGTGACGGTGGCGTAACTGGGTGCTCACATCTCACTGACGTGATTCAGCACATGGACGGCTGCCATGGAGTCTCTGGAATCCCGTCACCTCTTTTTCTGTCACCTGGCTGTCAGAGCTGAGGGACTGTCAGCTCCCTATTGCCCCCTACAGGCCTGGGTGTGCTCTGTAGGGTCTGTGTAGAGTACAGGGGTTATGGAGAAGTGTGTGGTTTTGTTTTGTTTTGTTTTGTTTTGTTTTGTTTTGTTTGTATCAGAGTTCATGCTCAGCTGTGATGTTTTTACGTGTCCGAAAGAGCAGCAGGAGGAGAAATAGTTTTGGTCTTGTCATGTTCTTGTCTCTAATGTCATCTGGTTTGAACACAGTAGTGTAAGCAGAACCGTATTCAGAGAAGAGAGAGAGAGAGAGAGAGAGAGAGAGATGTCTATTCCATGTTGTATGCTTTCACAACACTATTCCCCTTTAAATAAGTATGCCAATAAAGAGTACTGAGTTGAGGAGATGTTTGTAAGTGTGTGGGAGAGTGTGTGTGTGTGTGGGAGAGTGAGTGTGTGTGTGTGGGAGAGTGAGTGTGTGTGTGTGGGAGAGTGAGTGAGTGTGTGTGGGAGTGAGTGAGTGTGTGTGGGAGACTGAGTGAGTGTGTGTGGGAGACTGAGTGAGTGTGTGTGGGAGAGTGAGTGTGTGTGTGGGAGAGTGAGTGAGTGTGTGTGGGAGAGTGAGTGAGTGTGTGGGAGAGTGAGTGTGTGTGTGGGAGAGTGAGTGTGTGTGTGTGTGGGAGAGTGAGTGTGTGTGTGTGGGAGAGTGAGTGTGTGTGTGTGGGAGAGTGAGTGTGTGTGTGGAAGAGTGAGTGTGTGAGTGTGTGGGAGAGTGAGTGTGTGTGTGGGAGAGTGAGTGTGTGTGTGGACGAGTGAGTGTGTGTGTGGAAGAGTGTGTGTGGGAGAGTGAGTGTGTGGGAGAGTGAGTGTGTGGGAGAGTGAGTGTGTGGGAGAGTGAGTGAGTGTGTGTGTGGAAGAGTGAGTGTGTGTGTGGAAGAGTGAGTGTGTGTGTGGAAGAGTGAGTGTGTGTGTGGAAGAGTGTGTGTGTGTGGAAGAGTGTGTGTGTGGAAGAGTGTGTGTGTGGAAGTGTGTGTGTGGAAGAGTGTGTGTGTGGGAGAGTGTGTGTGTGGAAGAGTGACTGTGTGTGTGGAAGAGTGTGTGTGGGAGAGTGAGTGTGTGTCTGAGTATGAAGGAGAGGGAGATGGAGAGAGACTGGGGAAGTAGAGGACAGAAAGATGGATGTCTGTGGAGATGGAGTGAGCGTGAGAGAAGAAGGAGGAATGCACAGACTGTGTGAGTGTGTGTGTGTGTGTGTGTGTGTGTGTGTGTGTGTGTGTGTGTGTGTGTGTGTGAGTGTGTGTGTGTGTGTGAGTGTGTGTGTGTGGGGCGTGGTGTCTGCACAGCTGGCACCCTAGGAGAGTCCCGGAGTGGAGAGGAGCTTAGAGTGGAGTGGGGAATGCCAGGACTTCCCTCAGGAATGAGTTCCAGTGTGCAGCCTCTCTCTCTATCCACACACACACTCCTGCTCTCTCTCTCTCTCTCACACACACACACACACACACACACACACACACACACACACACACACACTTCTGCCCTCACACATAAAACACACACTCTTGCTCAAGAGATTGGACAGTGGCTCTGTCTGTATCCATGTCAGTTTTTCACATTGAGCATAAATGAGGCGTCATGCGGGGCAGGGGATGGTGTGTGTGTGTGAGGGGCAGGGGATGGATTTTGCTATATTGGTCCATGCTCTCTCTCCTCTCTCACACACACACACACACACACACATACACACACTTCTGCTCTCTCTCCTTGTCTCACTCCATAACCCCCTCCCTCTCTCGCTTACACACACGCACACATTCACAAACAGATGCAGACAGACATGGATGCTTATAAATATAGACACACACACTCACACACACCACACACACCACACACTCTCTGAATTATTAATCGGGGGACCTGGAACCCTGTTTTCCCCCAAGGACAGTAGAGGCCCTCTGAAATAACAGAGGGGGGTTGAGGGGGAGGGTCTGTGTGTGTATAATGTATAATTCCTACACTCTCATTATCCCCTTTCCACTCTGGACTCGACTACATGGACAAAAGGCCCATAGTTTCTACATTTACAAAACACTTTGCACATAAAGATATATGTTTAAGTAAACCAAGGACACCTTTTGGTTGGTTCTTGAATTACGTTGTGTTTGTGTGTGCTGTGCATTTGTCTGAGTTGCACTTAAAGGGACACCAGGCAACGTTTTCGTGTTAATTACTCATCTTCGTAAGTCGGTATATGGTTAAATGACTCATTACAGGGCAAATGAAGACACTCTCGCCCGCCCCTACTGCCTGTAGGAAGAATATCCCGCTTGCAAGTTCAGTGTATCGTACCCGCCGACCGAAGCAGGATCAGTTTACATCCTGCATCCACAGCACAGAGGCAGGCTAACGAAACACTAGCGATTGTTGCAAACGTGTGTATAATGGCAGAGCCGGCGAAGAAGCAGCGAAAACCCTTGACGAAAGATGCAAAGAAAAGGAAAAGAGCTTCAGACCGAGCGAGGGGGAGTTTCGTAGAGAAAAAGCATCAGGCTTGCCTGGTGTCCCTTTAAGGTGTCCATATGATACACTTGTTCTGTCCTGTCGGTGTTGCGTCTGTTGGCACCGTTGTGATGTTGGATTTGGAATGTCTGAGAAGACTTCACCCATAAACGTAAAAGGAGCCTGGAACAGAGTGGAAAGAAGGAAGAAATAAATAAATAATAATAAAAAAAAATGTGTGGGGTGGTGGCTCGGCCTTTAGTGTTTGATTGAAGTGGATTTATGGTAGCTCAGTGAAGGTGGTTGACCTGGACGCTGGGATTGGGGGGTTAAAGGTGATTGGCTGATTTCCCTTTTGTGGGCGGCGTCTGGAGGAAGTGTCATGGCAACACCCCCCACCCCCCAGTCGGACCAAAGGCCAAACGACCTCGTTAAACTGAAGTCCGGTGAGGGGCTATATTGATTCCGGCTAAATAGAGCTTAAGGCAGGGATGAGATGGTGTGTGTGTGTGTGTGTGTGTTTGTCTGTGTGTAAGTGAAAGAGCGGGAGAGGTGGATAACCTGCAAATCTACTGTCCCCTTTGATATATATAGAAGCTGTGTAAAACACACACACACACAGTGCTATGCCAGCATTTAGCATTTACACAGACAACAGATTCTTAGGTGTCCACCTAAAGACACACACACACACACACACACACACACCCACAAAAGAGGGGCATCTGTCTCCTTGTCTGTTCCCGGTAAGTGCGTCTTTAATCAGGTATTGACGTGGCCCTTGTGTGTTTATTCAGGTATTGACCCGCACCCCCCTCCACCCCCACGTGCTCGCTTCAGTATTGATCTGGCCCTCCAGAGAACGCCTGCCAAACCCCCAAAGTGTGTTTCCTGCCATAACCAGGGACACTTCAGCCTTCAACACATCTTCATCAACACACACACACACACACACACACACACACACACACACACACACACACACACATACACACATACACACACACACACACCCTCTCACTCACAGTTTCACATTATAATCAGATTGGTTCAGGGCTTTGTTTCACATACACAGACACACACACACACACACCAGCTTCATGTTGGTTTATTGAGGTGGCTGTGTATGAATGTAACTCTAGACCATGTATTGATTTGTTTTGTAAATTGAGTGTGATATGTGGTCATATTAATTCCACATTATGCTAAAGAATAGCAGTTGTATCTTCGAATGAGTGTTAATAGAGACTTGACCGTCCAGCTGTATAATTTATGATATTTCCTGCGAGTGATACAATGAGGTTGTCAATGAGAAAGTCACTGATTCGCCAGCCTGTCATTTGTGGCATTTGGTGTGTGTGTGTGTGTGTGTGTGTGTGTTAGGGGTGAACGATTTTGGAAAAAAATCTAATTGCGATTTTTCTCACCAATATTGCGATTGCAATGCGATATGCGATTATTTTTAAACTCTTTATCTTATATATTATTCTATAGTATGACCAACACAAAATTAGATAAGTTAAACATAAACTGTTCTTTCCTGGAGCCCAGGCCTATGTTATGGCATTAGGTCATTGAATAAGATTGATGAATGAAATATTTTTTATTTAACTATTTGAATCACATTAGTAGACCTATATTTGTTGAACTTCCAGCCTTGTAAACATTTAAATTCTGATACGTTTCTATTTTGTTTCCATTTCATGTAGATATGATCTTCTTTCGTTAGCTAACAAATAGGTCTACATGTAGTGGCACTGACACGGCTTCTCCTTGTCCTGTGCTCTCCATACACACACACACACAGACCCGCTCCTCTCCTCTGTAGGCTACTTGCACGTGAATCGGAACAAACTACTGTAGATTGTTGTAGCGCAAATAAATGCGGCCGAATTCGGCTCGGTGTTAACTAAAGGTTAGCATCATCAACACCGCAGCGCAATATGCATGCATGCAAATGAACTAGTTTGTTCATATCACAACAAAGCCAATCGCGGAGACAAAACTCTTTAAACAGGCAAAGTTATCAGCAGTTAGCAGCATGTATGTAGCCTAGAGCCTTAGCTGGTAAGCTAATGTTAGAACAGCTGGGTTTTTGGTGGTTAGCTGTGTCAACTACTTGCGGATAACATTATGCATCAATTCATTACCTGTGAGATGAAATGTTTGTGCCGC
>NW_027468680.1:7370103-7395103 GCF_046254945.1 Alosa pseudoharengus
TTGTGTGTAAAGTAATAATCTAGCCTACTAACTGTGAAAATATCACACTATTTTGCCTTTTAAAAAAAAAACGAAATTGCTCCTTTCATTTCATAAAGACTACAACTAGAAGTCATGTGACTGCCCTTTGACGTTAACTCACCGTAGCATGGTTTGTTTATTAGCCTGGTTAGAGGGGATGCATCCCCTCTATTGAAATCCGAAAACTTCTTATTATTACAGTGCATGAAAATGCACTGTACTGTTCTTCCTAGGCAACTGGTTTGTTTATTAGCCTGGTTAGCGTTGTCACTTTATTTTACTGTCTATGCACTTAACACTACCAGCTCCTCATGTGAGAAGTTACAAGTTACCCCAACTTAAAGGTAATTACCATGCGATTTACATAGCTTTCTGTCATTACGAAATCATTTAATTTAAGCCATAGGTTTTGGCCCTATTTGTATGTGTATCCAAAGGCTGCTGAAGCGCAGGGGAAGTTTTTTCCCCTCGTTTCAGTGATTGGTAGCCTACATCATCTGGGTGATGGCTTCGAATATGTGTAGCATTTTTTCCACTCACATACCCAACAACTGCTGAACAACGCCGACACACAGTTTCATCTTATCCACCACTCTTTCGCCTGTACTAACGTTACTGTAACTGAAGTTCTCAAACTTGCGATATTAAAGAGACCAGCGGATCCTCTAACTCTTGTGGGTCTAACCTTAGTGCTGCTAATGACTGACGGACTCGACCGACGACCTGACAAAAAAAACATAGGCGCCAATCAGAGCTTCAGAGCTAAGGCGAGGCTACAGATTAGCGTTAGGTGTCGCTAAAGAACTCCCGTAACTCTCGCTACTTAACAGTAATTGCGCATTACATTAATTAATGCGCACACGAGTTTTATGTATTTTTATACCGTGTATTCTCCGTGTAAATTCATGCACCGAACCGTGACGCCCGTACCGTTTCGGTTCAATACGAATACATGAACCGTTACACCCCTAATACACACGCACACACACACATGCGCATGTATGCACGTATGCGCGCACACACGATACATTCCTTTTCACATGCACATATTGAAGACTCACGATACATACACATGTATTGCACTCACAATGCGCATGCACTCACACACCTGACCTTGCACATGTCTTTGTGTGTGTGTGTGTGTGTGTGTGTGTGTCTTTCCACATGTTTAGTTGGGTTATTCATTGCTATGCATAGTTACAACCTATCCAAACTCTCGGCGCAGCCCTGTTTGTGAATGTGTGTGTGTGTGTGTGTGTGTGTCCACCAGCTGTGTGCCATCATGCGTCTCTGGCAGAGGAAACTGAGCTCTGATCACATTTTAATGCTTCTCTTCCTCCTCCTGGGGATTGGGTTTCTTCTTGTCTTTCTTTTTTTCTTTCTTTATGTTCTCTTGAAGCATGCAGCGAAGGTGTGTGTGTGTGTGTGTGTGTGTGTGTGTGTGTCTGTGCGTAGGTTTGATGGATAAGGGCCTTTCATCTCTTACGCTCTGAAGAATAATGACTGTGTGTGTGGCGGGGTGGAAGGTGAATGCACCTGTTTGGCACAGAGAGGAAATTATGTCATCAGTTGGCACCCCTGTTGCTAGCGGTGCCACTTCCTGTCCGACAGGAGCAGGGAGGGTTTGACACCTGCTGGGCCCTTCCTGCAGGTCCACGGCAACACACACACACACACACACACAACAATGCCCCAGGCTTCCTGAGCCTCAAAGTGTGGAGCTGGATGCGTACATTCACACTGACTTAAAGAGTTCTTCCTCTCTGGGCGTGTGAGTGAGTTCACCCTGACGTGTACAGGACTTCCTCCTCAGCAGTGAAAGGCCACTTGTAAGGGGCCGTGTAAAGGACCTGTGAATTCTCTCAGAATTAGTCCTCTCTGTTTTGATTCCCCCCGACCAGGAAGTAAGGGGTTAGATATATGCGTTTGCTTACAGGATGTGTAAAGTGTCTGATAAGCAGGAGTCAGGAGCTAGGTGTGTGTTTGCCTGTAGAGGTTGTGTGAATGTCTCTGTCATTCACCTCTGTTTTGATTCACCCTTAGACATGTGTGTGTTCTTTTAGAGGATGCGAAGAGTCTCTGAGAGTTGTTCCCTGCAAAGGATCTGTGAAGTCGCTGATAATTCCTCATTCCTCTCTCATTCCTAGCCCTCAGGAGTCGGGCGGGGGCTTTACTTGTGGGTTTACCCCGACCTCCAGACGACCTGCCAAATCCTCCCCGTCTCTCTCTCCTCCCCTTTCTTACTGTCGAGAGAGAAAAATAAACATAAAAACAGAATATGAGTGATGCGGTTACGCAAGAGTTCCTGGGATGAGCCCTAAATCACATTTCCTGCGCAGAGCAATTAGGACAGCAGTGTTTTTCTGGAATAATTCAACTGCTCAAGTCAGCTCACTGGCTTCTGTTCTCTCCATCTCTCTATCCCTCCTTTCTTTCCTCATCTTTCCATCTCTCCTTTCTGTCTTCCCATTCCTAACTCTGTCTCTTGTTCTCTCTCTCTCTCATCCTCCCATCCCTCTTCTCTCTTCCTCTCACCCCTCCTTTTCTCCTTACTCCTTTCTCCTTTTTTCCTCTTTGCTCTCTGCTTACTCCTCTCTCCTTTTCTCCTCTCTCCTTTTCTCCTCTCTGTGGTCTCCACTCCCTCTCTGCTCCCCATGTGCTGGAGAGTGGCAGAACCAGAGCGGCAGCCAGGCGTTCTCTGCCAGGCGTTCTCAGTAGCGGCCTGTGTTCTCTGCCAGGCGTTCTCAGTAGCGGCCTGTGTTCTCTGCCTCTGAGAGAAGAACAAATAAACAGGCGGCCTAATGACGGAGCTGACGAGGGGAGCCCAAAGGGTTGGGGCGCAGCCTCCTCTCACTCCACAACTCCACTCCACAGCCCAAAGTCAAAGCCTCTCATGTCTCAATTCAAATTGGTTTCAAAGTCAAACATTTAATTTATTTTGTTCACATGGCAGTTTAGATATAGGGTTGTCGGAGCAGAAAGAACAACGAAACGGCACATTAATTTGTTATTTTCTGGTGTATGTTTTCTGCCCAGACTTATTGCCTCATTGACTCTCTCCACTCCCCTCTTTCCCAGAGTGTTTACTTCCTCATCTCTCTCCACCACAGTCTTTTCTTCTCTTTCTCTCTCTCTCTCTCTCTCTCTTTCTCTCTCTCTCTCTCTCTCTCTCTCTCTCTCTCTCTCTACTCTTCTCTCTACCACTCTCTTTCCCTATGCTCCTCTCTAACAGTCTCTCTTCTCCTGTTCCTCCTCCTCTCGCTACCTCCTCTCTCTCCCTTCTCCCTCTCTCTACCTCCTCTCTCTACTTGTCTCTTTACTCTATTCTTTTATCCTCTCTCTCTTCTCCTCTCTGCTTCCTCCTCTCTACTCCTCTCTTCTCCTCTCTGCCTCCTCCTCTACTCCTCTCCTCTTCTCCTCTCTGCCTCCTCCTCTACTCCTCTCTTCTCTACTTCTCTCTGCCTCCTCCTCTACTCCTCTCTTCTCTTCTCTACTCCTCTCTTCTCTACTCCTCTCTGCCTCCTCCTCTACTCCTCTCCTCTCTTCTCTACTCCTCTCTGCCTCCTCCTCTACTCCTCTCCTCTCTTCTCTACTTCTCTCTGCCTCCTCCTCTACTCCTCTCTTCTCTTCTCTACTCCTCTCTTCTCTTCTCTACTCCTCTCTTCTCGACTCCTCTCTGCCTCTCCCTGTGCTGCCCTCACTCAGCCAGCAGCAGGAGTTTGTGAAGTCTGACCCAGGATCAGATCCCAGGCCTGTATCTGGGGCATACAGTTGCCTTATTTGAGCTAGATTTGCCCCAGAGGCAGGTGAGATGTGGAACAGCTCACAGTCCTACTTACCACCATTCACAGAGCTGAAAATCCCTCTGACCAATGGCAGTGAGGCTAACAAGTGCATCATCAGCCAATCACAACAGGCCTGTCCTCGCTGACCAATAGCTGGGCAGCTGAGTGTTCCCTTTGGGGTCCTTTGGGGTACTCTCCCTCGCTCTGTCTTGCCCACCGGTGTTGATGTAAAATAAAGTTCTAGACACACATACAACATATTACATAAAAGAGTACATTCAAACACACGTACATATATACAGACATAGAAATGACTGTCCAGTGCCCACAGTCATTAGTAAGGGTGTCACGATTTCTATTTTATATCGAAATCGATCGAAATTACATCTCAATCTCGAATTTTGAACTTAAAAGTAGAATCGACAATGCAGCCACACCCCCAATGTCACGTCCAGCATGTATGCCAAGACGCACAAACACATGCACGTGCTGAACTGCAGCGTCAACACTCCTCTAATTTTAGGCTGCAGCCAGTTAAAATATACACATCAACCTACCGGAATCAAAGCCCCTCTTGCTACTTTGAAATCACTGGTGTGGAAGTATTCGTTCATTCACGTCAATTAAAACTAACTTAGCCTACTCAACTTAGCAAGTGAAAAGATGATCTAGTTACAGTCCAAAGTTACTTTAAGGGTTAAAATGCGCATTGATAAGTACATATTCCATGAACACTAACCTTGGGTCTCTTCGGAGTGTGCTGAAACAATCAAATTATCATTCTGTGTTGTTTCATTTCACTATGTTCACGTCTCTGTTTTAGCCTAATGTTAGTTCTGTTTACATTACAACCTCGCGGTTGGAACGGATTCAAAATAAAAGCCCCCGAAACAGAAAAGGAACAGGCCAAAAAGAGTAAATAACATATAAGGAATAATAAGGAGTAATATTTAAAAAAAGATTGAAAATCGAATCGAATCGTGACATTAAAATCGAAAATTACATCGAATCGAGGATTTGGAGAATCGTGACACCCCTAGTCATTAGCCTACAGTCTTTGTGTCTGAACACACCTGCAGAGTTCACCTGTTGGGCCTGTTTTATAGACTAGTGGTGACATCTATAGACACTCTGCTCTTGGTATTATGATTCTGATGATTAATGTGTGTTGATGCCTTAGCTTTTTTCATCCATTTCTAAATTGCTTAATGTAGAGATTGGTTGTCCTTGCTGAACTGTAGATAATCAGTCTCATCTGTCGCTTGTCCCTATTTCTATACGTGTGTGTGTGTGTGTGGAGCCTTTTATTCTGTAGATCAAATGATGAAGGTACCTTTACAGACTGCGTATTTGGAGTGATTACATGACCTCTTGCTGCTCTCTGCAGACTCTGTGTGTGTGTATGTGTGTGTATCTGTTCTCATGAGTAAGGCTGCTTGCTGCTCCCTGCAGACCGTGTGTGTGTGTGTGTATCTGCTCTCATGAGTAAGGCTGCTTGCTGCTCTCTGCAGACTGTGTGTGTGTGTGTGTGTGTGTGTGTGTGTGTGTGTGTGTGTGTGTGTGTATCTGTTCTCATGAGTAAGGCTGCTTGCTGCTCTCTGCAGACTGTGTGTGTGTGTGTGTATCTGTTCTCATGAGTAAGGCTGCTTGCTGCTCTCTGCAGACTGTGTGTGTGTGTGTGTGTGTGTGTATCTGTTCTCATGAGTAAGGCTGCTTGCTGCTCTCTGCAGACTGTGTGTGTGTGTATCTGTTCTCATGAGTAAGGCTGCTTGCTGCTCCCTGCAGGCTGGTCTGTGTATGTGGAATAAGAAAGAGGCCTCTCGCCACTCTCCGGCTGCTGTGTTTGGCTCTTGCGCTTCCTGTGAGCGGAGCTTGCAGCTGGATCGAGTGTGTGTTCAGAGCTCTCACTTTCCTTGTAAAGTGTATTGGAAGCTTATGAAAGAACATGGCGTGATGGAGGAAGCCATCAAGGCCATCTGCGTGTGTGTGTGTGTGTGTGCATGCGTGCCTATTAAGGAGATGCTTGCGTGGCGTGTGCTTAGATAACTGACAGTTGAGTAATCAGACATCAAGCATGTGTGTGTGTCGGTAACCTGCGGAGTGAAAGAAGGGGAAAAGTGAGAGAGAAAGACAGAGGATGCTATATCGGCCGTTGTAGTGTGATTAGTATGCGTCCTACCGTCTCCCGTTCCCTGTGTGTTTATGTCTGTGTGTGCTGCCTTCAGTGTTGGGCTGGTGTGCCTCTGAGTGAGAATGAGAGAAAGTGTGTGTGTGTGTGTGTTGGTGGAATACATGGAAGTTTCCTCAAGAGATATTTCTCTCTGGTGCTCTCTCTCCCCCTCTCACACTCACTGCACCCCCCCCCCCTTCTCCATGCTCTCTTCTCAAGCTTCTCTCTGGTGTAAACACAGATACATATTTAGAACCCAGCCCTGTACATTTTTAACGTGATGTGTGTTTGTTTGGACAGGTTTTTCAGGGAATGTGTTTCAGGATGTGTATGTGTGTGTGTGTGTGTGTGTGTGTGCCTCCCCACCTCCCCTTCTCTCCACCCCAAGGCCACATTGTTCTTGTTGACTGTTCCTTCTTAATGTCATTTGTGCTTTTTGTTTTCCATTTGTCCGCGATGGTATTCGCCATTTGTGAAGCAATTTTTTATTAAAAGTGGTGGATTTCATTCCTGTTATTTTTATTCATTATGCATAGTTTTTGTGCTGGTCTTGGCCTGCTGGAAGCCATTACTGTTGTCTTTTCCCATCTACTTCTGCTGTGCTTACCTCCCTCACTGTCACATACTCCTCTGCTTTTGTTTTGCTTCTCTGGCACTCCAAATTCACAACGGATGGAGAGGATCTCTTTCCTGTGATGTTTGGATAGAATCTTGTGGTTGACTTGACTGATCTGTGTGTGTGTGTGTGTCTTTACGGCCCTCAGGGACATCAAGCCAGACAACATTCTTCTGGACGTGAACGGACACATCCGCCTGGCAGACTTCGGCTCCTGCCTCAAACTAATGGAGGATGGCACGGTGAGGATCACACACACACACACACATACACATACACACACATATATACACAGACACACATGCTTGCGTGCTCGCACGCGCTTTGACCAAACACATCTACATATTCTAAGACCGAGCTGATTCATTGATTCTCTTCAACTGGTGAGGCCATAGGAAGAGGTCACATGTTCAACTCCACAGTCAGGCGATAACCAATGAAATGGCGTCTTCTAATGATTCAAATGACGTCTGCTTAAATGATTGGTTGTATGAAGCAATAAATCACAAAAAGCCGGGTTAACACCCCTGCTACGATGTGGAAATTCCCCTTTTTCTACGAGCAGATCTTACCCCTGGTGTACTGCCCTGGTTCTTTTCTTTATGTCCCTTCCCTCCTGCCATAGGGAGGCCGCACACAGCAGCCCTGTGTAGCGTGCCGACCACGGGCTTCCCCACCTTCCTATTTAAAGGCATGGCTTCCTGTTGATGGGGTCAGACCAGGCCACAGGGATGTGTGCTCTGCTGAAGACGAGAAGAGAGGAAAAGGGAGAGGGGGGGGGGGCGGTGGTGGACATCGTGTGAGCGTGTGAAAACGTGCGCTATTTGTGAACGCCTGGGAACAAGCCTAATTGCACAGCAGGCACACAAAGGTGATGACCTCAGAGAGAGAGAGAGGGAGAGAGAGGGAGAGAGAGAGAGAGCGCACATAAACCCACAGGAAGGACAGAGAGAGGGAGCGAGAGGCTGCATGAACATTCCCAGAGTGCAGGAACAGCCCCTCACAGACCCAGTAGCCTACGGTATTCACTCTCAGTGCTACAAACTCGCTGCCATCATGCAATTCCAACTCTACCGTCATACGGTTCAGACTCTCTGCCGTCATACGGTTCAGACTCTCTCTGCCGTCATACGGTTCAGACTCTCTGCCGTCATACGGTTCAGACTCTCTGCCGTCATACGGTTCAGACTCTGTGCCGTCATACGGTTCAGACTCTCTGCCGTCATACGGTTCAGACTCTCTGCCGTCATACGGTTCAGACTCTCTGCCGTCGGTACAGATTCTGCCACCATACGTTTCAGAGTCTCCGTATGATTGTACCGTTCGCACTCTCCCTGACGTCACGTGGCTGCAACTCTCTGTGACCCTGCAGCAGGGGGGACGTATTTCACAGCCCCTGAGCTGAGCAGCTGATTAGCATTTAGCATAAGCGGTTGTAAATTTGAAGAGTGCGACGCGGGAGAAGGGATGGACGTGTTTATTTGCAGATGGCGTGTTGCTAAGTGCTCGGAAGCCAGCTTGAGTTATCGCTTGGATGCAGCCTCTCCTTTTTGGCAGGTCATAAACAGATCTCACCAGGATATTCTCAACCTCCACCCCCCCAACCTCATCATCACCCCTTCGCCTCCAAGTTTAGTATGTCAGCTTGCGGGAGTTTGTGTGTGTGTGTGTGTGTGTGTGTGTGTGTGTGTGTGTGTGTGTGTGTGTGTGTGTGTGTGTGTGTGTGTGTGTGTGTGTGTGTGTGTGTGTGTGTGTGTGTGTGTGTGTGTGTGTGTGTGTGTGTGTGTGTGTGTGTGTGTGTGTGTGTGTGTGTGTGTGTGTGTGTGTGTGTGTGTGTGTGTGTCTGAAGTGCAGCTGCACACATCTGTTCCAAGAGCCTATCCAGTCACATTCCATCCCCTAAGAACACGCACGCACACACAAATATACACACACATACACACTCCCATACAGTGCACTGCTCACACGCATTTAAGCACAAGCAGAACAGTAACAGACGCACACATAGTGCTCTTGCAGTGCACACATGCACGCTAATGTGAATACCTAGTAGGCACGCACACACATACACATATGCACTTAAATGTGCGTACAAACACTTTTACTACATGCGCTGCTGCAGCCTCGGAGAGGAAATGCATTCATTGCTCACTGTACTGATCAGCAAATAGGACAGGACATCTAGTACGTAGTACAGTACTTGTGCTCTTCCCTTGCCCTGTAAAGCTGTTGTCCAACTTGCATAATGAGGTAAAAGCATTGGACTAACCAAAGATCCTTAATATCAACCGTCTCTGGACTAACCATTCAGGCGTGCGTCTTTTCCTTTTCAATTAATGTCTCAAACAAGTTTGTTTAAAAAAAATTGATATTGTTTTGTCACAAATAGTTATTTTGCCTGTATTGGCTACAAGTTGAATATAATTAACACTGAATAGTCCCTTCCTGTCTAAATGTTGCTTAACTCTAAGGTTATGAGTCTGACTACCACCACTGACACTATGTTCTATGTTGTACTCACTCAAAAAAAACAGTTTCCTTACAGGGACAATAAAGTAAAGTACCTCAGTACCTACCAGACAGCACATTCTGTGATTATTGATTACCGGTAACTTACCCTCTGGGGGAGGTGCTTAATATAGCTCCCCTTGAGCAACGCTGAGTCTCTGGTTTTAGGGAGTCTCATCCAATAACATCAGAGAGGTTTTAGTTCTGTCCCATATTCAGCAGCTACCTCAAGGCGTGAGCATAGATTTCAAGTCAGTTGGTAATCTGGTTAATTGAAATGTAATCATGTTAGAATTGAAATGTAATCATGTTAGAATTGAAATGTAATCATGTTAGGTTAAGGCTGGAACTTGGGCACGTACGCAGCGTCATGTCATGTCAATTCATCATCTCTCCAGTCGCATAACACACTTCACTTCTCATCAAGGGGCTATTTAAAGACTTAGTAGGCGTGTTATAATCTGTCAGCAGCCTCAGGGTGTGTGTGTGTGTGTGTGTGTGTGTGACAGTGTATGTGTGTCCCTGGCCCCTATCCTCTCTGCTTTGGGAACTGTCACTGCTTGAGTAATGCTGATTTGAGTGATGGACCATAACTAAGACTCCGGTCATTGCAACCTCCAGCCTGACTCTTTCTTTCTCTCTCTCCCTCCCCCTCTCCTTTCCTCTCTCTCTCTCTCTCTCTCTCCCTCCCCCTCTCCTTTTCTCTCTCTCTCTCTCTCTCCCTCCCCCTCCCCTGCCCTCTCTCACCACCTCTGTCTCCTTCCCTTCTTTCTTATATCTTTTATTACTCTGTCCCTCTTTCTCCCTGTTTTTCTCCCTGTCCCTTGATCTCTCTCTCTCCTTGATGACCCCCCCCCCCCCCCTCTCCTAACCCTCCAGGTGCAGTCGTCTGTGGCGGTGGGCACCCCTGACTACATCTCCCCAGAGATCCTGCAGGCCATGGAGGAGGGCAAGGGGCGCTACGGCCCCGAGTGTGACTGGTGGTCGCTGGGCGTCTGCATGTACGAGATGCTCTACGGGGAGACCCCTTTCTACGCGGAGTCCCTCGTGGAGACCTACGGCAAGATCATGAACCACAAGGTGAGTGACCCCCCCACCCCCACCCCACCACCCCCCTTTTTACGTGCTGTTGAATTCTTTTAGTATCCAAATGGGGCAGCCGTGGCCTACTGGTTAGGGCAACGGGCTTGTAACCGAAGGGTTGCCGGTTCGATCCCCGACCAGTAGGAAAAATGTGGGTGGGGGAAGTGGTTGAGCACTGCTTTCCCACATCCACGGCTGAAGTGCCCTTGAGCAAGGCACCTAACCCCTCACTGCTCCCCAAGCGCCGCTGTTGATACAGGCAGCTCACTGCACCGGGTTAGTGTGTGCTTCACCTTAATGTGTGTTCACTGCTGTGTGCTGTGTGTTTCACTAATTCAGGGATTAGGATAAACGCAGAGACCAAATTTCCCTCACGGGATCAAAAGAGTATATATAGTATAGTATACAGTAGTATAGTATAGTATAGTAAGTGGTTAGGAATAACCAGGAATACGTCCTACGTCCTATCTTTTAGGAATAAAAGATAGGACGTAGGATCCTGCTGAAGTATGGGGTGGTGGTAGCGTAGTGGCTAAGGAGCTGGGCTGTGGGTTGTGGGTTCAATTTCTGGTTTCCACGGCTGTGCCTATGAGCAAGGCACTTAACCCTGAGTTGCTCCGGGGACAGTGGCCCTTGTAATGTAATTGACACATGTAACACGTGACACTTGTGTGGATGAAAGGGTCTGCTAAATGAATAAATGGAAATGCTGAGAAGTGGAGTAGTTACTGAACCCTTCCAGTCAGGTCAAAAACGTAGAGCTGTGATTGGTGGGGACTCGGGAGTCATCGGCACGACGCGCGGTCTGCTCAGAGACGAACACAGAATGAGATCAGTCTCTCTGTTTTCTCTCTAAGTGCTGATGAACACAGAATGAGATCAGTCTCTCTGTTTTCTCTCTAACTGCTGATGCTTTTGCTTGTTTTTAAACTCTGTGTGACGACGAGGATTTCTGTCCCTTTATCTAAAGTTAATTAGAGCCTTACGGCCTCTAACCAGCAGAGTGATTACCCCCCACGCAAATAAACCCATGCAGAACCCAAGCTGCTCTGTGAGATGTCTGTTAATTGCCCATGTCTAATTTAAAACCCCTCAGTCTCAGAGCGCCTCAGACCACAGCACGTCTCAGGAGTCCTGGCAGTCTCCTGCCTTTTGCCTTTACAATGTCCTCTGAAAACAGACAACTTCAGATCCAGGCCACTCTTTCTCTGCTTCCTGCGTCGCTGTGACGCTTGCCATTCCTATTGGGGGCAGATTTGTTATTTAGACAGATAATGTGCACAAACTGTAGATTGAAAATAAATAAGTAGTAATAATAATAATAATAATAATAATAATAATAATAATAATACATTTTATTTATAAAGCGCTTTTCAAGACACCCAAGGTTGCTTATGCAGTGTTGGTAGAGCAACTAGACTGACTGACTAAGCATCAGTAAGAAGACTAGTAGTTTGAATAAGGGTAATGGTGTTGGCCACTTTCTTAGAGAGCACATGGTGTTTAAATACAACTGTGACTGGTGAAGAGAAAACTGTAAGAAAATGGTTAGATAATACTCTAGTCTATCTATACTCTTAGATTAAGAGCATTTGAATTGGGGCATACAGCGAGGAGAAGGCAGGAGGTCACACACACACACACACACACACACACACACACACACACACATATACATACACACACACACACAGTGGCCTACATACAAACTCATCTGAGTGGAACACATCTGCAGATATACACAGCTGATTTGACCCAGAAGCAAAAACAGACACTGCAGCATCACTGGCCTCACAGGCTGAGGATCACAGGACATGAATGGATGGATGGATGGAGGGATGGATGGATGGATGGATGGTTAGATGGAGAGATGGATGGATGGATGGTTAGATGGAGAGATGAATAAGGACCATTATTGCACAGTGGTGGTAGAGCTGTCTCACCCATGACCGACCATCAAAACCATGAAACATCCTGTTCATAGGAATTCCTATAACCTGGTAGCGTCACTGGATTCACAGGCATGAGAATCTCTGGACTATCTAATGAATAGATGAGCTCATGTTTGTGACCGTAGCGGGTGAAGCTGTTCAATACAGCGTAAGGGTGTTCCTATAACCAGACAGTAATAAGTAAAGCAAGCCCATTATAAATCTGTCAGCTCAGGCACTTTTGTTTACAAATTGCATTCATTTATAAATCAGTTCATAAATCAGGTGTTTTTTGTTTTTTTTAAAAAGTTCTGTTTTTGGAAGGAGAATATTATAGCAAAGGTTTATATGTTTGTCATTAAATCTGTTGGCTCTCAGTGCCACACCTCTGATGTGTGTGGTGTGTGTGTGTGTGTGTGTGCGCGCTGTCTCCCTCCAGGAGCGGTTCCAGTTCCCAGCGCAGTCGGAGGCGTCTGAGGACGCCAAGGACCTGATCCGGCGGCTGATCTGCAGCCGAGAGCATCGTCTGGGCCAGAACGGCCTGCAGGACTTCAAGCAGCACCCTTTCTTCACAGGCATCGACTGGGACAACATTCGCAACTGCGAGGCCCCCTACATCCCCGAGGTCAGCAGCCCGTCCGACACATCCAACTTCGACGTGGAGGACGACTGCCTCAAGAACACGGTGAGTGTGTGTGTGTGTGTGTGTGAGAGTGTGTGTTCGAGGCTGAGACTGAAATGAGTGAGGGAAGTGAGGGAAATGCACTGACCTGTGCAACTGCGGTGTGTATCGACATGAACATTGTGTACATCTGAGGAATATAGCCTTCAGATATAGTATTGCAGCTGATCGTTAGATATAAGTGAAGGTAGTACAGTGTTGTTTATTTTCTGTTTGTTTATTGTGGTTTTCCCCCTGCAGGAGACCATGCCCCCTCCCTCTCATACCGCCTTCTCTGGACACCACCTTCCTTTTGTGGGTTTCACCTACACCAGCAACTGGTGAGCCCCTCACACACACGCAAACACAAGGCTCACTCGGAGACAGACAGACTCAGACTCAGACTCAGACTCAGACTCAGACTCAGACTCAGACTCAGACTCACACTCACACTCACACTCACACTCACACTCACACTCACACTCACACTCACACTCACACTCACACTCACACTCACACTCACACTCACACTCACACTCACACTCAGAAACAGACAGACAGATTCACACTCACACTCAGAAACAGACAGACAGATTCACACTCACACTCAGAAACAGACAGACAGATTCACACTCACACTCAGAAACAGACTGACAGATTCACACTCACACTCACACTCAGAAACAGACTGACAGATTCACACTCACACTCACACTCAGAAACAGACTGACAGATTCACACTCACACTCAGAAACAGACTGACAGATTCACACTCAGAAACAGACTGACAGATTCACACTCACACTCACACTCAGAAACAGACTGACAGATTCACACTCACACTCACACTCACTCACACTCACACTCACACTCACACTCACACTCACACTCACACTCACACTCACACTCAGAAACAGACAGACAGATTCACACTCACACTCAGAAACAGACAGACAGATTCACACTCACACTCAGAAACAGACAGACAGATTCACACTCACACTCAGAAACAGACTGACAGATTCACACTCACACTCACACTCAGAAACAGACTGACAGATTCACACTCACACTCACACTCAGAAACAGACTGACAGATTCACACTCACACTCAGAAACAGACTGACAGATTCACACTCAGAAACAGACTGACAGATTCACACTCACACTCACACTCAGAAACAGACTGACAGATTCACACTCACACTCACACTCAGAAACAGACTGACAGATTCACACTCACACTCACACTCAGAAACAGACTGACAGATTCACACTCAGAAACAGACTGACAGATTCACACTCAGAAACAGACTGACAGATTCACACTCACACTCAGAAACAGACTGACAGACAGACTCACTCAGCAACAGACTGACAGCCATTTACAAACACTCAGAAACACACACACATGCACATACTCAGAAACACACACACATGCACATACTCAGAAACACACACACATGCACATACTCAGAAACACACACACATGCAGACATTCAGAAACACACACACATGCACATACTCAGAAACACACACACATGCACATACTCAGAAACACACACACATGCACATACTCAGAAACACACACACATGCACATACTCAGAAACACACACACATGCAGACACTCAGAAACACACACACATGCACATACTCAGAAACACACACACATGCACATACTCAGAAACACACACACATGCACATACTCAGAAACACACACACATGCACATACTCAGAAACACACACACATGCACATACTCAGAAACACACACACATGCACATACTCAGAAACACACACACATGCACATACTCAGAAACACACCCTCACGTATATGGCAGACAGCTGGAGGCAGTTGATGTACACTCACATAAACATTCATTAATGCACATACATGTACTCACACATACACACACGTGTACACGCACACACACACACACACGTGTAAACACACACACACATACACACACACACACACACACACACACACACACACACTGTCGAGATGGATAAGGCAGTGAAGCGAGACAGGATGTGATGCTTCAGAGAGCACTCAGTCGACAGACAGTTAAGACCGCTCTTGGAGGAAGGAGAGAGTGGACATTGAGATAGAGAGAGTGTGTGTGTGTGTGTGTGTGTGTGTGTGTGTGTGTGCGTGTGTGTGTGTGTGTGTGTGATCTGTCTCCCCATTTGGAACTGCCTGCTTTGAAGTAGTCACCTCCATGTTCACTGAACTTTAGCTTCCCTGTGTAAGATAGAGACCTCAAAATGCAATAAGACTGCTATACAGATTGTTGCTCTACATTTGGAAAGCTCCCTGTATCCCTGTTATGTTGTACAAAAGACACCATAAAGCTTGTTGAATGGAACATCGACTAGTTTCTGTAATAACTTTTAACTATAATTAACGTTAGATCTCAAAACAAATACACCTTGACCACGGCAACATACAACAGAACTTGAACTTCAGATCAGGAGTATGTAGCAATGTCTGTGCTGTTTACATTTTTTTTTATGTACACGACAAACTCTGTGACACCCTAGCCATGATGCAGACAGCCATGGCCTACTGGTTAGGGCTTCGGGCTTGTAACCGGAGGGTTGCCGGTTCGATCCCAGACCAGTAGGAACGGCTGAAGTGCCCTTGAGCGAGGCACCTAACCCCTCACTGCTCCCCGAGCGCCGCTGTAGCAAGGCAGCTCACTGCTCCGGGTTAGTGTGTGCTTCACCCCACTGTGTGCTCTGTCTGTTCTCTGTGTGATCACTAATTCACGGATGGGATAAATGTAGAGATCAAATTCCTTAGACACCAGTACACGCCAGTATACTTGGCCTAGAAACCTGATTTACATTTACATGAACCTCACTGCTATTGTCTCTGTTAGTGTAACGCCACATCCTCTAGCCTGTATGTGACCCCTCACCTTTCACCTCATGACCCCTGACCCCGTGTCCTCTTCCCTCAGCTCGCTGTCGGACCGCGGCTGCCTGCGTGAGTGGGGGGGCCCGGGCCCGATGGATGTCGGGGTGCAGCGCAGCCTGGAGGAGAGCCTGGCGGTGGAGGCCTACGAGCGGCGGCTGCGCAGGCTGGAGCAGGAGAAGCTCGAGCTCAGCCGCAAACTGCAAGGTACAGGCCTCCGCACGCGGCCGGTGTCGCCACGGCGACCTACTGTATGGCAGGCGACCGACAAAATGAAATTGAATGTATTGAAGTGAATGGGGCAATTTCCCCTTGAATTTCCTATTGAATTTCGCCTTGGCTTGAATTTGCCCTTGGGGATCAATAATCTATCTATCGATCAATGATTACGGCAAGTGGATTGACGGCCGTCGCATCGCTCTACTCTGCCCCTTTCTATTTTTCAGGGCGATTTTGATGTGTCATAATAGAAAACAGCTGTCTGGTCAGTGTATCTCCACTGAATCGATGGGTGATCGTGTCGCTAGTAGTGTGTGTAGTTAAGCGATTAACAGAATTCCACCGTCGCGTTTGACTGTCGCATCGCCGGCCCTGTGTGGTGGGCTTAGCGCTGATCAGCCGGGGACAGGACATAGCGCGCTGCGGGGCATCTGGTCGAGGGAGCAAGGGTGGGAGCGGGCAGATATGGAGTAGAGGGTTGGTAGTGCAGTAGTCAGCAGTAGTCTTATTGTTATGTTGTTATCAGTAGTGCAGTAGTCTTATTGTTATGTTGTTATCAGTAGTGCAGTAGTCAGCAGTAGTCTTATTGTTATGTTGTTATCAGTTGTGCAGTAGTCTTATTGTTATGTTGTTATCAGTAGTGCAGTAGTCAGCAGTAGTCTTATTGTTATGTTGTTATCAGTTGTGCAGTAGTCTTATTGTTATGTTGTTATCAGTAGTGCAGTAGTCAGCAGTAGTCTTATTGTTATGTTGTTATCAGTTGTGCAGTAGTCAGCAGTAGTCTTATTGTTATGTTGTTATCAGTAGTGCAGTAGTCTTATTGTTATGTTGTTATCAGTAGTGCAGTAGTCTTATTGTTATGTTGTTATCAGTAGTGCAGTAGTCTTATTGTTATGTTGTTATCAGTAGTGCAGTAGTCCGCAGTAGTCTTATTGTTATGTTGTTATCAGTTGTGCAGTAGTCAGCAGTAGTCTTATTGTTATGTTGTTATCAGTTGTGCAGTAGTCAGCAGTAGTCTTATTGTTATGTTGTTATCAGTAGTGCAGTAGTCTTATTGTTATGTTGTTATCAGTAGTGCAGTAGTCAGCAGTAGTCTTATTGTTATGTTGTTATCAGTAGTGCAGTAGTCAGCAGTAGTCTTATTGTTATGTTGTTATCAGTTGTGCAGTAGTCAGCAGTAGTCTTATTGTTATGTTGTTATCAGTAGTGCAGTAGTCAGCAGTAGTCTCATTGTTATGTTGTTATCAGTTGTGCAGTAGTCAGCAGTAGTCTCATTGTTATGTTGTTATCAGTTGTGCAGTAGTCAGCAGTAGTCTTATTGTTATGTTGTTATCAGTAGTGCAGTAGTCAGCAGTAGTCTTATTGTTATGTTGTTATCAGTAGTGCAGTAGTCAGCAGTAGTCTTATTGTTCCTCATAAGTCTTATTCCTCCCTCTCCTCTTCCTCTTCTTCCTCCTCCTCCTCCTCCTCCTCCTCTTCTTCCTCCTCCTCCTATTCCTCCTCCTCTTCTTCCTCCTCCTCCTATTCCTCCTCCTCTTCCTCCTCCTATTCCTCCTCCTCTTCCTCCTCCTATTCCTCCTCCTCTTCCTCCTCCTCCTCCTATTCCTCTTCCTCCTATTCCTCTTCCTCCTCCTCCTCCTCCTCTTCTTCCTCCACCTCCTCTTCCTCCTCCTCCAGAGGCCACTAAGACGGTGCAGGCCCTGCAGTACTCTAGTGGAGACGGACCCGTCAGCACCACCAAGGAGTTTGAGATCCGCGGCCTCAAGGAGGAGATCGAGAGCTTGAGGAAACAGATTGCAGGTACGCGCGCACGCGCACACGCACACGCACACGCACACGCACACACACACACACACACACACACAGTGTCCTACATACAAACTCACACACACACAGTGTCCTACATACAAACTCACACACACAAACACACACACACACATGTTCGTTTTAACATGTATACCTGGGGATTCATTTGGGTTCTTCCTTTATACAAGGATAGTTTAAAAATGTTCAGCTGTTACATACTTTGAAGTTACAATTGTAACCTTACAATTGTATACAGTATGTTGTCACACTATACCTGATTGTTGATGCGTTGGTTGGTTGGATGGTTGTTTTGTTCAAGGTCAGCTGTTGATTGGCTTGGTAATTGTGATGTCAGACTGTGCTCAGTCTCTGATTGGCTGATTGCTGTGCTCGGCCCCTGATTGGCCGGTTATGGTGTTTGTTGTCTTCAGACTCGGGTCACTTGGAGCAGCAGTTGGAGCAGGCCGGCGCGGCGCGGCGCGACCTGGAGGAGTCGTCCCAGCGTCTGCGCTCACTCGAGAAGCAGATCAAGAGCATCAAACAGGAGAGGGACGACATACAGAAGGTCAAGATGCACTGTGTGTGTGTGTGTCTGTGTGTGTGCGCATGTGTGGTGTGTACACATTGTGTTTTTGTGTGCAGTCTGTGCGTACGTGTGTGTTGTGTTGTGTTGTGTTGTGCGTGCGTGTGTAAAATAGAAAAGAAAAGAAAAGGTGTTGCTCTTTCCAGGCCCTACAGTCTTTACCTCTGATGAACTTTAAGTTCTGGGAAGATGCAAATGAGACCTCTTCAAATGTAATGAAGTCCATGGAGCTGTTATTAGTGTATTTACTGCTGCTCTGGTCTTCCTGCCTGCCTGCTGTTATTAATGCCGCTCAGAGAGGGCCAATACGGGAATCACCAGGAGGCTTAATGCAGCAAAGTCTCTGCTCTGGAATGATGAAATATTAATGAGCACCCCAAACCTACAGTGGGTACACTTACTGGCAAAGCGGGAGGAGTATAAAAACTATTTTGTTTATGAAAGTGTTTAGTTTAACCTAACACAAACAATCCCTATACAGGCTAAATACATGCTGTCTTGTGAGGCTGGTATGTGAAAAGTGTGTGTGTGTGTGTTTAGATGTGGATATCTACCTGTATATTTGCCTGTGTGTGTGTATATGTGTGTACATTATATATTGTATATACATATATATTTATATTAAGTGTGTGTGTGTATGTATATGTGTGTACATTATATATTGTATATACATATATATTTATATTAAGTGTGTGTGTATATGTATATGTGTGTACATTATATATTGTATATACATATATATTTATATATATTATGTGTGTGTGTGTGTGTGTGTTCAGGAGCTGGCGGAGCAGAGTGAGCGTGTGAAGTCTCAGGGTAAGGACCTGAAAGAGGCGCACAGCCAGAGGAAGCTGGCCATGCAGGAGTTCTCTGAGATGAGCGAGAAGCTGACCGACCTGCGCTCCACCAAGCAGCGCCTGGCCCGCCAGCTCCGCGACAAGGAGGAGGAGATGGAGGCCCTGGGGCAGAAGATGGAGGCCATCCGCCAGGACGTACGCAAGACGGAGAGGGCCAAGAAAGAGGTGGGAGAAGTGATGTGGTGTTTGGCCACAGTGCCCTTTTGCTCTGATTGCTGGCGAATGACTAGCAGTGTTCTAATGGCTGATTGCAGCAGAATGTGTATTTGGCTCACACATTCATCCCCCGACTCTCCACCTCAAGCTGGTGTGTGGTGAGTGAGTAATTCACCACTAATTCACTAATTCATCCCCTCACTCTCCACCTCAAGCTAGTGTGTGGTGAGCGACTAATTCACCACTAATTCACTCATTCACTCCCTCACTCCACCTCGAGCTGGTGTGTGGTGAGCGATCTGGCGCATTCCCAGGTGGACAGAGTGCTACCCATTGGTGGTGGTTAGTGAGGTCCGCCCTTCACTGTAAAGCGTTTTGGGTGCGCTAATACAAATTTTGTTCTGATTGTAGGCGAATGATGAGTGTTTTACCGGCTGATTGTAGGGGAATGCTTAACTGTGTTTGTAAAGACTTGTTTTAAAAGGGCGTGCCTGTGGATATCTTCTTGTGTTTTGTTTGATTGTTTGTTTAACAATCAGTGTGTGTGTGTGTGTGTGCGTGTGTGTGTGCGTGCGTGCGTGCGCGTGTGCGGTGTGTGTGTGTGTGTGTGTGTGTGTGTGTGCGCGTGCGGTGTGTGTGTGTGTGTGTGTGTGCGCGTGCGTGCGTGCGTGCGTGCGTGCGTGCGTGCGTGCGTGCGTGCGTGCGTGTGTGTGCGTGCGTGCGTGCGGTGTGTGTGTGCGCGTGCGGTGTGTGTGTGCGCGTGCGGTGTGTGTGTGTCAGCTGGAAGCACATGCTGAGGAGCAGGCTGCGGAGGCCCAGAAGGAGAAGAAGCTGAGAGAACGCAGCGAACAGTACAGCAGACAGCTAGAGGAGGAGCTGGAGATGATGAAGGTACACACACACTCACACACACACACACACAGAGTCTATTGAAAATGTCTGGATGAGCTTGACAAGAGTGTCTGTGTGTGTGTGTGTGTGTGTGTGTGTGTGTGTGTGTGTGTGTGTGTGTGTGTGTGTGTGTGTGTGTGTGTGTGTGTGTGTGTGTGTGTGTGTGTGTGTGTGTGTGTGTGTGTGTGTGTGTGTGTGTGTGTGTGTGTGTGTGTGTGTGTGTGTGTGTGTGTGTGTGTGTGTGTGTGTGTGTGTGCGTGGAGCAGCAGAAGCAGATGGGTCGCACTCCGAGCGTGTCGTCGTCGGCCCCCGAGCAGCAGCAGGAGCTGGGCCGTCTCCGTGGCGACCTGGAGAAGCAGACGGTCCTGCACGAGGAAGAGTTGGTGCGTCGCGAGGCGCAGTACACCAGCGAGCTGAAGAACCTGAAGAAGGAGCTGCACGACGCGGATGCCCAGCAGGGGGCGCTCAACAAGGAGATCCTGGTGCTCAAAGACAAGCTGGAGAAGACGCGCAGAGAGAGGTCAGACTCAGTAGACACGTAGTCACGCACATCAGGGGCACTTGGACACATTAATGTACAGTATGTGTACACTGATATGAAGGTATTTACACATAGCACTGTACACTTCAGTATAACAGCACTATACACAATAAATATATGTATATATATATATATATATATATATATAAGAGTAAAGCGTAACTGAAACGTAAACTTAAGCAACGTAAACTGTGTCGCCACGTCTGTAAAGTTGTTGTCAGCGAAAAAACCGAGAATGACAATGACCAGATTCTGATTCTGGCCAGATGTGATTTTGTTTCTCAACTTCACCCTCTAGTGACCTTGTGTACCTTGAGTGTAATGCCCACTGTTGGTTTACTACGGTAAGCGGTTGCTTTATGGCAGAGGTCAGCCAATCATGACACAGGGTTTTATTAGCATCTCTGATGTTATGTGAGTGTGGTGACCCTTAGCTCACCTGAGACCTGCGCTACTAATAAACACACACACACACACACACATTGTGTTTTATTATGGAGGTTTTATAGAGGAATGCTTGTATGATTTGGTATCAGAAGGGGCAATTGTGTGTTGCTGAAGGGTGTGTGTGTATATAAGGTGTTTCATTGCTCCGTCAGTGTATTTACGTACTGTGTTGGGGTGTGTGTGTGTGTGTGTGTAACTGTCCATCGGTGTGTGTCCTGTAGCCAAAGTGAGCGTGAGGAGTTTGAAACGGACTACAAGCAGAAGTATGAGAGGGAAAGGGTCCTGCTCACCGAGGACAACAAGAAGCTCTCCAGCGAACTCGACAAGGTAAGACAACAACAAAACACACACACACACACACACACTTATACCTTCAGCAACTGTATTGTGTATGTGTGTGTGTGAATGAGAGCTCTCAGCTGCAGCACTCTGTGTGTGTGTGTGTGTGTGTGTGTGTGTGTGTGTGTGTGTGTGTGTGTGTGTGTGTGTGTGTGTGTGTGTGTGTGTGTGTGTGTGTGTGTGTGTGTGTGTGTGTGTGTGTGTGCGCGTGCACCCTTTTACAGCCATTTTCCACTCTGAGGTTGAGAGCACACAGACTCTTTGTGTGTGTGTGTGTGCAGACAGACTCTTGAAGTGTGTGTTATGTGTACAGACAGGCTCTAATGGTGCTCTCATTGTTTCTGTGGAGTGTCTGTGTTGCCTTGATGTGTCCAGTAGTCCAAGACATACACACACACACACACACACAGAATACACACATGCATGTTGTAATACTCAGCAGTGTTCGCACATGAACACGTACTTCAACCAACACACACACACACACACACACAGAATGCACACGTGCATGTTGTAATACTCAGCAATGATCGCACATGAACACGTACTTCAACCAACACAAACACACACACACACACACACACACACACACACACACACACACACACACACACACACACACACACACACACACACACACACACATACAGACAGACGTTGACTGAGTTGTTCCAGGTCAGTTATGAACCTCTGTCATCAGTCTTCAGCCAAACTGCCACCATGGGCCTGGAGCTCTGTCTGGCTCCTGAACTGTCTGCATCTCTCTCTCTCTCTCCATTCATCTATCTTCTTTTTTCTGTTTGTCTTTCTTGTTTTTTTTATCCCTGTCTCTTACACAAACACACACACACACACACACAGACACACACTCGGTCTCTCTTTCTCAGACACTCATGTGCTGTTCCCACTCTCTGTTTCACACCATCTTTCTCCATGTCACACACACACACATCCCCCGTCTGACTTAACACCATCGTTCTCCATGTCACACACACACACATCCCCTGTCTGACTCAACACCACTTTTCTCCATGTCACACACACACACATCCCCTGTCTGATTCAACACCACTTTTCTCCATGTCTCTCACTTCCTCTCTTTCCCTTACGCCCCCTGTTTCTCTCTCTCTTTCTCTTCCCCTCCTTCTTTATCTTTCTTTTGTTCACTCTCTCTCTCATGCGTGCACACACACACACACACACACACACAGCGTGAGCGTGTGAGAGAGCTTTCCTGTTCTAGCTGAGAACACATTTATTCTCTCTCTTTTCATTCCTTTCTTGCTCATTCGCACTCTCTTTCCATCTCACTCTTTTTCCATCTTCTTCTGAGAGGAGCACTCAAACATTCTCAAACTCACACACACACACACATTCAAAAGTGGTGTCCACTTACCCTTACCCACAATCCACTGTTTCCCCCATGGACTGGCTCCCAGACAAGATGGACAACACACACACACACACACACACACACACAGGCGGTTGCACTGGGTACTCTGTTGACCTTGGAGGAAGAGGAAAGCAAGCTGGATGTGAACTTCAGGATCTTAAAAAAAAGGGGTTTCTGACACTGTGTGTGTGTGAGACAACTAAAGACACAGAGTGTGTGTGTGAGTGTAGACACTCGTGTGTGTGTGTGTGTGTGTGTGTGTGTGTGTGTGTGTGTGTGTGTGTGTGTTGAATTGTTAATCCTGGCTTTGAGTCGGCCCGTGGCAGTGTGGAATGCTTCATCGGAACCCTGCTCCCTCTCTCCAGCCGATGAGGAAAATATGCAGCAGTCTTTCATATGACTGAGATGGATACACACACACACACACACACACACACACACACACACACACACACACACACACACACACACACACACACACACACACTCTCAAATATACACATGGAAGAATGACCAGGGGGCTGGGTGGAGTTAAACTATTCTGTTGTGGTGCTGGAAATGACACATGCTTTGCCTGCTTGTGTGTGTGTGTGAGAGAGAGTGAGTGTGTGTAAGTACCCAGAGGCCCAATGTGTGTTCCTTCTTTGATCCTGCTGGTGATTTTTGGTTGTGTTTAAACTGTGTGTGTGTGTGTGTGTGTGTGTGTGTGCGTGCGTGCACATGCGTGTGTGTGTGTGTGTGTGTGTGTGCGTGCCAGAGCCCAGCTAGGCAGGTGTGTGTGTGTGTGCGCGAGTCTGCTGGTGATTGTTGGATGGGATGTGTTTAAACTGTTGGGTGAGGTACATGTAGATGATGGGATTGTTTCATTGTGTGTGTGTGTGTGTGTGTGTGAGAGCCCTGTTGATGACTGAGGTTTTTAGCCCCTGAGGTGTGGGTGCTGACAGGCCATTTCTGGATGATTGGTAGAGTGTGTGTGTGTGTTTGTAATTAACATTGCCTCTTCAGCTCAACTCCATTAGCATCTCATTACACATAGAGCGGATGCGCATCCCCCCCCCTGGACACACACACACACACACATACATTCCCTTTCCCTTTCCCTGACAGGCCAAGCCTTACTCTAAATTAATAGGCTCATTGTCCCGTACATGGCAGAGACACTAGCACACTGCAATGATGGAAGCCAGGCACGTATCTTTAGGCTACAGCCACACCAGGTGCATTCTGGTTAGAAAAGAATGAGGTGGGGCAGGGGGCTTATCTTCCCTGCACCCCCCTACACACACACACACACACACAACCTTGTTTATAGAAGCCTCCCTTTCTGGAGTGGTCTTATGACCGTGTGCCTTGTTTACCCCAGTGCATATGCACCTGTCACTGTGCATGCTGGATGCAGGTTGTAGTAGTAGATAACTTTATTGCCCCCGTGGGGCAGTTGGGTTTGCGGCGCAGTCGCAAGGCACTTCATGACAGGACATCAGACATATGAGACAAACAAATAGTCCATACATCAAACACCGACATACACATGAAGAACATACATCACACCCTACAATACACTATACACCCTTGGGTATGACCAGGCCAGCTGGACATCTAGCTTATTTTGACTGATTTAAGGCTTTTATGGCTTGTGGTATAAAAGAGAATTTGGATCTGTTCTTTCTCAGGAGGGGTGGGCAGAAATGACGCCTAGATGGCAATAGTTTAAAATGAGATGCCAGGGAATGTGTATTGTAATGTGTAACAGTGGTGGAGTGGATTTGAGTGGCAGGTCAGGAAGCCCTTTGAGCTAGTGAGCAGAAACCAGTTAGATCCACTGCCTTCAGGGTCTTAGTGACATGTAGAGCTAGCCCCTTAAATTCTCCATAAGTCTGGAACAAAGAGATGGAACTGCACTGGGGTTCTGTCCTGTCTCCTAAATCTAGAACACAGAGATGGAACTGCACTGGGGTTCCGTCCTGTCTGCTAAATCTAGAACACAGAGATGGAACTGCACTGGGGTTCTGTCCTGTCTGCTAAATCTAGAACACAGAGATGGAACTGCACTGGGGTTCCGTCCTGTCTGCTA
>NW_027468680.1:7397603-7400103 GCF_046254945.1 Alosa pseudoharengus
TCTCTCTCTCTCTCTCTCTCACTCACACACAGACACAGTCACAGACACACACTCTCACACACACAAAATTACACTCTCTCATACACATACACACACTCACACACACACATACACATACACACACTCACACACACACACACACACTCCCACTCGGACACTCTCACACTTAGTCAGACACATACAGTCATGTCTACACGCACTGACACATTGACAGGAGGTTTTTGTTGGCTCTCAGTGGGTAAGACATGTTGGCTAATGGCATAAACGATGCTGTGTGAAGACTGGCATCACTGAGGCTTTTTAGATTTTGAGATTGTGGCAGCATCCCCTCCCCTCTCCACTCCACACACAGTGGGAATGACAGCTTCACTGCACCATCAGCACCAGGCCTGATCACACACACACACACACACACACAGACACAGACAGACACACACACACACACACACACTCTCACACTATGAAGACATCCAGTCTGATTACATTAAAACAGCAGTGGCAACAGGGGTTCCCCCCCATGAGATGTCTGAAATGTACTCAGTGGTAGTCATTCAAGAAGATGAACACACATACACACACACACGTGCGCACACACTCTCTCACACACCCATTTGTGCTGTTTCGTACTTGCCGTTCTCAAGCGATAACTGCCAATAAGCATGTAACTGGAAATTGTTTTATGTTTTAGGAGTAAAACACCAGGACTCCCAGAATTCCTTCCTTGCCTTTCTGAATGCACCTACCTCTGCGCTGGATCATTTTGATGTAAGTATTATGGAATGGCACATGCATCCTAAATGTGTCACTCTTGTGTGCATCCCCCCCCCCCCCCCACAGCTGTTCGATGTGACACTCAGAAAACTTCAAGATGATCGTCTCCCTCGGCTGTATTTTTTCCACAGCACCTTTAAAAAGAAGAAGATCTTACTGTGTTTGTGTATTTATTTGTTTCTTTGTTGTTTGTTTACTTGAGTGGGCAGGCTTGTGTGTGGTGAGAGCTCTTGGGTTTGTTAACATAGCTGCAGTAGTGGCATTGTTAGTTGAGTTAAACACCTGCCTGATTAGTTGCACTCAGTGACCTCTAGGTAACTAAGGGCTAAAGCATATGGATGACCTGGGGCCTGTACTACGAAGGGAGCTTAACCTACCCAGATGTAACCCAGGGTTACTTTGTTAAACCAGGATTGACAAAACCTGGTTATCTTAAGTGGTGTTAATCGGTACTACGACGCTGATTATGAAGTTGATTTGTTGAGCCGGGGTTAACCTAATTGGAGTTTGTGCGCGTTCACATAAAAGGGGCGGGTTGCAGAGCAAGTCACCATTTTCAATGATGACGCGATCACCTTATTTTACGGATGAGGAATGCACAATTATTATGAGAAGTTATAAGGAATTAAAACCCACTCTACGACAAAAATAAAATACGTCGGCAGTGAACAAAGCAAGGCTGTTGGCAACGTATTGCAGATCGGGTAGCCTAAATGCCTAAAAGTGAAGTTTTATTCCCACATGTTCTTCAAATATGTGTTACGGAGGATTAGTAGCTGGCGGAATGTCTGAAATGAGTTGAAATAATTAAATAGCCTATTTTGAGTTCATAGAAAGGCCTACAGATGCAACCCAATTCAGAAGTGGGCATATAGATTACAGTAGGCTAATAAGGATAATTGAATGTTTAAGTAGCCCCCATTGACTGATTTAGTGTATCCCTAATCCTGTGAACATTTCAGATGCAACACCATTGCCAAACGCACATGGCAGCAGGTAAAAATGAAACACAAAATCATTATTCAGAATAGTAGGTTTATATAGTTATAGCTTGCATTAATATTTCTTAATTATGAAAACATGTAGGCCTAGCTTATAGCCTTCACTTGGCCTCTGTTTTACAGCTAACAAGAAAAAGGTGTCTTTGAACACTACTGTAGGAGGAAAGGCACCAGAGTGTTTTACAGTAGCAGAGGAGTTGGCCATCGCAAATAATAGTGGAAGGCCGATTATGGAGGGGGTTGAGGGAGGCATTTGGTCGGATTCTGGTGCTGTGGAAATGTGTAGCCTTTATGTGCAGGGTACAGTAATATGACATTCAACAAGTTTGTTAAAATGGTGATTTTTATTTATTAGGCCTACTGTAGGCTATGTCCGATTTATTTTAGGCTATTCTTGCTCAGATGTTCAGCATACTATAGGCCTATGTCTGATTTATTTTCGGACATACAGTATTCTTGCATCACCGATGGAATACATGAATGTCCACGTACGGGCATTGCTATGAGACGTCTTCCTAGATCATCTGACAAAGATAACGAATTCCCTCGTCTGACAATCTATATCTTCATAGAGAATATCGTCCGGGTAGGCTATATATATTTTCTGGCGGTCTCTAAAACCCCTCGCCCTGCGAAGAGAGTCCCTCACGATTTGCGCTCCAATGTCGTATGGATCATCCAGGTACGCCGACATGTCTCGGAGAGAAATTGTTAGTGTAGGGGTGGTA
>NW_027468680.1:7405103-7412603 GCF_046254945.1 Alosa pseudoharengus
TGTGTGAGAGTGAGTCCTGTCATGTGTTGGATACCTTATGTGTTTTGTGTGAGTGAGTCCTGTAGTCTTGTGTGTAATCATGAATTGTGTGTGTGTGTGTGTGTGTGTGTGTCTGTGTGTGTGTGTGTGTGTGTGTGTGTGTGTGTCAGGTTCCGAAGCCGGCGGGTGTAAAGAAGGGCTGGCAGCGAGTGCTTGCGGTGGTGTGTGACTTCAAGTTGTTCCTGTACGACGTGGCCGAGGGCAAGGCGGCCCAGCCCAGTGTAGTAGTCAGCCAGGTCATGGACATGAGGTCAGTCACCACATAGCACACCACACCACACCACCACACACACACACATACATACATACATAGCACACCACACCACCACACAACACACATACATACATAGCACACATACATACATAGCACACCACCACACAACACACAGCACACACACACATACATAGCACACCACAAGCACACGTGCATACACCCACACGCGCACACACATACATAGTACACCACGTGCACACACACACACACACACACACACGGAGACACACACAGTCACACACACAGACTTACACATGGTCAGTCCCCACAACATAATGCACACGCCACCATACATGAGGAACATGGAGTACAACGTCTATATTGTAGACCATATTGCTCCTAGAACAGAGCAGGATGTTGATGATGTTCAGAGCACAGCATATGGCCAGACGGACTGACCGCTTCTCTGTCTCTCTCGTCTCCCCGCTGCAGAGATGAGGAGTTCTCCGTCAGCTCAGTGCTGGCATCTGACGTCATCCACGCCAACAGGAAGGACATCCCCTGCATCTTCAGGGTGAGTACGCCTCTCGCAGGCGCAGGCCCTCATATCCCGCACCACGTGGTGGAACAGCGCTACAACTAGATGATGATTTAGCTGGTGTGGGAACATATGTCTGAAAATGAAACTTCTTGGTGGGATAACCAACCAATCACAGGCAGTTCATTTTTTTTTTATTTTTTTTTTGTTATAGGCTGGTGAAGTCCTTTTTTTAAAATGACTGTATTAGAGTATGGAGCAGCACTTTGGGTTGAAGATGAAGGTCTTCTCTGGATCATGGGTGTTACTGTGTGTGATGTTATCTAACAGAACCTCCTGTGGTCACTGCCATAATTCCGTTTATATTAGCTCATTAAGCCCTGACTGCTTGGCCATTAAGCCATCCAGTGAGCTTTGGGCTGCACTTAAAAGAAAACTGAGGAGTGGTTCTGAGAAGATGATTGGGGGTTGAGCAGATGTCCTCTGCAAGCTGCTTTGTTTTACAGTTGTGCAAGCAGTTCTTAGAATGCTTTGTACTTTCATTTGAATACAATTTGGGTTTTCCAACAACGGAAAATATGAATTCCCTTAGCATTCATTTTCATCGCTGTGGGGAGTTGAGAATCTTGTCCTTCTCTTTTAAGTGGAATGGCACACTCAGTGGGAGATGAAACCCCATCTCACACTCTGCCCCTCACCACACATTTCACAAACAAAAAAGCTTTTCATTTGGCTGCGGCGCTCGTTTAGTTTTTTCACTTTTCTTCCTGCTCATTTTCCTGCCTCCAGTATGGTGGTGTTTGTGGTTAACTGCCATTTCTGTGGAAACGTTTGTTGACTCTGTATGGTGTTCTGCCCTGGAGTCATAACCGGCTTCCAGCTTCTTTTTTTTCTTTCTTTTTTATCTGCAGTGATGATCCTGGTTCAGCTTTGCCTTTTGAAACTGTCAACGGCATTTTTAAATAAGCTCTAAAGAATGACAAAGATATCTGGTATAGATGAACGTGTGTGTGTGTGTGTGTGTGTGTGTGTGTGTGTGTGTGTGTGTGTGTGTGTGTGTGTGTGTGTGTGTGTGTGTGTGTGTGTGTGTGTGTGTGTGTGTGTGTGTGTGTGTGTGTGTGTGTGTGTGTGTGTGTGTGTGTGTGTGTGTGTCTGTGTGTGTGTGTGTGTGTGTGTGTGTGTGTGTGTGTTCATGTCCCCGTCCCCTCACTTCTTGTCCTCCTGCCCATCTCCTAGGTTTCTGCCTCTGGTCTCCTAGGTGACGGAATCCCAGCTGCTCTTGTCCTGTCCCGGTGTGACCCCGTGTGCTCTCTCCTGTCTCCTAGGTGACGGCGTCCCAGCTTGCGTCGGCGGCGGGTGGCAAGAAGTGCTCGGTGCTGCTGCTGGCCGACAGCGAATCAGAGCGCAGCAAGTGGGTGGGGCTCCTGAGCGAGCTACAGCGGCTGCTACGCAAGAACAAGCTGAAAGAGCGATCGGTGTACGCGCCCAAGGAGGCCTATGACAGCGCCCTGCCCCTCATCAAGGGCACGCAGACCGCCACCATCATAGGTGGGACGCGCCACCAGGGGGCACTGCTGACAGACACAGAGACATGTTTGCTTATAACTAATGTCAATAAACATAATACTACATAATGCTTCTATGTCAATGTAATTTGTGTAACCACACCATCTCGATGCCCAAGACAAATTTCTCTATGTTAGAGACATTAAAGGCTCATCTTATCTTAATATTTGACCACTGTTAATATAGATTAATAGTGCTAAGTAAAGTGACATAGCCCACATTAAACATATAATATAATAATAGGGTTGGTTATAAAGGTTTTCTGAAGATTTAACTCTACTAATGTTTTCATCCTCAGATCATGAACGGATCGCTCTGGGGAATGAAGAGGGGCTGTATGTTATTCATGTTACCAAAGATGGTGAGTTTGGGAAAACCTGAACACAGTATCATTATGACACTATATTGAAAGTTGAAACCATCTCCAAATTCCAGTCCACTATCACTCTATCCTAACTCAAACACACATACACACACACACACACAAACCTGAACCTGCCATGTCTGCCTAACAGACATCACCCATCTCCCAATCTGTATAATGACTATTTATTTATAATATCACACACATGCGTAAACACACACACACACACACACACAAACAAACAAACAAGCGCACACACACAGACCGATCTAAAAGCCTTTATCAAACCTCTAACCCTCCCTTGTGTGCCGCCTGCAGAGATCATCCGCGTGGGTGACAATAAGAAAGTGCACCTCATCGAGCTCGTCCCGTCGGAGCAGCTTCTGGCCGTGGTGTCCGGTCGCAACCGGCACGTGCGTCTGATCGCGGCCTCGGCGCTGGACGGGCGCGAGAGCGAGGCCTACAAGCTGGCGGAGACCAAGGGCTGCCAGGTGCTCTGCTGGGGGCTGCTGAGGCAGGGCGCAGCGCTCAGCTGCCTGTGCGTGGCGGTCAAGCGACAGGTCATCGTCTACGAGCTGATCAAGACGCGCACGCGACAGCGCAAGATCAAGGAGCTGCAGGCGCCCGCGGCTGTCCAGTGGATGGCCATCATGAGCGACAGACTCTACGTCGGCTACCAGGTATGGGGATGAAGTAACAACAGGCAGGGGGCTTTTTTTTTCAAGCAGATTTTTTTTTTTTTTTTTTTTTTTTTGTGAAATGTAAAGAATGAAAATGTGTGCAAGATGGTTAATATTAATGTCTAGCTGAACAGGGATCGCGCTGCCTGTTGTCTTTGATTAGACTGGAATCTTTTGCATTTCTACAAAAATGTTGTCTCTTCCTAACAATATGTGATGCGATCGGGGAAAACCCTTCACATGGTGCAATTTTCCCAGCTGATTCTCCAGAATTTTACTAGGGGACAGTGTCCAGAATGTTGCTAGGATGGTATCAGAATCTTAAGCTGGTGAAATTTCACCAGAGAGTGTTGAAACAGAGCCGGGTTGACCTGCCCTCCCTCGTCTTCCTCGCCCGCAGGCGGGTTTCATGCGCTACAGCGTGCAGGGCGACGCCTCCCCAGCGCCCCTGCTGCACCCGGACGACCACACGCTGGGCTTCATCGGGCAGCAGGGTCTGGACGCCCTGGTTGCCGTGGAGATCTCCACCAAGGAGCTGCTGCTCTGCTTCAGCAGCGTGGGCGTGTACGTGGACTGCCAGGGACGACGCTCACGCCAGCAGGAGCTCATGTGGCCCGCCGTGCCCTCCGCCTGCTGTGAGTGGACACACACACTGCACACGACACACACACACACACACACACACACACACACACACAGCACATATACAGTATACACACACACAACACAGCATACACTGCGCACACACACTACACACCACACACACACACTACACACCACACACACTGCACATATATACACACACAACACAGCATACACTGCGCACACATATATACACACACACACACTGCACATATTTACACACACAACACAGCATACACTGCGCACACATACATACACACACACACACACACACTGCACATATATACACACACAACACAGCATACACTGCGCACACATACATACATACACACACACACACACACACACACACACACACACACACACACACACACTGCACATATATACACACACAACACAGCATACACTGCGCACACATACATACACACACACACACACACACACACACTGCGCACACATACATACACACACACACACACACACTGCACATATATACACACACAACACAGCATACACACACATACACACACACACTGCACATATTTACACACACAACACAGCATACACGACACACACTGCACATATATACACACACAACACAGCATACACGACACACACTGCACATATATACACACACAACACAGCATACACGACACACACTGCACATATATACACACACAACACAGCATACACTGCGCACACATACATACATACACACACACACACAACACAGCATACACTGCGCACACACACACACACACACACACACACACACTGCACATATATACACACACAACACAGCATACACACACATATACACACACACACACACACACACACACTGCACATATATAAACACACAACACAGCATACACACACATATACACACACACACACACACACACACACTGTATCATGGGTGTCTACATGAACAGTTAGGCCAGACGGTCCCGCTAGCAGGAACTTGTGGCCAGCAGTGCCCTCGGCCTGCTGTGAGTGTACACACACACACACACACACACACACACACACACACACACACACACACATTGACTGGTGTGCCCACCTCCTGCTGTGACGCCACTTACAGAAGGTCACACACACACACACACACACACACACACACACACATAGAGAAAACACACACACACACACACACACAAACACGCACACTGACACAGTCACACATCACATCATGCAACAAAACACAACATGACATGCTATATGAGAGAGACTGATCTAAAGCATAGCTCTACGCCACACACTTCAGCACAAATGTAACCTGTATGGGGTCTTTGACCCGCCAACACATTAAAACACAGCCTAACACACCACATATAACACACACACACACACACACACACACACCTGCCACACAATACCCACACGCCGTGCCCCTAATTCAAGTGGACACAATAGCTCAACATGACATGACACAACACATCACAGGACTGACAGGCCGTGAGGCCCCAGCCAACAGAAGAAGCCTCTCGCCCCACGTCTCCGTTTGAAATGGCACAACACGGCTCTTGGACAGCGTGGCACCATGCCCTTTGTTTGCTGTTGATCGGACGTGCAGGGGTCGTGCCACGCTGAGAGTGCTGGCACAAAGGGCACAGTATGACCTGACACGCCATGACAGCCTGGCACAACACGGCACTGCCCAGTGTGGGCCGATTGGCTTTGCCAGGGAGATCTTGCCCTGTCCACTGCGCCAGAGCACAGCCCAGTAAAACACAGCTTGACACACACATCATCACACACACACACACACACACACACACAAAACACACACACACATCACACCACACATCACAGGCTGCAGCTCAGGGAAACATGGCCTCTACATCAACCCCCACTCAACTCTCTCTGTTTAGCTCTTCCTCCCACTTTCTCTCTGTCTATAGATCTCTCACTTTACTCTCTCTCTCTCTCTCTCTCTCTCTCTCTCTCTCTCTCTATCTCTGTCTATAGATCTCTCACTTCTCTCTCACTCTCTCTGTAGATCTCTCTAGATCTCTCACATCCCTCTCTCGCTCGCGCTCTCTCTCTCTCTGTAGATATCTCCTTCTCACTTCTCTTTCTCTCTGTTTCTGTAGATCTCTCCATCCCTCTCCTCTCCTTGTTTCTCTCATCCCCTCCCCCAGGTTTTTAACTATAAAAGTAAAGGTGATATTTAATAGTCGCTGTCTCCCTCCCTCCCTGCAGGTTACAGCGCCCCCTACCTGTCAGTGTACAGTGAGAATGCAGTGGACGTGTTTGATGTGAACACCATGGAGTGGATCCAGACCATCCCTCTGAAGAAGGTGAACACACACATCGCTACACACACACACACACACCGCCGCAGCCAGAACACACCTGGCTGTGTGCTGCATCCGTACACACTACACACACATCTCATCAGGAAATCACATGTCTCAGCCACCTGTCTGTGTGTGTGTGTGTGTGTTTGTGTGTGCATGTGTGTGTCTGAATGTGTGTGTGTGTGTTTGCAGGCTCACCCGCTGAACACAGATGGCTCATTGAACCTTCTGGGGTTGGAAACGGTTCGCCTCATTTACTTTAAGAACAAGACAGCAGGTAAGAGACCCCCCCCCCCCCTTTTCCCCCATTTAAACTCTCACACACACACCACACCTGCCCAGGGCCTTCAGTACAGCACATATACACACACACACACACACCCCTGTCCAGGTGGGCTGTGAGCGCAGCTGACCCCATTCCCAGCTCCAGTGCCTGGGCTAAACGTGGAACAGTCACTAGCAAACAACCAAGGGGGCAGCCGTGGCCTACTGGTTAGCACTTCCTGTAACCGGAGGGTTGTCGGTTCGAACCCTGACCAGTAGGCACGGCTGAAGTGCCCTTGAGCAAGGCACCTAACCCCTCACTGCTCCCCGAGCGCCGCTGTTGATGCAGGCAGCTCACTGCGCCGGGATTAGTGTGTGCTTCACCTCACTGTGTGTACACTGTGTGCTGTGTGTGTTTCACTAATTCACGGATTGGGATAAAAGCAGAGACCAAATTTCCCTCACGGGATCAAAAGAGTATATATACACTTACATACATACAATACCAGAACCTTTATTTACTGAACACCTGAATCAGGAGAATAGTCCTGTTACAAGAACCTATTACATCAACAACCTTGACTGATGTGGGTGAATTGAGATGGGGAGTTCTGATGCATCTGAACAGAAATGATCTGATGTGGTCTGGTGGTGCATGGTGATCTGATGTGGTTTAATGTGTTTTGATCTGAGTGGTTTTATGTAATCCAAAGTGGTCTAAGACTGTCTGAAGTGGTCTAAGGTGATATGATTTGGTCTAATGTGATCTAAAATTGTCCAAGGAGGTTTGATGTAGTCGAATGGGATCTGAAGTGGTCTACTAAGGTTTGATGTGGTCTAAGATGGTCTAATGGGATCTAAAGTGGTCAAAGGAGGTTTGATGTGGT
>NW_027468680.1:7417603-7432603 GCF_046254945.1 Alosa pseudoharengus
CATCTGCTAGCTGCCTGTGTCCTGAATACACTGTAAAAAAACGTAATCTCTGTGGACAGCCCAGACTCCAAGTGTGTGTGTGTGTGCCATCACAGGTCTGTGTGTGTGTGTGTCATCACAGCTGCTTAAGTATACACATGTGGGTGTGTGGGATGTCACTGGGTGTGTGTGTATATGTGTGTGTGTCTCAAGAAATCACAAAGAGTGAGTGCTCTCGGCCACCTACACTTCACTTGAAGTTACACACACACACGCTCTCTGCCACCGCTCTCATACTCTGGTCCATATGCCTGTGTGGGTGTATATATGTGTGTGTCTTACGTGTGTGTGTGTGCACACGTGATTCTCTTCAGTGGCCATCCAAAGAGAAGACTCCCGATCTGAAACGAGCGTTAAGGACCCTGCTTAGTAAGATGAAGGTAAAGTCTGAACAGCACCCAGGAAATAGCCTCCACTAACTACCCCTAAAAGAAGTTACCCCTCAAGAACTGCCCCACCCCATTCACTATGTGGGGGTAGAAAAGTAGGCTCAAGAGGAGCTGTGATCGTGCTGTTTCCCTGGTGTGTGTGTGCGTCCGCGCGAGCGCTTTGGCTAGTGTGTGTGTGTGTGACACTGTGTGTTTTGGCTAGTGTGGGTGTGTGCACTTGTGCGTATTGATAAAGAGAGGCTTTTCTGTGGTGGATCAGTTATGCTACTCTTGTACAGTAGTTTGTGGTTTTGGCAGCAGGTCCTGACAGTATCTCCAAACAAACGTTGATGTAGATGGCGTGTGTGTGGTCCTCCTGTGTTCTAATTGGTGGAGATGGAGTGTGGTGTACCCTTGCTTTCATGTTAGCCAATCATCGGATAGCATTTCTCTCTGGTACAGATCTGGAGGAGAGACCTGCTCCATAGTCAGCTTTGTGTTGATGTAGATGGTGCGTGTGTGTGTGCGTGCATTTTCATGAGTGCGTGTGTGTGTGTGTGTGTGTGTGTGTGTGTGTTTGTTTGTGTGTGTGTGTGTGTAGACCAGGCAGACCTGCTCCATAGTCAGCTTTGTGTTGATGTAGATGGTGCGTGTGTGTGTGCGTGCATTTTCATGAGTGTGTGTGTGTGTGTGTGTGTGTGTGTGTGTGTAGACCAGGCACAGACCTACTCCGTAGTCAGCTTTGTGTTGACGTAGATGGTGCGTGTGTGTGTGTGCGCGTGCATTTTCATGAGTGCGTGTGTGTGTGTCTAGACCTGGCAGAGACCTGCACCATAGTCAGCTTTGTGTTGATGTAGATAGTGTGTGTTTGTTTGTGTGTGTGTGTGTGTGTGTGCACAGCCACCAGGCTGTGAGATGTTGGTGCAACATGAGTTCTGCCATATACTTGTCCTGCATGTCTCCCGACATTCTCATAGTTCCCACTGGGATAGGGAGGGAGGGAATGTGTGTAGTACTATAGTAGGTGTAGTGCACTTGCTGCCACATCGCTACAAAAAACGTAAAGAAGTGTTTTGAAAAGATAGTTACTAGTTTTTTTTTTATAGTTTTAACTGTGTTCATCATGTCAAAAGAAATAATATTGTAATCTCAATATATAGCCTACCAATAGGCTAAAGAAAATAAGTGACCAGACTGTAATGAAATGTATGTGTGTGTATATATAGTAAGCTAAATTATAAATTATACCATTTGATAGTTTTTATTTTACCGTACTTGACAAGGGGTTGTATAGCAGCCCAAACACTAGTAACCTCTCAATGGTATCTTGTTAACGCTGTGTTTATGTATTGTGTTTATGTATACAGTATAATGTGTTGTGTATGTTCTGACTGGTCTATGTAAATATGTGCGTGTGTTTTCAGATAGCTATTTTGTATGTGTTTTTTGTGTTTGTGTGTTTTCTAATTGTAATGTTTCGTGTTTGTATGTGTTGCCTTTGTGTGTTGTGCTTGTGTGTTTTCTGATTGCTATATTGTGCGTGTGTGTGTGTGTGTGTGTGTGTGTGTGTGTGTGTGTGTTCTGACTGGTGTGTGTTGTTGCTCTGCTGCAGGATTCGGACTCCCCCCGCCACTCGACGGCCTCCAACAGCTCCAACCTGAGCAGCCCCCCCAGCCCGGCCTCCCCCCACAAGCCCAAGTCCCTCTCCCTGGAGAGCAGTGAGCGCATGGGATGGGAGACATGAGTCATACCCCTCCCCCCCTCCCTCACCAAACCTCCAACCTGACACCCCCCCCACACACACCCCATCCATCCCCCAGAGCCGGGGACTCTGTCGCTTTGCCGCTCCGAGGACCGTTCCGTATCCCACATACCCCCCTTAATGCTTCAGCCACATGCGGCAGACTGGGCACCTAGAAGGACTGAGCACCCTGAAAGACTTTATACCCCAGAAGGCCGAACTCCCCTGGGAGTGTGTGTGTGTGTGTGTTTCCCCCTGCCTGATGCACTTGGTTAATCAGGCTGGACTGTTCTGTGTGTGTGTGTGCGTGTGCGAGTGTGCGCGTGTGCGAGCGTGTGTGTGTGTGTGTGTGTGTGCGTGTGAACATGTGTTTCAAGGGTTTACTTGCACAGATGGATGTGCAACCCCATTCGACCCCTTGCGCAAAAAAAAAAAAAAAAAAAAAAAAGCCTTGATGCGTCACCACTGTTTGCCTGCCTGTGGACAGAAGGGACTGGTTGCTGCAGAGGCCAGCGGCCGCCCTCACTAGCGTCCCGTCGCTAACGCTAACTACTCAAAATCCGCCGCGAGGAGGCTGATGGTTTTACATGCTGACAGGAGACAGAAAAACCATCACCAGGGGCTGAGGGACTGCCCCTCCATAAGACCCGTTCCCGTCTAACTGGCTGTGACGGCAAGACCTTTTCCTCTCTGTGTTGGAGTGAGCGAAGAAACACTGACTGAAAGGCAAAATGTTAAGGTTCTCAGCTGAGAAAAAAAAAAAACTTAAAGCTTTCATTTAAGAACACTAAATTTGGACCTGGCCTCGGCTTTTGCTCCTATCCTCAGGTGAGATACACACACACACACACACACACACACACACACACACACACACACACACCTGTGTCTCACCTGTAGGCTGGGCGGAGTTTAGACGTGTATATAGCGTGTGTTTAGAGGATAATATATTAGCACAGGAAACACTACCCCCAGTGAGAGAGACCACTGGCGGAGGTCACTGCTAGCTTCTCATTTGACTTTTTGTGTCAAACGGTTGAAGTTCCATCAACACCTGGTGTAATGAGTGTTGTTTTTTTTTTTAATTATTGTTATTATTATTTTTATTCTTTAATTTTATTATAGGTTGTTAATCTTCAAGCTCGAGTACACAACCCATTAGCTAAAGCTGGATCAGTTAAACAGGATTTGGCACAGCATCGAGAAAAAAAAAAAAGAATACGCTATTTTAACCAATTTGGCACATGTATGCTGATTATCTCACACACACACACACACACACACACACACACACACACAATCACTTGTCCTGTGCAGAATGTATTTTGCAGCCTTTTCCCCTTGCTTTGGTTGGCCCTCTCTGAAGCAATAACGCTATCTCCAAAGACGTTAAGTGAGATCACTACTTATTTTTAAACTATTTTATTTACATGTTTCAGTGCTACATTTTTTGTTTTGTTATAACATTAAGTGTGTTTACTATGATTGTTTGTTTTTGAGCACCCCACAAGTCATAAAAACAAATACCAAACATGTTTGATATGATTTATATTCATGTTATGAATAATTTAACCCTGTGGATTGTTTCATTTGTCTCTGAACACTTGATTTGCTATTCATTTGACTGCATGGGTCACAACGATTTCTAAGATCCACCTAGCCACTTCAGTACACACCACCCACACACACACACTCTTTCTAGAGTATACTAGTTTACCACAAAGGTGTGCCGCACCGAGTATGCGTAGCTACAATGTGCATAAAGATGCATTATAATATTTCAGTGTTATTTTGCCTTATGTGGCAGATCAGATAATCACTTTGGGACTAGAAGTGGACTGAGAGGAGCTGGGCCAGGGATTGAGGAGACGGCAGCCGGTTCTAGAGCGGACCCAGGGCAGGTCCACTCTGAGTTCGGCTGCCGTCGGGCCATTCACAAGCCCTGTATCCGTCTCCCTGGATACTAGCACTTAGAGAGGCACACCACTATTATTTTGACCACAGCATTTAACTACACACCACTGCAGCTGATTGGCTGACCTTCCGTACTTTTCGTTGTCATTCCATTTTTCACTACATTCTGGAATGGTAAGGGACTCACCATGGCAACTAGTTATTCCATATTTTGTATGACCTGAAATCACATTCTGACTCTATTAGTGAAGCTGAGCTTGGCAGTTTCCAAATGCAACTTTGTATCCTTTGACGTGTTGGGGCCTGAAAAGCACAAGGTTGTGTAAGTGGACCAGTTTGGCCATGTTCAGTAAACAGGTTGTGAAGAACTCATTTAAAAAATTAAAAAAACAACATGGAGTACGTTATCCATGTGTAGTGTTGCGCATCGCTGCCTATTTTTCCAGCAGTGGTGCCAACATTTCAAACAGCACAGCCTCAGATCGTGCTCAGCCTTCTCGAGCTGTGTCCTGTGGATGTAGTCTAATGCAAGAGCTGTAGGAGTCCTCGCTAGCGGAGACCAAGGTCAAGAGTTTAGACAGGTGAAACGTGGGTGGAAACACATTAGCCTGCTGAATGGCAGGCAGCAGTTTCCCTTGTGTTGGCTCATCTTGTGCTCTACGGTGACTGTGTCTTCTGTCTCCAGTCCAAAACCCCATGGTGCATGTGTGTTTTGTTTGAGTGCCTGGGTTCCTCCTAGTGTTTTCAATGCACTGATGTTTTACACTAGAGCTGTATGAGAAGCATTTCAAAGACACTATGAAAAAAAAAACCTCGCATTTCTGAACATTTCATATCTTACAGTCTGAAGGTCACCCCTAAAGGTTCCCTTTAACGTTTTGTCGGAAACGTTGTCTTAACGTTGAACTAGCATGGTGTTATTAAATCTCGATAGATGCCACTTATATTGATCTGGATGGCATAAGAGAGGTGTTACTTCCTCCCCTTCTCCACTGATCACTCTCTCCCTCTTGTGTTGAGATAAGCTCCGTGTGATTGGCTCCTCTAGGGACGACTGACCCATTTGGTTTGGGTTTTAGCCGAAGTTATGAAACAGCTAATAGTGATGTTGATGATATTGATGATGATGATTATAAACTCAGGTATGTGAAAACCAATGATTTATTTTTAAAGCGAAGAGCAAGAGTGAGAGGAGAGGATGAGTGTACGGACTAGCGATGTCTCGACCGTTGTCGGTCGGGCTGTTAAATAGCAGCGACTAGCGCTTTTGGGTTAAAGTGAGTTGGGATGATTTCTGAGGGGAATGGGAAGTATGTAAGTAGAAGACAGTCCCCAGATGACTGTGGACTTCGGAACAGGTCAGGCCCAGGGCTGCGCCAAATCCGTTAAGAGTCTCAGCTGCACGCTGGATTATGGGCTGAGCCACTAGGTGGCAGTAAAGGGTTTCAGACAGACAACACACACATTAGCATTTCAGCGAGGTGTTTAATTTGCCTTTGGGTGACATGCTATTTCATATCAAATTTTTTTTCTAGATTTTTCTTTTGTTTGTTTTTGTATGTGAGAATATGTACAGTTTTGCATGTCATAGGTGTAATCACTTGTTTTTAGGACAAAAAGCTGGATTTTCCACCTTATGTTTATTATTATTATTATTAATATTATTATTAATATTATTATTATTATTATTATATTGAGTTGATTTGATTGTGTTTTGAATGGTTGGCAAGTAAAAGCGGACAGCCCACTACAATGATGTAGATTCTTTTGTTTTCCTTTGCACAGAAATATTTAAGGTGGAATGTCTAAGGTGGAATGTTCTAAGACTTTGGTGTACTTTGGTGGACCACCTCCATTCTTTCATGTGGAAAAAAAAGCATAATAACCTGACTTTGGCATATTTCAATAAAATGGGGAACTGTTGCAGATGCCTCTTCATTTTCTTACTGCATAGGCTGATGTTTCAATTTACGTCAGGATAAATAAAGTATCGATTGATTGTTCATATTTATATATTGAAGAAAAGATGTTAAGAGAGCATGCCTGTTAGCGTAGTTACCACAGTGCTGATCGGGTTTTGATGATGCGCTACCTTTTCAACAGTCTGGGGTCACTTAGAAATGTCATTGTTGTCAATGAAAGCCTACATGAAGTGAGCTCGAATAGGACATGCAGCTAAATGTATAGGAAAGTCATTGACAAGATTTGAAATAATGATTTTAAATTGGAAGTGTTTTTCAAACTTTACTTTCGTCAAAAGAATCCTCCATTTGTTTTTCATTTAAAAGCAAAGACATTGTGATCCCAGGCTTTTGAACAGTAGTAGTGTTCAGTTAGGTCTGAGTGAATGGTGGACTTAATGAATACTCTCTGTTAGCCGTTTTGAATGGCTTGGAAAACTGGACACCTTTTCACTAATTTTGAGATTCAACTCAAAATGTGATAGGAGTGAAAATAATTTCTTTGGGGTAATTCTGGATAACAGTTAGCCTTGGAGGCTTTTAATTTGATCACATTTTTGGCAAGACTGTTTATAAACAAAAAACTTCACATCTGTAAAGAATTTCTTAAAAAGCATTTTTAATGAAATCTTGCATCGCCCTATGACTGAACATCTATACTGTACACATTCAACAGCTAGCCACAAAGTTAAAGTGCTAAAACCGGTTATAAACAACATTTTCTGTACAATAACAGAAAAAAATCCATATTTTGCTTTATGTGGAAACAGAAAATGCATGAAGGATATTAGCAAAGATCCTTAATATACGTCTCGCTTTATCAACCGTCTCTGATATTAGTATTCCATTACTTTGGAAAAAGCAGGAAGAGGGTCTGGGGATGGAACAGAAGAGTGGAACACTAACCCGTCTCCAAGGAGACCAACCCCCAGTGAGGGTAACGGATTTCTAGACAGGGTACCACCTGGGCAGAATTCGGTGAACAGTTTGTTTGAAACAACGCAGACAGTTAACTGATTAATTGGCATCACAGCTGTCTGTAGAATTAATTCCAACCCTCATCCAACATTCAGATTTATTCATCTAGATACTCATTAGACATCTGAAGGGCTTTTAGGTTGACTGCAACATTTATTATTTTATATATTTAATTATTTATGCTGGACAACCAGCAGTCAGCACAGGTATCTTGATGATCATAGTTCACAGATGCTTCCGGATCTGGTACAGACGCACCACATGTGGACAGTTCAGTACCAATCTGCCAGAGCGATTTGGTCGAGGTTTTCTGTGTGCCATGAAGAAGATCCTGTTCAAACCTGCAGCACCAAGGATCCACACCAGCTTTGACTCTGACTGCCAGATGGACATCACTTCAAAACAACATCCATTCCCAGGTTAGAACCATTCTTACATATCCGAGATGAATTGAACACCACAGCACACACACACACACAATAGCAGGCACTGAAATGATGGAACCATACACACACACACACACACTCTTTCATCCTTTGAACAGACAAGCAAACCCATCGGTGTAGGTTTCTTTCCTCCACCCACATTTATACACCACTAAGCACAATTAGGTCATTTAGCACTTTACTGTACATCTTTAATTAAATTACACATAGATTTCACACACCCTCATCAGGAAGCACAGCTGCTTATGTCTTCATGACGTCTCCATGATGTTTTTTGGTTCTGATCAGTCTCTCCATCACATTTGGCACAAGCGACAGTTGCATTCTGGGTGTAGTGACGTGACGTGACGTGTGTTGTTCCTGGCGGTTGGAGCCGCGTTGAAGACACTGAGTGGGCGCCACAAAGCTGCATATGGACATGAGCACTTGGGGAGTGGTCAGGAGGGACGCCATGGAGCTGTTGCAGCGTAGAACACTGCGGCGCTTCCAGAGCTTTCCGTGGTTCTTCTGAAGGTTTGCATAATAGTCACAGTAGCACACAGACAGTAGAGCGCTTGTTCACTATAGGGTTAGGTGTGGAGGTCCGGTTCAGACGAGTCAGTGGTTTCAAGGATGCCGCCTAGTAGTACTCCAAACAGGTAGCCTAAGCATGGCACGGCAGGCAAAACCTGAAGGATCAATGCATGGTTGGAGCCAGTGGTGTAGTCTAGTTAGCTGTAGTGTATGTACTGTAATGTAGAAGTTACCTGTAGTGGATATACTGTGATCAACCCCTAAATGTTAATACGTATCCTTGCCTATTTTAAGTGGGTATACTGAGATGGTGATGCTTTTTAAGTGGGTATACTGCGTAGTCTTGCGTATCACGTAGACTACACCACCAGTTGGAGCCAAAACGTGGCTTGGATTCTGTGTCTGTGGACCTGGACGTCCACACCATGGAGAGGGGTGGGTGGAGAAGGCGAGTGCGGAGGCTGGGTCTGGGGAGGGATGTGGTCTCCACACACAGGCCAGAGGACGCCCCAGAGCTTCATTCCAGCCAAGCTAGTGCACACCAGATTCCACCTGGCTACTGAAATAATCTGGCTGCTGCTCGTAATATTTAAAGTCTATAAAGAGAGGAGCCCTTAATGTAGAAGAGTCCCTAAAAATCCTACAACTGCCCACAACTGATGGATTTTAATCAAATAGTCTAAAAGTTTTAATCTAATTATGTTTGATTAAAAAAAATACTAAAAAAATAACCGTTAACAGTAAAGATTGAGTACTTTTATTATTTCTCTTTTACCACTACTTTTAGATAGATAGATAGATACTTTATTGATCCCTAAGGGGAAATTCAGGGAATTTTTATTACATTAATTACCTTTATTCATTTTGGATTCATTAGATTCATTTATCCAAAGCCACTTACTATGACTTTTATATACTTACTATGCCAATTATATTACATGGGCTCATTCTCCCTGGAGCAACGCGGGGTTAAGTGCCTTTCTCAAGGGAACAACGATGGAAGCTGGGAATTGAACCCACAACTTTTCAGGCTACCGCATGCTAGCCCAAAAAGTTGTGGGTTCAATTCTAGGGTACCAGGTGGTTCAGGTGTGCATGTGCTCGGTCATGAGTACGCCAAGAGGCCCCTCTGCCCTTGTGTGGGTAAATACCCCCACCCCACCCCCCCAGCTCCAAACTCATGAGGTAGGCTCAGAGGAATGGTCCAGGAGAGTGAGAGATGGAGGGAGAGTGGGGGGCAAGAGAGCGAGGGAGAGGGAGGGAGAGTGGGGGGGGTAAGAGAGCGAGGGGGAGTGGGGGGCAATAGAGCGAGGGAGAGTGGGGGGTAAGAGCGAGAGCGAGAGAGAGAGTGGGGGGTAAGAGCGAGAGAGAGAGTGGGGGGTAAGAGAGAGAGGGAGAGTGGGGGGTAAGAGAGAGAGGGAGAGAGAGAGTGGGGGGTAAGAGCGAGAGAGAGAGTGGGGGGTAAGAGCGAGAGCGAGAGAGAGAGTGGGGGGTAAGAGCGAGAGCGAGAGAGAGAGTGGGGGGTAAGAGCGAGAGAGAGAGTGGGGGGTAAGAGAGAGAGGGAGAGTGGGGGGTAAGAGGGTAAATGACTGAGCATATCCGGCGTTGAGGTTTGTGGAGCAGAAATCGCTGAGGAAAAGTGCCACGGCACACACAGATAAAGCACTATAGAGAGTGAGCACAGACACACTCGCATGCAAGCCACATCTTCACACACACACACACACACACCATCAAAGTTCGTAACCCAGTCAATCCATAATCTTCTGACATTTAAACACAACCACTGGCTGCTGGGGCCATGTAAGAGCCCTGAGCCTGGAACATATGCAGCAACCGCTCCCAAACCTACACACACATTTCTCTCTCATCTCGCTCTCTCCTTCTCTTTCTCGCTCCTCTCTGTCAAAACCTTTGAGCTCCTAACGGAGTCTGCGGGGGGTTGAGAGAGAGAGAGAGAGAGAGAAAGAGAGATAAAGAGAGGGAGAGGTCTTGCATGGTGTTATGTTGCACCAGAGGGGAGCACAGATCTGCTTTGATGCTGACTCAGGTTCAGTGGCAACGTGCTAATCTGGAGGGGAAGAGGACCCTTCAGCAGCAGGTGAGAAATTCCTGGTCTGATCTCCAGACAGCTGCCTACTAACAACCCCCTCGCCTCCCCATCCCCTCCCCCATCCTCATCCCGTTTTCTCCTCTACTCTAGCTTGTCTTCCCCTCCTTCCCTCTCTCTTTCTGTTCTTTCGTTTTCTTTCTTCTCCTCTTGACTTCTGTTCTCCCCCTCCCCTGCTCCTCCTCCTCTTCCTCCTCCTCTTCCTCTTTGCTTTCTCCCCAACTTCTCTTGTTCGTCCCCTCTCTTTCCTCTAATCTCCGATCACAGTACAGCACCGACAGCAGGTCAGTTGAACTCATAAACAGTAGGAACAGACAGTAGGCCTGTCGAGCTCATAGGCAAACAGTAGCAATGAAAATTCCACATGTGGAACTTTGACAATTCGGATACATACATTACTGCCTTCCCAGCTTCCCCTTGTTATATTCACAGTAGAAAACACATCAAGTCTTATTGGATTAGCAGTCAGTACACAGCAGTGTCGTGTGTGTGTGTGTCTTTGTGCGTCACCAGGGGGACCACCATAGGTCTGAGTGACACACACACTTACACACCCAGCTGTCGTGGCGTGGCCTCTGTTCAAAGCGGACGACCTGAGGGGCGAGAGGTGCGTAGTGGTCAAGTTAGCGCCTTCCCCACTTCTGACGAGAAGAGTCCGCACGGTGTCTCACAAGACATCAGATCAACTGTCCGCAGTTCTGCACCTCACACAGACACACACAGACACTTCTTGACACACACGCGCTCATGCAGTCTGAGCCAATCACAAATCACCAGTCTGTCCGTCAGGAGGTTCCCTGATCCCGTTTCCGCGGGTTACGCGCTGGCCCCGTCCTCCTCTTCGACGCGGCTGATGCTGGAGCCGTGCGTGACGCTCGTGGCGGTGGGGGTGGCGGGGGCATGGAGGGGGGAGGAGATGGGGGCACCGGCCACAGAGGCCGAGGCGTGGCTGAGGCTCAGGCTGCCATGCCGCGGTCGGCTGTCCAGGTCTTGAACGCTTCCGTGACGAGAGGGGACTTGCTCGTTAAGGCGGGGCATGCTGCCATAGGGAGGCCGCTCTTCAGCACCACGGTACGTACAGGGGGTGTACCTTGAGAGAAGAGAGACAGAAAGAAAGAGTTGAGCTCACCTCCTCTCTACTGAGTTATTCCTGTTTATTCTCTCTTGTGCAACGTTCACTGCACCTTGTCATTTTTTCTCATCAGTGCCTTACACAACTGGACCAGTTTTCAGATGAAACTCCAGTGTAGCTTAAGGCCATCTGAAGAAGTCTGTTCTGATGTCTGGAGTATCAACGTGTTTAGGGGTTTAGCTTGGGGACATTAATAAATGTACAGTATTGCTTCTTATTTGAAGTTATCTTTCTTAGCTATCTAGCTTAAGGTTCTTTACAACTACGGGGATACTGCTGATGCCATTTTGAAATGAAAGGGAGTTTATAGATAGATAGATATACTTTATTGATCCCTAGGGGAAATTCAAAGTCACAGTAGCATACACACATTCAATACACACACACATTCAATAACAGCAGAAAAAGTAATTAAAAGTATATAATATAAAAAACACAACTAAGCAATAAGGACTGTAGAAGATAAAGAATATACTAAATATACAAAATACAAATTATACTAAATAAAACTTAATCAAAATCATTACTGCAACTATATTTATAATTTTAGCTTTGAAGACCTTTGGCAATTATTTGTTTACACAGATTTGACACTAATTAATGTCTAAGTTAAGCTTTTCAGTGCTTTTCCGTCCCTGAGCCAGACCAGAGGAAGCTAGAGCAAGCCAAACATATCCTATTCCCTCATTCAGTAAAGACCCACTGAAGCTAGCCTCCTCCGTTACTTTCTGCCATCGAGTCGTGGTGAGGAGAGGAGTATTAAATCACTCTCGCTTGAGGCCATTTTGAATTTAATCTTTTGTCTCATCTGAGAAGCGTGGCTGCTTAACCTGCTATCCGTGCGACGGCTCAGGCTGGCGAGCCATTCAGGAATGCATCTGTGAAAGGCACTTTATCTCAAGGGCCTTCCACCCCTCCGCACTCTTAACTGAAAATTAGAGCTTGGCTAGATTTAGCACACAGCATTTTAAGTTGAGGAGATCAAACTATTTGCCAAGGTAGCCAACTTACATGTATTTGGGGTGTGACTCACGCTTTTATGTTCCGTCTCATTCTAAAGAGAGGAAAAAATCCATCAACTTCAATGCATCTAAAGCCAAATAAATAGTCTCAGTGAGTCTGTCAATCTCACATCAACCGTTTGCTTCTTGTTTGCTATGTATCCATCCAGCAGCCAAAAACAAGGATTCGTGTTCAGTTCTACTACAGTACCTTATTATAGCACAGTATAGTGAGATCCTAAAACTTCATAATTGATATGAGGGCTATAAACTTTTTAACTTGCTAATAGCATTTTAACTTGAGCTGCTCAGTCTGTTAGATTCCTTTCTTTATGACAAAATGTTTACATTCTCCTTTTTCATCACCAGAAAGATGTACAATATGCTGAGGCGTCACTCTAGCCACTCACCAGATTGGAACTTTACCGTTAGTGTTGTTGAGGGTTAGTGCTGTAGCATTAGTTGTAACCACTGACATTAGTGGTTAGCATGGTAGGTTGGTATTAGTTTTGTTTAGGGTTGGTGTTGCTGTAGCATTAGTGATTAACATGCTGGATTGGTTCCTTTTAGGATTGGTGTGGTTGTATCAGGAGTTGGTGTAGCTCTTTAAGGTTGTTGCTGTAGCATTAGCAGTTATCGTGGTGGGTTGGTGCTTTTTAGGAATGGGTTATTTAGCATCACAGTTTGGTGCATTTGCGTCAGACGTTGGCAAAGCCAATTGGTTTTGTTTAGTATTGGTGCTGTTGCATTAGCAGTTAGCGTGGTGGGTTTCGTTTGTTTAGCATTGGTGCTGTAGCATTAGCAGTTAGCACGGAGAGTGGGGTGGTTTTGTTTGGTATTGATGCTGTAGCGTTAGCGGTTAGCACGGTGAAGTGGGTTGGTTTTGTTTGGTATTGATGCTGTAGCGTTAGCGGTTAGCACGGTGAATGGGTTGGTTTTGTTTGGTATTGATGCTGTAGCGTTAACGGTTAGCACGGTGAATGGGTTGGTTTTGTTTGGTATTGGTGCTGTAGCATTAGCGGTTAGCACGGTGAGTGGGTTGGTTGGTGCCTTACCTGCCGTCTCTGGAGCGGTGCAGGCTGCCGTGGTAGCTGCTGATGCGGCTGTGGATGCTCCCCGCTCGGCTGCGCTCCTCGTCGGCCATGGCCAGGTGGGTGGAGGAGGCGTGAGTGGAGGTGCCCTGCGTCGACGTCCCCCTCGACTTCCTGACGACCGGGGTCGCGGGGTCACGCAGCAGCAGGGACTGGGCGAAGTCCGGCTCCTGGAGGACCTGGCGGCTCTCATTCACAGCGCTGCTGCTGGGCGAGGGGGAGGGAAGGGAGAGGGAGAGGAGGACGGCCGGGACGGGACCGCCGGGAAGAGTGTGTCGGAACGAGGAGCCGAGGGAGAGGGGGAAGGTGGAGGTGTGTGGGGCAGGGAGAGGGACGAGGGAGGGGGGGGGAGATGGTGGCCACACCGGGAAGGTCACCAAGGGAGAAGTTAAGACTGTTAATAGGGGCAGGAGGATCACGAGCACGGATGAAGAATAGGAATAAAGCAGGGTTTAATACCATAGGCACTGGCAGAGGCTGGGGATGGGGGACTTGCGCTCTCTTAAGCCTCTCTGTCTTATAAAGGAGTCCCCACAGCCCCCATTCCCAAAGAACCACTCAAGCAGAACCAGCAGACTGGCCAGGCGCAACACACACACACACTTTACTGCAGGGGGTTTGGGGTGCAAGCTTTACCCCATTCCACACATAGTGTTACAGATCAATCGTCCATACCAATCATACTGCCTTTGCAGCTGTGAACCCCTCACACACACACACACACACACACACACACTCAGCAACAGCCCCTCCCTAATGCACAGCAACTTTGTTAAGGTTTAAAAGAGCACACTGTACATGACTAAACCTCTCACTCAAACACACACACACAGAACTTACTCCTTGCGTCGGCGGCCTTGCAGGAAGCTGGCCCACTCAAAGCAGGTCTTCTTGCTGCCGACCCAGAAGACGGAGGGGATGCCCACCACCAGCCCCATCAGGTACTTCATCAGGAAGAGCACCAGGTTGGGCCTACCCGTCTCCTCCACCTGCAAAACATACACACGTTAGAGGCAAACACACACATGCATGCATACTTACATTAGATGGATGGACACACGCACACATACATACTTACACTAGATGCACGCACACACACACACGCACACACACACACATGCGCACGCACGCACGCACGCACGCACACAGATATTAGAGGCGAACACACATACATATATTAGAGGTAAACACAAACACACACACTTAAGTTGCAAACACGCACCAAAAAATATTGCTAAAGAACGACTAGCCTTCTTCAACATGAACACACACACTGATAGAGAGTTTGTGTGTGTGTGTGTAGGAGTATAACTGCATATTGTAGATATTTTCTTGAGAGGGAGTCCATTTTAAGTAGGAGTTTGTGCAAGCTTTGGAGAGTGTGTGTGTGTGTGTGTGTTTCACTCCTTCAGACTGCACAGCTCATTGCTCTCGGACAATCCAGCCTTCTCCTCCGAGCACAAATAGTAGAGCAGCACACACAAAGGCTACTTCTCTCTCTACTTCTCTCTCTCTCTCACACACACACACACCTCTTGCTGTCTCCATGGCCTCACCACCTGGGCACTTAAACTAGTCATGTGAGACTAACAAACTGCCAATATACTGTAGGCTCTTCACCAGTCTTGCACACACACAGTTGAAGGCCCGGGATGTTCTTCACAAAGACACACAAAGTTGATTCCAGCGATGCAGTCAAATAAGTG
>NW_027468680.1:7437603-7445727 GCF_046254945.1 Alosa pseudoharengus
TAGTGTGGTGTGACAGTGACCAGGGGGGTATTCCATCAACCTCGCTAAAGGCCAAACCTGGCTTATTTCGATAAGTCTCGCTAATTTTAGTGAGAATTCCGTTCCATTAATGAGGTTAACGTGAATCCCAGCTTGGTAACCATGGGAATTTATGCCACAGAACTAACCTGCTCCGTAGCAGGTTAACTTTCAAGCTAAATTAAGCTGTGTTGCAAAAAAAAACAATCAGTCGGAAAACGAGTCCAAAAAGATGGTTCCGTCAACCTGTGCTCTCGTCACCTGTAGCATACTACTTCAAAAATAGAAGCCTATAGAAATGTTTTTTCCGACAGTGCACCAAGCATGGATTTACACATTCACTAGCTCCAAAGAATGTATGAAGATTATACGATTAAAAATGTTTTAACTTCACATGCGTGTGGTTCTAGGAATCGTGCTACTCTGCGTCATTTACGTTCGGTGGTGGTGTAACGTGCAGCGAGACGACATAGGATAGGATTTACATTCTTGCGTGTTCGCAGGTTCGCTTCCCATACGAAGTATTAAGGCTACATTGTTTATCACCTTGATAATGGCATTTTTAGTTATAATCTTTGATGAAAGACATATGTCTACTGCTGATAAAGGGTCATGCACATTTGGTAGGCTGTTCAGTGACAGCTTTGCCAGTGGGCTATAGCCTATTATATCTGATGCAAGCCAAAGGATAATTATTCTGTAGCCTAGGCAGCTAATAATTAAAACTGCTTCATGTGTCGACGAATGTTCATGAATGTCAAATCAACTGTGTGCTACACAGATTAAATATTAGGCATAAATTGAATTGAAAGCCATTGCATTTCAGATAATTTTATTTCAAAACATTTTGGGACTTATGGGAGACAATAGCCTATTATGTTGATACTAATTTATTTTATGACCACCTACACCTAGACAATAATTTGGAGTGAATGAACTCTTTTAATCTAAAAACGTAAGCTAGGCTATAGATAGTTTTGAATATCTATATGCATATCCATAAGTTGTTTTTGAGTTTATACTATTTATTCATGCACTCGTTTTGTTCAAGCATAGACTGTAGACCTATGTGTTCAAGAGTGAAGCCAATCAAACTTGCAATTGATTTCAAAACCATTAGCATTGTTGTTTTAAATGTATGCTTTCATTATTCTCCCATTTCTGTAGGCAATCTATTTTTTTCTCTCGATGTTAAATTTGATGACTTTCGATGAAAATCCTGTAGATGGCGCTTGGCAAATCGAACAGAAATCGTCTAGTATTGTCTTAATTTTACGACATATATCCTCTTTTCGTCAATCTACTGTTTTGGTCTACTGTTCTACCTCGTGCACGAGCAGAGATGAAGCTGACTTTAACCTCCAAGATGCCGCTAGACCAAGATGCCGCTAACTTGAGTTAATGGAACGGCTTCAGCCCCAAGTGGAAGTCTACGCTAGTTCAAGCCAGGCTATTTCTGTTAAGCGCCGCCTTCATTAGCGAGGTTGATGGAATATCCCCCTGGAGCAGTCCATCTAGTCGGGCCACACACACACACACACACACACACACACACACAGAGAGAGAGTAGAGTAGTGTGGTGTGGTGTGACAGTGACCTGGAGCACTCCATCTCGTCGGGCCAGGCCACCCCGAACATGTCCATGAGCTTGTGGCAGTCGCGCTTGGCGTGGACACACAGGCTGCGGCAGGGCAGGGACACTCGGCCGTACTCCATACACACGGGAGCGTACAGCGCACACAGGAACGGACGCAGGTCCGCAGAACACTGCAGGTTCACCATGGGGTGGAACGGCTACGGAACACAGAGAGAGAGAGAGAGAGAGAGAGAGAGAGAGAGGGAATATTATCACTACTGTTATTATCACAATTACTATGTTATTATTTTTATACAGCACTGCTTTGGCAACACTATAAAAGAACAGTCATGCTAATTAAGCCAATTAAATTGAGAGAGAGTGAGAGGTGAGTTTTTATGGCCTTTATTCAACCATCATACAGATCAATCACAGTAACAGAAGAGGGCAGGAGAGGGGGAAGAAGGGAGAAAGAGGAGAGGGGGAAGAAGGGAGAAAGAGGAGAGGGGGAAGAAGGGAGAAAGAGGAAAAGAAGAAAAAAGGGAAAGAGACGGAGAGGAGGGGAAGAAAGGGGGGAAAGCAGGGAGAAGGGAGTGTTAAAGAGAGGGAGTAGAATGAGGGATAAGGAGGAGCCAAGGATGGATGGAGAGAGGGAGAGGTGATAAGAGTGAAAGATGAGAAAGGGAGATGGAGGGAGAGAGAGAAGAAGGAAGGAAAAGACTGGAGAGAAGGGAAGGGAATGAAAGCAGAGAGCATGTCAGAGCCAGCTACTAATCAGATGATGAGGACACAGAGGACTTGATTCCCATACACACAGCTGTAGAGATCAAGCAGCAGCAGGTGGCTGACCTTACAGTCTAAATGCCATGTAAACAACCCAGATGACTTTCACCTTTCACATGAAAACCAGGAAAACACTCTCACACACACACACACACACACACACACACACACACACACACACACACATACACAGTGACCTGCATGGCCCAGACTCTACAGGGACCTGATGACTGGCAGCTGAGGGTCAGACATGGACACAGCAGCTCTGTGTTTCCCCCCTGCTCCTTGTTTGCGTTGAGGATTAGCCCGTGATCACCAGCCGCTAAGAGAGCTGTGGAGCTAACGATGCCCAGTTCTGTATTCAATGCAGAGAGCAGCCAGAGTAGTATTAGTAGAAATGTGTGTTCTTCGCCACTAGCTTTTCCCTTCCTTCATTTGCGTTGTTGTCTTTTTAACGACTGCTGGCAGAGAGAGCGACAGAGCGCTCGGTCCTCGTCTAACGCTGACAGCGAGCGGCTAGCGGCACAACGGCACAGGAAGTGGTCCAGCAGGCGAAACCCGACGCCCGGCGAGCACAGCCGAGCGCAGGTTCACTGGGCCATGGGCGGCTCCTGGACAGACCTTTTGTGTCCCGCGGGAGGAGACGCAAGGCATGCTGGGAAATGGGGGCAGCTGCAGAGCAGGGGCATTAAAATGCAAATCCCTGGGGAGGGGGTAACAATGCCCACCACACACATACACACCCCACCCCCACCTGGGCCCTACACTCACACACAAAACACACTTCCTGCTGGGGACTGGTTTTACAGAAAACACTGCTGAGGAAGGCTGGGAAAAATATGGTACAAGCTACACTCAAGCAAGCACACACACATTTTCTTAAATTCTTAACTGCTCTTTCAAGTGTCAACGCAAAACCCAATGTCTTGTCACAGTCTGACTTACAGAAACAGAAACAAACACACTTCCCTGTCTCCTGTCATTAGAGTCTGTCCTCCCTCAGCTCATATTCTGTCACTGATCACCAGACTGCTGCTCCCCTCAGGCACTGCTGCAACTCCACCAGCCACTCCAGCTGGACACAGCAGTCCGCCCTGATGGGCACTTCTCTCCTGTTAATGCTACTCTCTCCAGTTAATGCTACTCTCTCCTGTTAATGCTACTCTCTCCTGTTAATGCTACTCTCTCCTGTTACATTATTATCTCCTGTTAATGCTACTCTCTCCAGTTAATGCTACTCTCTCCTGTTAATGCTACTCTCTCCTGTTAATCTCTCCTGTTAATGCTACTCTCTCCTGTTAATGCTACTCTCTCCTGTTAATCTCTCCTGTTAATGCTACTCTCTCCTGTTAATGCTACTCTCTCCTGTTAATGCTACTCTCTCCAGTTAATGCTACTCTCTCCTGATGGGCACTTCTCTCCTGTTAATGCTACTCTCTCCTGATGGGCACTTCTCTCCTGTTAATGCTACTCTCTCCTGTTAATGCTACTCTCTCCAGTTAATGCTACTCTCTCCTGTTAATGCTACTCTCTCCTGATAGGCACTTCTCTCCTGTTAATGCTACTCTCTGTCACATTATTCTGTCCTGTTGAGACTACTCTATTCTGTCACATTATTCTGTCCTGTTAAGACTACTCTATCCTGTCACATTATTCTGTCCTGTTACGTCTACTCTATTCTGTCACATTATTCTGTCCTGTTACGTCATTGTGTCCTGTTGCGCTCTTCAGTCTTACCTGCTAGATTTGACTTGACCTGCTGTGGATGTTAGTTGTAAACATAATTATTGTTATGATGAGATAGGTGATGCACAAATAAAAACATAATTATTGGCATTGCTGTTGTGTGGTTGTTGGCTGCTGTAGTCATGTTTCAGTGTTAGCCCGTGGCTGCTGCAACTGAAGCTCTCCAGTTACAGTTACCATTAGTCTGTTGTAATAAAGGAGAGTTTATACAAGATTTAATTGATCGAACCTCCCTCCCGGCCGACCACTCGATTCCACTGTGGATAGAGAACCTTCTGGAAGCCTGTTAAAAGGTCAGCCTGATGCAGAGTCTCACACTGCACTCCCTCTCCCAGACTTATTAAACGCTTCTCATGGTTCTGAAGTTTGAGAGTGTGTGTGTGTGTGTGTGTGATTGGTGAATAGTGGCACCAGACTTATTAAACGCTTCTCATAGCTCTGGAGTGTGTGTTTGGTGAATAGTGGCACCAGAGTCAGACTTATTAAAAGCTTAAAAGCGGGAAGCATACTTGGCTCCATCAGATTTTTATAATTTCTTTTTTTTTTTTTTTTTTTAAAGCTTAGAAATTCAGTCCGCACCGCAGTCAATAATATAACATTCCCATCAATATTTAGGCTGACTCATGAAATATTTACTCTGCACGTGGAGAAGGAGATCAGGAGCACAGCGGGCTAATGGTTAGTTACCCCCAGTCAGACAGCCTACAGACCCCCAGTGTGTGTGTGTGTGTGTGAGAGAGAGAGAGACCCCCAGTCAGACAGCCTACAGACCCCCAGTGTGTGTGTGTGTGTGTGTTAGAGAGAGAGAGATATATATTATTATTATTATCGTATATATTTACATACTGAATCTGTATACATGCTTTGACAACACAAGCACTCTTGTCATGTCAATAAAGCTTATTTGAATTGAATTGAATTGAAATTGAGAGAGAGAGAGACCCCCAGTCAGACAGCCTACAGACCCCCAGTGTGTGTGTGTAAGTGAGAGAGACCCCTGTCAGACAACCCACAGACCTCCAGAGTGTGTGTGTGTGTGTGTGTGTGTGTGTGTGTGTGTGTGTGTGTGTGTGTGTGTGGTGTACAGCTGGACTGGACTGTGTTGTGCTGACCACTGCTACAGCACAGCGTCCTCTGAACTAACACACACTTTCACGGTTCAGAACTAACACACACTCTCACGGTTCAGAACTAACACACACTCTCACAGTTCAGAACTTACACACACTCAAACACGAGAGACCGTGCTGACCAGAACATCTACTACACTAACACACTCTCTGTCCAAAGCAACTAACTAGGGTTGTGGAATTTGTGTGTGTGTGTGTGTGTGTGTGTGTGTGTGTGTGTGTGTGTGTGTGTGTGTGTGTGTGTGTGTGTGTGCTCATACTCTCCTACTTTGTTACATACTACAAAGAGCTCATCTTTCAAGTCTGTTGTGTGTGTCTGTGTGTGTGTGTGTGTGTGTGTGTTAATAGAGGATAACAACGGCTTCCGCTTTCATTATTGATATACAGAAGCTTATGATGAGCCCGCAAGGCAACTCCACAGCTGTGGGAACAGAATGGGGTGTTTCACACACACACACACTCTCTCACAGACACATACACACACACTCACTCAAACACACACACACAGGGAGAGTTAAGCTCCCCTCCAGGGTGGGGCTCTGTCACTGTTTTCCTGAGACGGTGAAGATGTCTCCTGCTGACTCCAAACACCAAACCACTGGTGCCAACGACATCAAACCGCTGGCATCGTGTGTGCCAACGCTGTGCCACCCTCTGTGAAAACAGATTATCGCTCATCTTTGCGTCCCTTGATCTAGACACAAAGCAGCCAAATCCTTCCCTTGTTTGGTAAATAACATCTCCCTGTGAAGACGAGCTGAATGAGAGAGAGATTAACGCTTCTGTCTCCTGAATGCGTGACACGTCTCTCTCGGCATTAAGACATCAGACTCCGCTTCCAGTCCCGACATGTCCTCCGTGAGTGAGATGATCCAGTCTGGTTACACACACACACACACACACACACACACTCGCAGTGCATAGATGAGAGGAGCCGACACAGGGAGTCAACAGACAGGGAGCATAGTGGAAGTGCACACACACACACACACACACACACACACACACACACACACACACACACACACACACACACACACACACACACACACACACACACACACACACAGATGCACACATATACACACACACACGCACACACAAACGCACAGACGCACACACAGACGCACACATATACACACACCTAATCAGTATTCAGACACACACTCCTGTGGGGAAAGGCTGGGAAGAAATGAAAACACAAGATGACTTCATTAAAAGACTTGGCTGTGAGAGAAGCACTGGCAGGCTTAGGGCAGCAGGTACACCTGTCTATTTGGACAGGCACTAGAGAGGGCAGCTAAATTTAAGCCCCCGCCTGAAATAGAGTTCTCTGTGTCTCTCTCACTTTCACTACAGGGAAAGGAGATGTCACACAAGCCTTTAAGAATAGCTCATGATACCTCTTCCATTTTACATAAGGACCTGCAGACGAATAAACGTCAACACTTCTCAGACACAACAAAGTAAACAAGTTCAAAAGCCAGACAGTCAAAACTCAAGCACTAGGCGGCCACTAGACGAAAACAGCCTGTCTAAAAACAGCCTCTATAATTCAGTCTGCATCTCCAGCGTTCGTCAGAGGAACTGGAGCAGGAGATGGTTGATAAGATGCTGAATCGTCACATATCTGGCAAAAGCATTTATATTCATTCAAGTATAATAGCAAATCTCATGTCCCTGGTGTACAACACAATACCCACACACACACACACACACACAGGAAGCCTCAATATTTAATGCTGTGGGCCGTTGCTGATTCTAGAGCGACAGGGGTGTGTGTGTTGGAGCGTGAAGGAGCGCGTCAGACGCCAAAAGCTCATCCTCACTTACCCCTTTGCCCTCCCTCTCTCTCCCTCTCTCCATCTCATCCAAAATCATTCTCTCCCTCTCCATCTCCAAGATCCCCTCTTCTCAGCCTCTCTCTCTCCAGCCATTAGTTTTCGCTCTTCTTTTCCTCTTCCTCTCTCTCTCTCTCTCTCTCTCCACCTCCACCCCACATTTCTCTCTCTCTCTCTCTCTCTCTCTCCACCTCCACCCCACATTTCTCTCTCTCTCTCTCTCTCTCCACCTCCACCCCACATTTCTCTCTCTCTCTCTCTCTCCACCTCCACCCCACATTTCTCTCTCTCTCTCTCCACCTCCACCCCACATTTCTCTCTCTCTCTCTCTCTCTCTCTCTCTCTCTCTCTCTCTCTCTCTCTCTCTCTCTCTCTCTCTCTCTCCAGAGGAGGATCCTGCCTCCTGAAACCCAAGGGCACACTTATCACATCCAACACACTGCTGCCCTTCAGCATGACTGCACTCCAACATCCCACACACACACACACACACACACACACACACTTCAACCTGGCTGCACTACGTCACTACCACACACACACACACACACACACACACACACACCCGTTTCAATCTGGATGCACTGCAACACCACTACCCCTCACACACAAACATATGCACACACACCCACACACACACACACACACACACACACACACACACATACACCTCCATTTTAATCTGACTGTACTACAATACCTCACACACACACACTTCTCCAAAAGATATGAGAGGTAGAGAATGGTATCGCGTTGCATGTAAGCAGACATCGCTGTTCCTCACAGGGCTGACTCAGAGGAGGCCATTAAGTGAGCCTTATCGACCCTTAGTGGGGCCCTTTCTGCAGGGGAAATGTCCAGAATAAAGTGCTTCTGCTGGTCCATTTATTAAACAGGGATGACCTCACCTCACAGCGGCGTGGTACGGTGGCCGGGCGTAATAAACCACGGAGCCTCATATCTCTCATATCAGTGCGCTGACAGCCGCGTAATAAACCACGGAGCCTTCCCTCACAGGGCATCTTCTACG
>NW_027468680.1:7445927-7505927 GCF_046254945.1 Alosa pseudoharengus
GCAGATTAGTCACTCAAAAGGGAGGGGAGTCTTTAGAATCCCAGATTCCTTTCCCCCGTTTTCTCTCTCTAGGCCAGTGTCACGCCGCACACACACACACACACACACACACAAACACACACACAGAGGTGATATGTCTGTACTCTGTATCCCCACTCCTTAACATGTGGTGCTCAGAGAGGAGGACTGTTATTAGTTCCGCTCAGCCCAGGAAAGTGCTATTCAAAAAAATAGAAATAGAAATATATATATGTGTCGGTGTGTGTGTGTGTGTGTGTGTGTGTGTGTACACACATATGCATATACTACACAAAATATATTTGCAAATTTAATACCACGAGAAAGCAGGCGGCGGCGGCGGCGACGACAATGATGATGATGATGATGATGATGATGATGATGATGATGATGATGATGGGTTCACCCTCTCAGAGGAGTCCCGCACATGACAGGCAGGGCCCTGAGAAGCGTCTGCTACTTAAAGACGACCTACTTCATGTAGCCTATATAACAGCCTTCTCTAACTAATATTAAATGGTACCCATGGCAACAGCTGTCCTGCCCAAAGCTAGTGTGAAGGACAGGGCAAGGGTGTGGGGTCCTCCTCATTCCCAGAATGCCACTGTGATGTCCTGTCCTGTGCTGGGTTGTGTTGTCTGAGACTGGGGATGCGAGTCTGGCTAAAAATAGCCCCGTGTGGGCACCACTGTCTTCCAGTGGTGCCCCCCCCCACACACACACACCATCACACACACACACACACACACACACACTGCCTGCTGCTGCCCAAAGTGCTGTTGATGTGTCAGAGTGCTCTTATATAACATGTCTACTGCCCCCATCCCCAAAACACTGCCAAACACTGTCAGGTCATTCTGGATCAAACTCCATCGCTCTCTCTCTTCCTCTCTCTCTCTCTTTCCCTTACTCCATCTCTCTTCCTCTGTCTCAGTCCTATCTCTCCCTCCCTCACTCCATGTCTATCCCTCTCTTCTTCCCTCTCTCCCTTTATATTTCTCCCTCCCTCACTCCATCTATCTATCTATCTTAGAGGGCACAGAGACCCAAAGCGTCAGAGTTCATCAGACATCTCAGCCTGCACTCCAGGCTTAATTACTTCAGCTCTCTCTCTCTGTGTGTGTGTGAGTGTGTGTGTGTGTGTGTGTGTGAGGGAGAAAGAGATTGAATGTGTCATTGGGCTGTTGAGTTTGTGCTCTAGCTTTTTTAGGGATGTAAATGTGTATGTGTGTGTGTGTGTGTGTGTGTGTGTGTGTGTGTGTTGTCTGTTCTCTCACCCTCTCTCTCTCTCTGCAGGATGCATGGGCGAGTTTAACCTCCAGACAAGCAGAGGTCAGATGGGATGTTGGTGTAGACATCGGCATTAGCGTGACGGGTGCACACGTGTGTGTGTGTGAGGCCGTACGTAAGTGTGTGTGAGTGTGTGTGTGAATGAGAGCAAGAGCGTGGAGGATGGGTAGGCACGGTCGGCACGGTCGGCCAGTCTGTGGGTGGCTCTGAATGAGCCTGAATGGGAGAGTATCGTGCGTCGACACGAGGGGATGAAAGCCAGCCCTTTAGTGACCGCGGGGCGAGTAAAGATAAACGGCGCGCTGCACTAACCAATTGGCTGCGGGCAACCCACCAGCACGGCTCTGCACAATGGAGACAAGCCCCGGGAGAGGAGGGGGGTGAGGGGGGGTCAGGAGGAGGAGGAGGAGGAGGAGTGTGTGATCGGACAAATGTGGAGTTATTTCCTTAATCTTCGCTCTTTTCTCAGTCTTCAGAAAAGGCAGAGTGTGCTGCTTCCATCTTCTTTTTCTTTCTCTCTCTCAATCCCTCTCTCTCTCTCTCTCTCTCTCTCAATCCCTCACACAACCTCTCTCTCTCTCTCTCTCTCTCTCAATCCCTCACACAACCTCTCTCTCTCTCTCGCTCTCTCTCTCTCTCTCTCTCTCTCATTCACCCGTCCTTGACTTCATCTCTTCTCTGTCTCGCCTATTCCCTCCTCTCCTCCTCCTGTCTGCTTCCCCTCTCCTCCTTCTCCTCCTCCTCCTCCTCTTTCCCCTCCTCTCCTCTCCTTCCCCTTCTCCTCCTCTCCTCTCCTCCTTCTCCCATCCTCTCCTTCTCTCCTCCTTCTCCCATCCTCTCCTTCTCCTCTCCTCTCCTCCTCCTCCTCCTCTCTCCTCTCACTCTTCCTGTTCCAGCACTCTGCTTCCAGTCCTTGCTGCCATGACAACCACTGATGCCAAATACAGAGCGACCTCAGTCAGGGAGGAGCTGTTCTTTTCTCCCCTTTTTCTACTTCATGAACGAGGGAGTCGTTTTTCCTTTTTCCTTTTTGAGGAGTCCTCATCCTCTAGGGTCAGGGGTCTCTGGGAACGACTCTCCCACTCGCTTGCTCACACACACATGCGCACACACACACACACACACACACACACAGGCAGTAATGCATGTCCTTTTGAGGCGACACAATTAAGGACTGTTGCCATGGCTACTCCTGTACCCAGTTAAGGAGGGTGAGGCAGTGAGATGGAGAAATGGAGTGAGAGAGAAAGAAAGAGAGAGAGAGGGGCAGCAGGAAGAGAAAAATAAAGGAACTATAGAGGAGGAGAGGGTTAGTAGAGGCCATCTCACCCAAAGCTGTTCTACACACACACACACACACACACACACACACACCACAGGGGTCTTTTGAACAAAACTAGCACTAACTCCGGGAGCACTCGTCATCATTAGGGATTCACCACCACCAGCGCTTGTGTCCATCTTTTGTACTTCAATGTTCATCACTTGTTCTTTTCCTTCAAACCAAACTCTGCCTGCTGCTCTCCTTCTCCCATTCGGCCCATGAGGTGTCTCTTCCGCTCGTCTCTATTAATGGTGCCGCTTATGTTTCTGGACGCCTGCCTGTGTGTGTGCGCGTGTGTGATTCTGTGTGTGACTGTTGTATGCAGTGTAGCCTGTCCTCTTTGATCAGCTATGCTATTTTGCTGTACTGTTGGGCGAACGTGATCTGTGTGTCTGTGTGTGTGTGTGTGTGTGTGTGTGTGTGTGCATGCATGTGTGCGTGCAAGAGAGAGACAGTGTGTATGTGTGTGCAGTGCGTGTATGCATGCGAGAGAGAGAGACAGTGTGTATGTGTGTGCGTGTGTGTGAGTGTGAGTGTGAGTGTGAGTGTGAGTGTATGTGAGAGAGAGAGAGAGAGACTGTGTGTGTGTGTGTGTGTGTGTGTGTGTGTGAGAGAGAGAGAGACTGTGTGTGAATGCTGTGCTGTCTGTGCTGTGGGGTTAACTGGGGTTCACTGGCAGCCCCAGACCAGCACTGTCTCCCTGGCCATCCGCCACGCCATGCCACGCCACCCTTCGTCTGTGCCACTCTCTGCCCACGCCAGGGCCACACACTACCCAGCGCAGACAGCCAGCGCAGCACCCCAAGGCGTCTGCGACCAGGAGGTTACGCACGGGTCACGCCAACACACACACACACCCATTACACTTACACACACTTACACACACACAAACACTTAGACACACACACACAGAGAGACACACATCTCGGCCGATGGAGAGAGGCCAGGCTGCCGAGAGGGAGTTTGAAAGCAGCGGAGATTCTGTCGCAACATCAGGCTTAAGCAGGTTTAGTTTGGGGATAATATTTCCACGAGAGGAAATTAATGTTCGCCACATGCTGCTGATAGCACTATGAGAACGAGAGAGAACGAGAGAGAGAGAGAGAGAGAGAGAGAGAGAGAGAGAGAGAGAGAGAGAGAGAGAGAAAGAAAGAGAAAGTTTGTAGGGGCTGCTGGACAAATGAATGGTTGTCTAATTCAAGGCATTTTCAATGTGCTGATATTTTCTTTTGTCCACTCTCCCTGATCTCTCCTTTTGTTGACGCTATCTGCGGCGACTGCACGGGGCGGTCGGGAGCAAAGGGCTCTCGGGGTTTGCAGCTTTGCGGCTTTGCGTGTGAACAAGCAGATCAGGGCCAAGAAAATGAGCCTCTTTCTTCCCTCCCGAAGCCTGCAGGTCATGAGTCCAGCTCAGCCTAAGAACATAAGACACGGATAACCTATATTTACGCGTTTTATTCCTTCAGCGGAGATTCCGCTAATCTCCCGCTCATACATTTCAGATCCACACAAATCTAAAGACCCCCAATAACGACCTTGACTTTAGTTATTCACCAACGTCGCTCAGTATCCCTGTTCGCCCAGCTCAGCCGAGCTTGTGCTTACAAACTTTGTATTTCTCATACATCTCCACAAAATTCTGGAGGTAATATTTTTATTTATTTATTTATTTATTTGAAATGGAGTTGAGACGGCAGCTGTGTCTTCTTCACAAGGCAAACAGTCCAGCCTGGAGATGAAGCAGAAAAGCAACATTCTTTTGCAAACAGCCAAAAAGACGCCCCGTCAAAAATACCAATGAAGCCAAGCGTTTCCCACAGTTATGTGCCGCGAGCTCTTCACATAATCGCCCCCGGACATCGCTGCCAAGACGCTGAAGAGGAGAGCGAGGTGCAGAGACAGTCAGTGGGACTGGACACAAACTGCAGCTAATGAGACACTTCCTTCTTTTCCTCCCCTGAACGGACACACACACTGAATGGACACACACTGCTCTCTCCAGCAAGCCTGAGACGTGTGTACGGATGTCAGACAAAAACACATTGTGACCGGAGCGGTGAACCTGTTCTTCCCTATTCGGTAACGATGGCAAAGGCGTGGTACAGCCACGCACACACACACACACACACACACACACACACACACACGCACGCATGCACGCTAGTCACACTCGCTTCTGTCACTTCTCTGCGAGCACAGGGTAGGGGGAGGGGTGAGACAAGAAGTGCTGGTCCCCGTTCCTATCTCTGGTTTCACACACACACACACACACGTCCCTGGAGTGATGTTACACACATCCATGGGGAAAGGGAGGGGTGAGGACACACACACACCACAGTTGGAACAGAAGAGATTGGGGGGTGGAGCCTACCACCTCTGCCACACACACACACACACACACACACACACACACACACACACACACACACACACACACACACACCGGCCCCCCCTCCCACCTCACGTGACCTAGGATGTTGTTCCATCCCACAGAGACCTGACACTGACACACACACACACACACACACAGAGAGAGATCAGAGAGCGTGGGTTGGGTGCTATTGCCCTCCACTGAGACTTAATTGAATGCAGCAGAGAGAGAGAGAGAGAGAGAGAGAGAGAGGGAGGAGAGAGAGGGAAAGAGGGAGGGAGGGAGGGAGGGAAGGTGGGAGAATGGGAACCCCTCTGTCTCATCCTTTCTTTCCTCCTTTCCCTCTCTCGCTCCCTCTCTCTCTTCCCTTTTCACTCTCTCCCTCTCTCCGTGCTGATCAATCCCCCCATTGTAGGCCACACAGCAGATTAGGAGCCAGTTAGTGGTGCTGAATAACCAGCTGGCACCATTAGCGCCTGTCTGTCAGTCCATCCGTCTGCCCGCCCGCCCGCCCGCTCCCCCACTCGCTTGCCCGCTCCCTCATCCGCACACCCACCCACCCTCTCCTCACCTACACCCCCCCAACCACCCACCCATCCACCCACCCATCCTCCTGCCTGCCTGCCAGTGCTGTATGAGGGGGAGAAATGGGCTTTTAACAGATCTCCATCTCTGCCAGCACAGACTGCCAGGGCTTCAGCCCAGTCCAGACCAGCCTAGTCCTCCTCCACAGAGGTCAACTAGTGCATCAGCTAGTGCTAGTACACAGAGCTACAGGGCCTCTATCAGTACGTTTACATAGCGATGCTAGCACACAGAGCTACAGGGCCTCTATCAGTACATTTACTATGACGCGTCGTTGTTGTGTTAGACCGACCAAAACTGAACTTTAAATGCATGTAAACATGTTAGTCCTTCTGCTCTGCTAGTGCATCAGTAATGCTAGCACACAGTGCTACAGGGTCTATATGATAACATGCTTCACACACTCCCCATAGTTACTGTGGCACTTGCCCAGACACTAGCAGAAGATGCTGGCCAATTCAGAGCCAAAGCCAGTCTAGAGTTGCCCGCTGTTACTATATATGGCGCACACACACACACACACACACACACACACACACACACACACACACACACACACACACACACACACACACACACACACACACACACACACACACACACACACACACACACACACACACACACACACACACACACACACACACACACACACACACACACACACACACACACACACACACACACACACATCTGTAATGGCTGAAAAAAAAAGTCCCTAAAGCATTAATTATTCTGTTTTGCACGAGCATCGCCAAGGCTAACTTATTTATTCAATTAAATCATCCCATGGGAAAAATGTAGTGGTGTGATATTCACATCATAAACTACATTAGGCGCAGTCAGTTTCAACTCCCGCCAAGCTCTGGTTGGGTTGCCGTGGAGATTAAAACAGCGACATGTCGACTCCTCAGTAGATTTGTTCCATCTGAAAGTGGGGTCAGTCTCCTGGAGGATAGTTAACACATCACTGAATTACTGCCGTCTCTTGAGTTTAGCGATTACGGAGACATCTTATTTTATGCGCTGCGATTTATTTTGACTCTCTCCTGCTATTTTAGCCAGTTCTGTGCCGTTCGGCTGGATCTTCCATGGCTACTGATTACATGGATTATGTTTGTGAATCTCGGGGGATTTAACTGTAATTAGGTCTAAAATAGTCCAAGTTTAAATCAACTGAACTTCAACTGAACTATTCCCATGGCCACAATTACCAACATGCTCACTCAATCCCTCTCTCTGTTTACGCTTCAAATAAACGGGTAGGCTAAAAACTAGATCTCGATGTAGCTTTGATCAAAAACAAGAAGCAGATTCCACCAATTATCCATGTGAATAATATGGTATGAAGAAGCATATTTTTTACAGTCTATGAAGCAAACATAGAAATCAAAATGCCGTCTACAGTATTCACCAGGGAGCAAGTCTGGCTGGAGCTATGAGGGTGGAGATGTGAGGGTGGAGATGTGCTGTTCACCCCCCCCCCCCATGCATCCACGCACCCACACTGTAATGCAGAGAGAGCACTCACTCACCCACCCACCCAAGCACAGGTCAGTGAGAGGAGTCACCCACCTGCCCTCCCAGCCACCCACATCACAAGTCAGTGAAAGCAATCGCCTACACTCCTCCATCCACCCATATTACAGGTCAGAGAGAGCTTGTGGAGATTGGTGGGTGGTTCACATGTGGACATGTACATAATGTAGGACAAGAATACTGACACACACACACACACAGATGTCAGTCAACACACACACACATACACACACACAAGCCATCACAGTTGTGGTCGCGTCAAGGTCAATCTGGGTGTTTGAGAGGGGATGCTAGAGAGGAGACAGATGACCGACTCAGATGGCCGCTTAATCTGGAGCAAAACCAGCCTGCTGTGGCCCTGATGCGTCCCTGATGTGGCCCTGATCCGGCACTGATCCGGCCCTGATGCGGCCCTGATCCGGACTGGATATGTGGGTTGTATCTGTGTGATATGTACACAGGCTAATGTTCATCATTACCTGAGGCAGAATGCAAATGTCAAACTCTCCAGAACACGTTCTGCTATCAGTAGTGCTGCCCGTGTTCCAAAATGGAATTTGAGTTGGAGAAGCTGTTCTGTTTACATTTGTATTTTCTAATGTTGACTTGACTGCCCCCATTCCATTCTAGAGATACTATAAGGAGGACACTCTGCAAAATGTCTGATGATGACACACCAAGCAAAGACCACCACCAGAAAAACAGAACTGATGGTTGCACACACACAAACACACACACACACACACACACACAAGCAGATGTCAGAGCACACAGGCATGTCTGTAGGATCCCAAACACACAGTGACTATTGTCTGAAATCTACTGTTTTAGGCGGTCATTCTATTAGACCAGAGAACATATTACTGCATTACTGCCAGACATGTTCCCGGATGAAAGAGCGAAGAAGCATCTCCCATTCCAGTGTTTCCCATACATTGACTTATTTGTGGCGGCCCACCACAATATCAACATTGACCACCATACAATGATTTTCCAGGTTGTACTAAATTGTGCTTAAATCTGGTTAGCATCATAACCACGCTGTGCTAATTTGTTAAAAACGGTTGCATTCAAGTTAATTCTTCAAACCAACCACCACAGCCGTTGGGGCAGCCGTGGCCTACTGGTTAGCGCTTCGGACTTGCAACCGAAGGGTTGCCGGTTCAAACCCCGACCAGTAGGAACGGCTGAAGCCTTGGGTTAGGTGCCTTGAACCCCTCACTCCTCTCCCGAGCGCCGCTGTTGTATCAGCCAGCTCCCTGCGCCGGGATTAGTGTGTGCTTCACCTCACTGTGTGCTGAGTGTGTTTCAGTAATTCACAGATTGGGATAAATGCAGAGACCAAATTTCCCTCACGGTATCAAAAGAGTATATATACTTATACTTATACACACTGATACCCCCCCCCCCCTTACCTCCATGGCCAGAGCGGCAGTCTGCTGGTCGTAGTGGTTGAGCAGGTTGGGCATGAAGGTGGTGTTGTAGGGCAGGTCCTGGCACATGCGCAGGCCGATGGGCTCGCAGGTGAAGGTGCTGTGGCTCTGCGCCGCGTCTAAGTGGATGGCACCACAGCTGGTGCTCAACAGCAGGACGCCAAGCACCAGCGCACCCAGCAGGCGTGGAGGTGTCGGTGCGGGCACGTGCATGGGCACCCGTTCACGGCTGGTGCCATGTCCCCACGCGGGGCTACAGGGCACAGCTTGCCAGGGGGGCATCTCTGGGTCACGACCTGGGTAACCAGGTAACAAGAGGTCAGCTACTGTAGAGGCGTCGGACGTGTTGTCGTGGTGATGGGGTGGGGTGGGGGGTTAATCCTCTCGACATCCAGTGTCACCAGTATACCGGCGGGGCAGGGAGCTCAGACTCTCTGGGGTGGGACGCGAGGCTGCCAGCCCCCTCAGGGGGCCCTGCCTCCAGCTCATGGGGACTCCAGGGAGCCTGACGGGGCCCCGGGTGGATGGAAGTCTGGCTGGCTGGCTGGCCGGCGTTCCCTCCCTCCTTCCGCTCCCTCCGCTCCCTGCTGGCAGACCCGTCGCTCTCTTGGGTCAGTGCCCACTGCAGAGCTTTGATCAGCCGGCCAAACCACCCGGCGGCCTCTCCTCGCCTTCACGCTACGCCTCCTCTCCTCCGTCAGACGCAGGCGAACCCGCGCAGACGGCTACCGGTCTGACAAGGTAACTGTAGCACAGGTGCATTCACCCGTCCCTGCGAACACACCAGATTAAAACATTAAGTAAATCACTTACCCTGCCACTCAAATGGGTCTGTGTAGTAACAACTTCAGTATAGTTTCAGTAGTACAGCTCCAGAATGTTTCTTATTTACATGTATTCATTTATTTAGCAAATCTTTCCAAGCAAAACCATAAAGGAGCCTACACACTACAGGAGATGCAAGACATTTTAGTACTATGCATATTCCTTGCACAAAACCTTTCTCTACTACTTCAGCTTCAGGATAAGTAGCATACATCCTCAACAGCCAATTAATATATGCATGAATTATATGTTCTACAGCAGTAAGGGGTTAAGACTAAAGTCTGAGAGCACTCCTGGATATTCGGAGTCCTGGATAAGCATGCATGCACCCTTTACCTAGCAGCTTGAGTTCAGCATTTAAGGCACCTGGGTAAATACTAACGCAAAGGAAAATAGGGAAAGATGTGACAAAAAGATGTATGTCAGTAGTTTCCATGAGTAAACTAGACGCCTATCTTCTCAGAACACATATTAGCCTACATGAGACATCGCACCTACGGGCAACCATGAAGCGATAAAATCCGAAGGTTTTCACTTTCTTTCTTTTCATCAGCTATTTGCTTCTGTCATGCACGACAGCCCAGGTTGTTACACCGCATAAAATGAAATCGCCGGGGATAGGCTACTACCTTCTCTCCGAGATCAGCATTAAACCGAACACGCCCTTCTTACAATCCCATCCTTTTATGAGCCTTTCTTATGTCTAATAGGCTATGTTTAATGAGTTTTCAATCAAATAATCCCAAGTAAACCAAAACCATATCCCATCCCCCCTCGCCACACGTCTGTGTGAGCTTGATGGACCATCTAACGTGCAGCCGGAATTTCTCACACCGCTCCTGCAGCAGAACACTCGCAGCAAATTGACTGAAATGTAACCTAAGTACACGCTTCCTTGGAGACGCCGGTGCAGTGTAGAACATTATACAACGGGGATTAGGCTGCATCAACAAAGGTGGGGGTACATTTTAAAATTACACTAGTTCTTCAGTTATACTAATTGAAAATATACATTTATATATTAGGCTACAGTGCCACCATTGTGGCTTAACCAACAGGAAATTGCTAATTACAATGTTGCCATTAACCTCGCTGATGTAGCGTTACTAAAACTGGCAATCTCACATTTTCCACGAATGACACCAGCGACTTTACATCTGAATGTTGACCTAACGAGTGCCATAAGGTAGCAAACTTAATTGACTTCATAAAAGCAAATCTGTTCTTTTTAATTTGGGAAAGTGTTGATAGACCAATATCATGCGCACACCTTGCAGCAACACTTAAATTGTTATTTGAAATACAAAAAAGAAGGAAACTTCACCTTTTACTGGCTGGTGTGCTGGAGACGTGACTTACTCACTCTGCTACTGTGTTTGCCGCTGTTGCTCTGGCAAAATAAGCCCAGTCCCCTTGTCTGATTCCTTTCTGCAGGTCCCGTTTATGTTTCCTTCGCATACGATCGCTCAGTGCAAGTTTGCTGGTCCCTGCAAGCCTTCCAAATGCATTAAACGCATTAAAAACAACTCTACACGTTGGTTTACGGAGATACGAAGAGCCAAGTGCCCACCCGACCCAGGCAGGAACAGACGCACATGAACGGTAACAGACGAGTGGAGGAGGTAGTTGCTTTGCATATTCCCAACCGAAACTCCCCCTCCCGTTCTGATACGCCCCACCTTCTGCCCACGGCGCATGTCTGCGGGAGAGAAAGGATGCGCACCGCGATTTGTGCGTTACATTCCATATTATGTAAAATAAAATCAATTTGAAGCCTACTAGCCATAGGATCTGACTGACAGGTGTGTGCTTGTTATTATTTGAACTGTTAAGTAATACGCAGAATGCGGGCGTCTTGAACAAACAGATACATTAACTCGCACTTGTAGGCTACAATTTGATTTGTAAGATTGTTTACGTTAGTATTATAATGAAACAATGTTTTATTTAATACAATTTCACATTATAGTGAATTTCCATTTCCAAAACTTTAACTTGTAACAACTGTGTTTATCATAATTTTCTTTTGATGATGATTGTTCACCAAGTTAACAAGTACAGTATGATCAAATAGAAACAAATTATTCCTAGACACAAGTTACTAACCATTACCATCCAAAATATGCCAAACACATGACAGGATTCATGAATATGCCAAGGCTGCTCCACATTTCAGATAAGGAATAAGAAATAAACTGTATATTTCTTGATGGGCACTGGGCGGGCACTAATACAATACAGTATTAGTATTACCAAACATACACACACAGTGACAGAAAACACAGGCACATGTATATAATTCATAAAACAGCAGCAGAGATAGGAAGCCTTTATAAGTCCAGACTGGAAGGATGGGGGAGACAATGGTCCAGGACTAATGAAGTGAAACAGGTCAGTGTGACAATGGCAGAGGAAAGAATAGGGCCGGAACCAGAGTGGAACGGACCAGACTGACACCACACCAAACTCAACCCCAGCACTGCGCTGGCATAATGTGTGGCATTATAGCATAGCCATCGACCGCTAACGGTAAAGTTGGTGCGGCGTTACAGCTGGCTTTATCACACACACACAGGACCAGACCACAGACGCGCAAAATCAGTCAGGAGGCAGGAACAGCAAAGACAATGACTAAACCATGCACTGAAATATAATTGAGTTAGAAGAAAAGGCGTTTACTATATGCCCCAGCTTTAAATAAAGGGTTTTTAACTTATTTTCCTTGGCTCAGTGCGAGAGTTGCCTGAAGTAGGCCATACTGGCTACCACAATTTTATAATTTAGTTAGATTTGACACAATTTACACACACAAAAAAACATCAACACTGAACCATATACTAATCACTAAAGCATTCCCATCATACAGTAGAAGATGAAAAACCCCTATACAGAAAAGTAGTATTTCATTACCACAGTTCTGTCTGGAAATGAAGTGCCTAAATAAATGTATATATTTGCAACAAAACATTACCAAATAAACTATTTTGTATTCTTTATTTTAAAATATGGGCACTTTTTTTCTTGCCCACTCAAGCAAAATCAGATTTCAGAATACAGTACTTAATTTTCAGATATTTAACATATAAAATCACAATACAAAAACTTAAATGAAATGCACGGTCTTCATAAAATACACATTTAATTATGTTGATTTCCTTCAGTTATGTCCAGAGGGCACCCAAAAGGCTCTCGGGTGGCCTTGCGCAGACAGTGTATGGTAGGGCGTGGAGTGTATGGGAGGGCATTAAGTTCCCTGGCCTGGAGAAATCCCTTTGTTTTGACAGTCAGTCGCATCCTTATGTCAATATTTATTTTGGCCTTTCAGCGCTTGCATATTAACATGGGAGGGCTAGATTGGAAAAGCTTGCCTAAAACCCTCCACCTGATTAACCCCCAAAGCCGGTCCACGTCCCCCCCCCCTCGCCCCCCTCTCTCTTCCCCACATCACCACTGATGTGCAGGGCTGATTTAATGCACTTTAGACCTCAGGAGGCAAGGCTGGCCATGTGGAGAGCTGTCAGACAAACAGCTGTCCATTAACTTAAGAAATGTTTCAGAACAGTGGAGGGTTTTCACATCAACAGTAAATTGGGTATTTTATGGAATCTTGAGCTCTGTGTACTGCATAATACTTTACCCCTTTACTGAGAGTAATATGACATATCTTGTCCCAGATGAGCATATTAATACAAAACTGCTGTTATAATAAACATTTCTTCTACAGATAAAAAATATTTCATAAAATGTTTAAACTGTGACGGGGCACATGATGGCACTTCTGAGACAGTAGGAGAACCTGCCTCAGCACTGAGATTATAAACACCTCATACAAGGATGCTAGTCCAGAATGGTGTGGAGCAGTCAGGATTAGTGTGCTCATCATCATCCCACTCCTGCTGTGAGAGACAAAATAAAAAAATGAATTAAAAAAATGTGTTGCTGCTCTTACAATGTTACTGTTACTACACTGTATATACTGTATGTATTCTGCTCTTATAATGTAACTGTTAATACACTGCACATATCCTTACTCTAAACCATACCACTTGCTTAACTGAATACTACTGTCTACATGGCACTATATGTCATATACTGTTTACACTGCACTACCTGTCTATACTGTTTACTTTTTTTTCTGATTTCTTGCCCTTCTGGTTAGATGCTAACTGCATTTTGTTGTCTCTGTACTTGTACTCTACAATGACAATAAAGTTGAATCTAATCTAATCTAAAATGTGTTATAGGCATACCAGATTTTTTTAATAGAGTATGCTATAAATTGAAGGTCTGCACACATAGATACTATGGGACCATTTTATTTGGCCTCTTCAAGCATCTATGATTGCATAATCAGACACATCAAGCTTTGTACACTCAGTGACCAACACAACATAGTGGTTCCTAACACACTGAAACTATCAAGCAGGTGTTAAAGGTTAGCACTAATTGTGTGTGTTTGTGCTAAATAACACACGAGTCTCACCCCATTGTCCAGGGTCGTTGTCTATGCCTGGGCGGCGGTCCCTTCTGGCCTTCTGCTGGGTGTGAAAGCCTCCGCCTCGTCCCCATACTGGTCAGGAGGAAGAGATTACATTAGGACACTATTCCGCTCAGCCAATAAGGTGTGTGTGTGTGTGTGTGTGTGTGTGTGTGTGTGTGTGTGTGTGAGGATGCTATTCCACCCAGCCATCAAGGCCTTGTGTGTGTGTGTATGAGTGTGTGTGCGCGTGTATGTTTGAGTACACCATTCCACCCAGTGTGAGTGTGAGTGCATGTGTGTGTGTGTGGACATTATTCCACCAATCCATTAAGGCCTTGTGTGTGTGTGTGTCTGTGTGTGAGGACACCATTCCATCCAGCCATATAGGTCTTGTATGTGTATGTGTGTGTGTGTGTGTGTGTGTGTGTGTGTGTGTGTGTGTGTATATATGAGAGAGAGGGGCTACATCCACATTATTACTTTATTGTTTGAATCTGTCAGACATTTGTTACAATTTAGTCTCTCATCTACACTACTAAGGTGTTTCTGAGCTGCTGAAATGGAATGATTTCAAAACGCTGTCGGTCCCATATTCATTTGAAAACTCTGGCTTTGCATTTTAATGCAAACATCTGATGTTTCCCTTCCTGATCGGACCTGGTCAGTCCGATGTTTCCTGACTCTGCATGACTCAATAGGACTTCCACTACAAGCCTGCCCGCAGTGAATGCAACATGAGCTGCTTTCAGACACAACCTCCGCAGTATATGCGGATCTTTGTCAAACGGAGGTCCGGCCCTCGGATGATTCAGATATGATTAACCTGCGGACATTATGTGTGAACGACACCAACGCACATGAACTGAGTCTCCGAATGTTCTTCGCTTCGTTCAGACACGAGCTGATTTACATGATGTCCGTCGGAAATACTGAGGGGAGTAGTGTAAGAGCTAAGTTCTAAGTTCGGAATTCCAAATAGCCTGTTACGTTGTTCAGATATACGGCCCAACCGCTTGACATCCGCAGAACATGCGGACTTACACGTAGGTCTGAAAGCAGCTATGGAGACCGGAATACAACCTTTACTGGCCTTTAGTTGCATGCAGGGATGGATTACTGCACGGGCCTACCGGGCCCAGGCCCAGGGGCCCAAGGGGTCAGGGGGCCCTGAAGCTCAAGCCTTTGCATGGAATCATTGCCTCAATATCAACAAATCAGGATGTAGGCTATGAATCTGATTGAATTTAGTATTGGCCATCCCCAAAATGCACCAGAATAGAGGAAATCATTTCAAACAAATAAAAAAATTCTGGGGGAGGACCCCCAAACCCCCCCTCCCACATATACGACAATAAGTGGGGGGCCCTTAATACATCTGGGCCCAGGGGCCCGAAAGTTCATAATCCGCCCATGGTTGCATCTGTACTGCACTTAAATTCTGCATTTTACAACGCTGACGATTGCATGAGTGTGTGTGTTTGGGGGCGGGGAGTACTGTATGCGTGTATCACACAGTGGTCAGTGAAACTGGCCGAGAGGTTACAGGTGTTAGAAGTGCAGTAGAGCTGGATGCTCCATCAGAGTCCAGAGCTGAGGTGCTGTGCTGTGCCTCTAGTATGTGAGTGTCATGTGTAGGCTTACCTGTAATTTGTAGGTACAAGCAGTGAAGTTTGTGTGTGTGTGTGTGTGTGTGTGTGTCACCCGATGGCTTATCTGTAGTCTGTAGTTGCAAGTGCATGACGAAGGGCGTGTGTGTGTGTGTGTGTGTGTGTGTTGAAGGTACAGGCGAAGATACAGTCCACAGAGATGTGGGTGTATATGTAAGTGAGAGACTGACATAGACGTGTGTGTGTGTGTGTGTATGGTATGTGTGTGTGTGTGTGTGTGTGTATGTGTGTGTGTATGTGTGTGTGTGTGTGTATACACCATACCTGTAGTCTGTATATGCGAGCGCAGGGCCCAATGCCTCCGAGGGTCAGTCCGATGACTAAGCACCAGACGGACAAGGCGACCTCCAGGGCCGCCAGGAACAGCATGGGGAACCAGAGGGCCATCGTGGTGTCCTGCAACAGGAGACGAGGACGGATGAGCACAGGCCGAGGCGGCAAGACAAGCCATTCATCAAAACCATTACACACACGGATTATCACCTGAACTCAAGGAGCACACACACACACACACACACACACACACACACACACACACACACACACACACACACACACACACACACACACACACACACACACACACACACACACACACACACACAATCTCTGGGTTTGACCTTCTGCTCTCCTCTGGTGTCCTCTTCTATCTCTCTTTTCTACACTCCCTCTATCCCTCTTTCTTTCTGTGCTTCTGTCTTTCCCTCTCCCTCCCTCGCTCGCTCTCTCTCTCACACACACACACACACACACACACACACACACACACACAGGATATCAATTTGTACGAACAGCCATCCTTGAGTGATCAATCAAATGCTAATTGCAACAAACCAAGCTAATAATGTGTGTGTGTGTGTGTGTGTGTGTGTGTGTGTGTGTGTGTGTGCATATGCGTGTTGAAGGTACAGTCGAAGGTGGGTGTGTATGTGGAAGGTGGGTGTGTATGTGAGTGAGAGACTGACATAGACATGTGTGCGTGTGCGTGTCGAGGGCACAGTTGAAGGTACAGTTCACAGAGATGTGTGTGTGTGTGGGTGTCGAGGGCACAGTTGAAGGTACAGTTCACAGAGATGTGTGTGTGTGTGTGTGGGTGTGTATGTGAGTAAGAGACTGACAGAGGCAGACAGAGTACACAGCTTCATTACTTGAGTAAAAGTACAGATACCCTTTGCTAAATTTTACTCAAGTACAAGTAAAAGTACAACAGTCAGATGTCTACTTAAGTAAACGTACTAAAGTACTAGTTTTTAAAAGTACTTGAGTATCAAGAGTACAAGAGTACATTTTCTAAATATTGCATTACTACTGCCTACAGTGCTTACATTTATGCACAGAAACTTCCTACATGGAGTTATGAAACAATTTCCTTTGAGAATGTAAAAGGAGAATGTAAAAGGAATTGAAAGTAAAATCAAGTCATTTATATCTTTTTACCATGTTGCCAGGGATGGGCAGTATTTCTAATACATGTATTTCAAATACGTATTTCAAATACAAAATACTATTTTGTAATGGAAACACTTGAAGCGAAAACTATCATTAACTTGTTCAGAAAATTGAAATAGTCTGGCGAGGTGGGGCCACAGGTTGGCACATTCCCGGGATGGAACTGCTGCGTCTTCATCCATTGTTTCGTCCATGGTTTCGTCTCTTATCTAAATCTGACCATGGAGTTGACTTTGGCGGAAAGCTGAAAGTGATTGCTGATGTCCCAATCAGTGGCGCCTGCACAATCCAATCACGTTTGAGAGGGAAACAACAAATTGAGGGTTTCCGAGATTTTTCTTTTTTCCTTTTTTTTAGAAGTAGTAACGGGTACTCACAGTTATGGATAGAAATGTAGTGGAGTAAAGAGTACAATATTTGCCTCTCAAATGTACTTCAGTAAAGTCATGAGCACTCCCCAAAAATGATACTCGAGTAAAGTACAGATCCCTCAAAACTGTACTCAAGTACTCTACTCAAGTAAATGTACTCCGTTACTGTCCGGCTCTGGAGACTGACATAGACGTGTGTGTGTGTGTGTGTGTGTGTGTGTGTGTGTGTGTGTGTGTGTGTGTGTGTGTGTGTGTCGAGGGCACAGTTAAAGGTACAGTTCACAGAGGTGTGTGTGTGTGTGTGTTTTGAGAGACTCACATAGATGCGTGTGGTGTCGAAGGGGCATTCCACAAAGATGGGTGTGCGGGCGTTGATTGGCACCTCGCTGGCGTTCTTGCAGCCCTTCATCAGTCCAGCTCCGTCTCCTGACACAGTCACACTGATGGCTATCAGCAGCCCCACGCAACACGCCGCAGACAGCAGCGCATTCAGCAGAGAGCTGACCACCAGACCTATGTGCTACAAGACGCAGCAGACATCAATGACCGCACACACGCACGCACGCACGCACGCACACACACACACACACACACATCACATACAGCAGCACCTTCAACAGAGAGCTGACCACAAAACCTATGTGCTACAGGACGCAGCAGACATCAATGACCGCACACACACACGCACGCACGCACGCACACACACACACACACACATCACATACAGCAGCACCTTCAACAGAGAGCTGACCACAAAACCTATGTGCTACAGGACGCAGCAGACGTCAATGACCACACACACACACACACACAGCAAGCCGCAAGACAGCAGCACGTTCAGCAAAGCTCACCACCAGACCTATGTGCTAGAGGAGGCAGTAGAGGTCAGCAACCACCTTAAAACAACTACACACACACACACACACACACACACACACACACACACACACACACACACTCCTTTTTGTATGGGATGACATTTACTTATGTATTCTATATTCATATCAGACTAATTCTAAAGACTACCGATATCTACAGCCCTTATTTATTACACTGACACCCAAGTCAATTATTGCATTGCTTACTCTTTTTCATTACACTGACACCCAAGTCAATTATTGCATTGCTTACTCTTCATTGCTCTGAAACAATAACAAGTTCAGTAACACCAACAACGCCACTCAATCACAGACATCCCAAGTCTCCCGGAAGTTCCGGGAGTTTCCCGCATATTGATAGCGGCTCCCTGACGCCCGCAAATTAGATAAAATCTCCCGGAATCTAGAGCGAGCGATCAAGAGCGCGCACGCGAGAGGGAGACCTAAAATTGAGTGTGCATCTGAGTGTAGCGCACACACGACAGGGGAGAGAGAGAGGGGTGGTGGTGCGTGTGTGCCTGAGCGCATCCAAGACAGAGAGCATCCTGATCAGTTCAGTGTATCTAGGAACAGGAGAGTCACGACAGAGTCAGTGCCCCCAAAAAAGCAAAATGTAAGACCCATTTCAAAGTGTACCCTTGTTTTAAGAGTAAAAAATAATGATAGGCCTAGTTTTGCATGCTGCACTGTTTGTAACAGTGTTAGCATTGCCCATGGTGGGTTAAATGATTGAAAAAACATGTTGAGGTAAGTTTAACTAGTGTCAATTAATGTGCATATTATTCAGGCCTATACTAGATGGCTTAGTTGCCAAGGCTACATGAAAAGACCAAACTGCAAGATCTACATATTTTATTTTCACAATTAGGCTACTATCTATATAGGCCTTCCTTATTTGGTGTACTGACTAGACATTATTGAACAAACATATTAATCTCTATTTCAGTATCTAAGTAGGTAAAACATTTTTTAGTATTGTTATTTATTTATTTATTTTATTTTTTTGGGGGGGGGGCTTCGTGATACCTCCCTGAAATGACTTTTTGCAGGTTGGGATGTCTGCAATCAGGAATATATTATTTATTTCAAAATGTGTGATTTGTAAAGAAATATCAAAAGGGCTTACCAGTTTCCGAACTGGCACATTTCTTGACACCAATATCGCGATGATTCCAGAGGCGATGCTCTAGAACAGGGAGAAGGCAACAATATGGGGGAAATTATTCTTTCCATGGGTCTGTTTTTAGTTTAATTGACAAAAGTCCTACTATCCATTCAAAAACATAAACGGTCCCCTTGTTTCTCTCATCAAACTCATAACTAGATCTGATGCCAATCTCACAGGTGTAACGGTGGTGTTAGCGATGTGGGCTATAATAACTTCACTCACCAGCAGTGCTGAAGTCACGGATATGATGTTGGCTGCCGTGAATTCTGTGGTGATCTCGTTGTTGGGTTTGGAAATGTGCCGCAGGACGCTGCCATGCACGATGGCTCCCAGGATGAAGTTGATGTGGCCGACCAGGATGAGAATGAGCCCCTTCTTCATGAGCCAACCCGGCCCCTTCTCTTTATCTACCCCAGGATTAAGAAAAACGTATTCCCCTTTACGAATACCTAGCCAACGTGTAGGCCAAGCCAAGCCAAACCAAGCCTACATAGTGTTGTTTATAGCGGTTAGGTGTTATAGAGGCGCAACAACAACAGGCCTGCTACAAATGTTGATTTCAGCATCTTTAGAATAAAAAAGATGTTGAAATCAAGGCTATTTTAGGCTATTTTTTTAAAATAATTTAAGCAGATCTAATGTTACATATTAATAAGAACTATTTAATAATAGAGCTTAGAATAATTAATCAGAGTATCTGCCAAGGCGAAAGGCCGTAGTTGAAGGAAGAAAGAAACGTAGGCTAGGGCAAGATACTTTTACACTGCAAAATAAACCACACTTTCAATGCAAATCATCCAGTCCAGTTTAACACTTACCAAAGCCACACATGCCTAAAACGTACTTAAATCACCGCAGGGCTGTTCAACGTGTCGGGTGTAACTTGTAATCCCATAAAAAAACTTCATTAAAATCTGTACGTGTTTGCCTCCTTCCTAGAGTTACCATCCGTGTGACGTCATTTTTTTTACCTGTGAGCCGGAAGTGGGCGGTAGCATCGAAACAAAGGTCATTCTATGTTAATAATACGATACCCTCGTTTTCGGCCTGGTCCTATTAATAATTAAAGGGTTCCTACGGTGCTGCTCTAAGTATTCATGTAGGCTACACAGCTTATAGTCAGTTCACAATCAGTTAATTCAAGATGGCAAGGCTGTGTTTCATAGGCTACAACCAAGTGTTTCTCATCCATCAGCATTCACAAGCTTTTAGCCAATTTTACATTGAAGCTTCCATTAATTGCAGTAATTATGTGTGATTTATCTGATGACACCGATCAAAAGGGATATTACCAGACTATTAGGCTATGTAAAGAGATCAGAGTACCAGCCTCAAATGCGCTCACCAAACCATGCAGAGACTGCTTTTGAGAAAAACAGGAAGAGCAACAATTAATAGATTTCTTAAAAGCATGTTATTATAGCCTAGTTGGTGCATGTTCCTGGTGATGAACTGGAAAGAGTAGGCTACTATGGCCATAAAGAGAAGGATAGGACAGCCTGTGTCTGTTAGTGATACTGTTGCTACCTGACTTGGAGCAAACACCCAGGAATGGATTTGTGCAAGATTAGGACCGGTCATGGACTAAATGAGGGCCAGCATTGGGCCATATCAGGACCAGCATTCGGCCAGAGCAAGGCCAGCATTGGTCCAGAACAAGGTTAGCATTGGGCCATATCAGGACCAGCATTGGGCCAGAGCAAGGTCAGCATTGGTCCATGACAGGACCAGCATTGGGCCATATCCGGACCAGCATTGGGCCAGAGCAAAGCCAGATGAGGACCAGATTTGCACAGTCAACTGTATACCCGAAACCCTGAGAGATTCATGTGTATTTTAGTGGCGAACACACAAGCACAGACAGAGTGAATCCTTTCAGCCGACTTCATGAGGAATCTCAAGTAACTGTAAACACCACGCATCTTGCACACCAGAAAATTGGGAAAAAAAGTGAAACTTCAGTATTATTTCTTGCTTGTTTTGCATAATTAATTCCAAAGTGCTGACATGCTCACTGAGCGTGACTTTGAACTTTGACAGCGTAAATCCCAGCAGGTTTACATTCCTCATTGTTTGGCTTCTCCGCTTTTCTCCGCAGTAGAGGTTAACACCAGCTAATGAGAAGATGAATATGCAGGAAGTGGCATAAATCTGCTGAAAACAGAGATGTTCATGAATAAGCAGACTGCCATTCCCCCAGTGTAAAGTTGCACACATGTTTGCATGCTTATGTGTGTATGAAACTGTGTGTGTGTGTGTATAAGTGCTGTTTTGTTGCTTTTTTCATGTGAGTGTGCATGTCTCTTTATGTGAGGACAAGCATGTGCTCATAAATATCAATCTTAAGTGTGTGTGTGTGTGTGTGTTTGTGCACAAAATGCACTTTGCATATTAGTCTGTTTCTGTATGCATGTGTAAGTATGCATATGCATGCATGTCTATGTGTGCCTGTTTTCATGTATATATGTGTGTGTGTATGCACGTACACCTGCCTGTGGGTCTGTTTTTGTACATGTGTGTAAAATCCTGAGGACAGCTGTCTTTCTGTGGTACCTCCTCTTCGTGCTTGACATAAGACTAGGTCTGACACACACACACACACACACACACTATCTCTCACACACACACATATTCTTTCCCTGTCTCTCTCTTTCTCATACACACACACAGATTCCCTATCTCTCGTCCACTCTCTTTCTCTCTATGTCTCTCTCTCACACACACACACACGCATGCCTACATCTGGGGATGGTTAAATTACACTGCGTTCCCTGTCCATGGCTGACACTCCCTGGCCCTCCCTCTCGCTGGTAAAGTAATATGTCCTGTATGGAGAATGGAGATGGATCATTCCCTGCCATGAACATAGCTGAGATGCCCGTTTAGATTACCAATAGACCGCCGCCAACTGCTGTTTGTCTGTGGGATCCTGTCTGTAGGCATGGTTAGCTGTTGGTTACTGTGGGTTGAGCAGAGGTCCAGTGTTTGTCCAGAGCTAATCTTTACATAGATAAGAGGTGTATCAGGGAGGGGTTGAGGCATCCAAAGTCCCAAAGCGCACACACACACACACACACACACACTCACAACACGCATGAAAGTGAAACAGATAGAGGAACAATTGAAGAACAGGCGAGGTTCCAATATATACATATGCAAACATTACTAACGGTCAGCCACAAGTCCATGCCTCAAGTGATAGAGAGAGGCTATCTGACAGACTAAAATATTGCGCAATATCTTCAAACAATAGATTGGTGTAGGAGTCTCCAGTCAGACCGAAGTGGAAATGGAAGTCAAACAGTTTGGGCAAGGCACAGACAAACTAAAACAACAACAGCAGATGCAATCACCAAACCATGAGCCATATCACAAATGAAGATTCATGCAACTTAAGATAACACAAAACCAAAATACAGTAAATTAATGTTTTTTGGGGTCTTTAGACAGCCACAAGTCCATGTGAGAATCGAGATGATAAGAGCTTTAACAAACAAACAGCAGTATGTAGGCCTATCATCTCGGACTTGGAACGGCAGTGAGGAGACACAGTATAGGTCACAGAGTGCAACGACTGAATTATTTAGGAGCAGCAACACTATGAATTATAAACTCCTTTGATGGGAGTTTGGTCTTTTTTTCTTCTGCATGGTGCAGTGTTTTTATAACACTCTTTTTGTTTGTTTTTTATTCCTTATTTTTAACATTGAGTCTAAGGGTCACATGTCTTCACTGTCACTGCTCAAATGACTCATCACATAGACATTACTATACCGAGTGTTCATAGTCATCACCACCCCAGCAAAGTTTGAACATGATTTAATGTCCCTTGTGCTGAGCGCATATGAGTCACATTTGTGAATGTGTGTGTGTGTGTGTGTGTGTGTGTGTGTGTGTGTGTGTGTGTGTGTGTGTGTGTGTGTGTGTGTGTGTGTGTGTGTGTGATTAACATCCCTTCCCTAAGACATAATGGCAGCAGCTCCTGAAACGCATCCAGCCCAGAACCAGAACCAGAACCAGAACCAGAACCAGACCTCCTCTGGCCTCCATTTTGTTTCTTCACGGAGTGATCTGCACACACGGAGTGATCTGCACAAGGAGTGATCTGCACACACGTAGTGATCTGCGTCAGATAGATCTGAACACGGAGTGATCTGCGTCAGATAGATCTGAACACTGAGGCGATGGTCAAGAGGATAGATCTGAACACTGAGGCGATGGTCAAGAGTATCACTTGAGTCGGATAGATCTGAACTCTGAGGCGATGGTCAAGAGTATCACTTGAGTTGGATAGATCTGAACACTGAGGCGATGGGCAAGAGGATAGATCTGAACACTGCAGGGGATGGTCAAGAGTATCACTTGAGTCGGATAGCTCTGAACACTGCAGGTGATGGTCAAAAGTAGCACTTGAGTCGAATAGATCTGAACTCTGAGGCGATGGTCAAGAGTATCACTTGAGTCCAACAGTCCGACAGCTGCACCGTGGTGATGGCCTCTGACAGGGAAGGGACACACAAACAGGAAGTCAAATGGCACTAATTAGGTGAAGCCTGGCTCTGCTGTCCAGCTCAGCAGATTTACCCACTGATGTGTTCACCACATGAAGGGGGTGGGTGGTATAGAAGTGATGGTTTGTGTGTGTGTACTGTATGTGTGTGTGTTTGCAAGCAAGTGTGGGGGTGTTTTATATCTGCCGCATGTGTGTTGGGCTGGGGGGAGGAGAAATTCTGCACCTACATTTTTGTCAGGGTCAATGGGTGCTTACAGTTATACCGCTCTCTCTAGACACACACACACACACACACACACACACACACACGATACATAATGTAATGTTAGAAAGACTGCGAGTTTGCAGTATTGTCTGACTGGCCAACACATCTCCCATTACCATCCGTGTGTAACTCATCCTCCGTGTGTTGGGAATACTGCAGCTCTGTGTCATCGTGTTTGCTCTTTGGTTTGCCTGGTAAGTGAGTCAGAGTGGAGTCCTCAGCGCTGCTGGAACTCTAGAGTTATCGACGGATATTGACAACTCGCTCCTACTGACACATAATCAGGATCATGTGTTCTGCTTGCTCAACACTCAACAGCTCATTCCTGCATGCATGGAGTTTCACTCCTCCAGAAACAGCTGCGATGAACACACACACTCACACGCACACGCACACACACACTTCAGCTACCGTGAGGAACACAAATTGTCACACCCAACAGCCTGGGAGGAGAGTTGCTAATCTCAGCTGCCTCGCTCAGGTTCACTGGGTATAGGGTGGTAAATGGGCGCCCTCTGGTGGTGATATTACTACACAGCAGAGTCTCCTCAATTATTCTCTCTTGACCAAGAAGTAGACTACAGTCACTGTTGAATAGTGTTAAGGCTGAATATTGTATTTTTGTTTTTTAAAAAATGTAGCATAACAGCTGATTTTATACATTAAAAATAGATGTTAATTGTTTAAACTGCATATATGATGGAACAAACTTGTGACTTGTTTAAATAAGTAAAAATGGTCTGTGGTATAGGCCTAAGTACTGTCACATTATTGCAAGTAGTGTGACAAATTTAACCAATGTTATGCAGCTGTAGCAACACTGAGAGACATGGACCTACATTTAAAGATTCGGAACGGCAGCACAACGGTAATTTATTCAGTGGAGTGGCAGTATAAAAATTGCATTTGCTGCGGTGCATGAGTGATGACTTTCCTTCAGAAGGCTGGAGGATATATTGTTATGAAACAGCGCCCGTCTTTGTGTAAGCGCCTCTCTCTCTCAGAGCTCTCAGATGTCCCTCTTAGTTTGAGTTGAAATATCAGCTCTGACTGAATGAGCACATGCCACGGACCTCTGTCCCGACACAATCCGACTCTGAGACGGTTCTGGCCCAGAGCAGGAGTAGATGAGGTCCGTATCCGAAGCAGAACCAGAACTGCGCCAGAATCAGCTGGTCTCTGCAAGGTGCTGTTAGAAATTTTAGGAGAAATGTATTAGCCATGGGAGCCATGGCTGAATTTACCCCCTGTTAAGGCCTCAATGAAGCCACAACAAAGAGGATGGAAGTGAGGCGTGCGTAGCATACAGGTTTATGAAGGTTTATTTACGTAGATTCAAAAGTGGGTTGGACAGGAGCAGGTCAGTAGTCAGTGGTGTTGTTGGTGTGTTGTAAATGAGGGAGATCTGCTGTGTGTGTGTTGCATGTTCAGAAGGCAAAAAAGTCTCATGATGTCACAGAGCAGCCGCCTTTAAAAGCCTGTGGCGTGCACACCTGCATACCGCAGCAGTCCTAAGGAGCCGGCCACTCCCACAAGCGCACCTGAACAGGGGAGACAAACAAGAAACAAAGAACTGGCCTAGCGGGCCGTCACAAGCCCGCACACAAAATTTGAGTTTGGGAATTCAGTTTGGGGGGTATTCCAAGTATGTGGTTTAGTTATAAACCTGGGTAAGTTAACTCAGAGTAAGTGGCCAAACCTCCTACAACAAGAGCCCTATGGCATTGTTTTGTTAGGCAAATGTAGCCATAGCTCTTCTATAAGGAGGTTTACCACCTACTCTGAGTTAACTTACCCAGGTTTGTCACTAAACCATGTACTTGGAATACCCCCTTGGAGTCGCTCCATTGAGAAGTCTCTATGCTCGAACAAGCTGTGTTCGGGCCAATCAAATCATTTGGGCTACAGCAAGCTGGAAAATTAAGCTATTAGCCCAACTTAGAAATAATGATGTTGGTAATAATGCTTTGTCATTAAGGTGTGGTCATTAAAGTCTGTAGGGGCATTCTCAATTAGTGCAGGACTCGATTAGTGCAGGACTCTTATTTATGCATTTAACTGACATTTTTATAAAGTGACTTACAGATACCAATTGCTGTGGCCAGTTTCCCTGGAGAGCAACTTGGGGTTTAGTGCCTTGCTCAGGGGCAGAGTGGCAGCCAGAAATCGAACGCTCTTGGAATCACCCTAGAACCCCCCCCCCCACCCACTCAGCACCCCAGACTGTTGTATCTGCATCCCTGACTGAGGGGCTGTCTACACAACGCTGTTTTTTTTTTTTAAACCGGTGAATTTTTTTACCGGTTGCGCCTTGCGTGTACACGACGCCGGCAGTTTAGGAGACCGTAACCGATAGTTTTTGTAACCGGGTTCCGAATTGGGGATGAGCTGTGAGAGGGACTGTGTGTGCAGCACAAAAGAAGGAAGTATTTGTAAATTCCACAGAGCCTTATAGTCTCGCCACAGAAAAAAAATAATAATATAAAAAAAATATATTTCCCTACAGCCACAGATGAGATGAACCCAGATTGTCCTCTGTACCTACACTACAAAAAATTATATCTGACCAAGTGTTATAATCTTATATGAAGATAAAAAGTTATTTAGTATACTTACATACTTACTTTGAGCTTTCTAATAAGATTATTTGACTTAAAATAATTAAAAATCTTCTTAAATTAAGACATAAAAACAAGTACATTTATCTGCCAGTGGATTAAGTAAATGTATCTTAATTTAAGGACAGAGTCTTAAATGTAGTACCACGGTTGAGGCAGTCTGCCATGATATAGGGCTGGGCGAGGCTGGGGAGTTGGGTAAAACCGGATGCTCCAGCAGGATTCTGACTCAGTGTGGTCAGCTGGGTCTGCTCATCGTTACGGCCCGCCCCGCCGCCATCCACCGCAGCGAATCATCTGAACCACTTAGCATCGAGAGCACATTCTGGCCTTTTACTCTGACATTGACAGATAGAGCATGGCAAGGCATGGCTGAGAAAATGCATTTGCAGCGTAGCATAGTGGCTAAGGAGCTGGGCTAGCACATAGTAGCTGGAAAAGTTGTGGGTTCAATTACTGGTCTCCACTGTTGTGCCCTTGAGCAAGGCACTTAATCCCAAATTGCTCTGGGGACAATGCAATCCCTTATAATATAGTTGACATATGTAAATCACTTTGGATTAAAAGTGTCTGGTAAATAAATAAATACATAAAGCAGCAAAGTGGTTTAGGCATGACAGAGCAACAAAGTTGTGACACTAAAAGATTAACATTTACGTTTGATATTTCAGCTCAAGAAAAATCAACAAAGAGTACAGCTATAGGCTACAACACATGGGGGAGTAGCCTAGCCTATAATGCAAAACAAAGTTGATGTAAATATGATTGCAGTTAAATATATGTATCATTTATCAGTTTAAATATATTTACCATAAACATCAACAAATAAATTAGGCTACTCTTTTGTAAGGTAAATGTAGGCCTACGATGGTGATCTAGGTCTCTAATCACATCGTGATGGAGTGATGGGACAGAATAGCCTAATGGGAGCACTTCAGTGGTGTTTGGCTCCTTTTAAACTAAAACAAGCCAAAGACACAATTTAACCTACTTCAGTAATCTAATTGTTTACCACTATGATTGCACTATGATATGACACAACACAACATACAAATGGCTGATTCAAGATAGGCCACCTGGATCAAAACAGTAAATAAAACGCTTGCAGGAAGAACACAGTTTCTTTGTTTTAACACTGAACAGTTACACATTTCTTTAATCTCTTCCAATAAATCCGATGCCACTGTTTTCAATGAATCACCATACTGTTACCCTCGGATTAAGCCGATTTCCCAGTTGGATTCCAGGGAAGAGACGAGACGGGAGACGGGAGCGCTGTCTAGCCTACCCGAAATGCAAGGCGGGGCTACGGCCATGAGAAAGGAATGACGTTGGCGGATTGGCTGCTACTCCAGACCTTAGCATCGCTGCTCACAAGGCTAGCAGCCTCCACCCCAACGCCAAGAAACAGCGAAGGGGATTCTCAAGACCCTCTCATTACCCACGTATATCTATCCGGTCTTTAGTTAACATCAATAGGGACAGATTCCAGATATGACGAGAGAGTGTTTACAAGCTGTGTACTCATAGCCCGCCGTTTCGATGCAGGAGTGAGGCGTAGTGTTTTCATGGGGGCGGCGGCGGCGGTGGTGGGTCGAGAAGAAAAATCCGAGTAACGTCCGAGAAGCTGGATACATAAACAAACTGGATACTAATTGACAGAATTGACCGTGTCAGTCGATGAGGAGATAAACAACATGGCAGGGGTTTGCAACAGTGTTACACCTGGGATGGGAGAAATTATTCAACTTAACGTCGGCGGAACGAGGTGAGTGTTGTGCGCAATTCTCGTGTTTTCTTACAGTGTAATGAAGCTGGTTGCTAGCCTACATTATCCTTGCGTATGGAAGTCCTTGACCACACGATGGACATAGCCACAGGCCCTTACAAATGTAGCTTACTGAACTGGTCTGGTCTGTGTCGGGACTGTAGGCTACGGACTCCCTCCCTGTCCCTGTCCCGTTCAGAGAAAACATGTTACCATTTGTCGCAAGTTTACCAAGTCACCTGCATTTCTGAAACTATTTGGGATTTAAGCTAACAGTGGTGGTCATATTTGAAGAAATGTGTAGCCTTTAACACCAATAACTCATGGCTTTACATTTTCTTCTGACACGTGGTTTTGTTATTGACATAACATGCAATTCATGACTGTGCCCCTCAAACAAGTAGCCTAGGCTATAAGCTAGGCCACTTTAGGCGTGTTTGGCTGCAAATAACAGCGTGGTATTATTCCCTCAGTTTAATCACAAATGCGTCAAAATATGGAGGATTAGCGTCAAATGCGGATTTAACTCCGGGCCCACATAGCTAGCTTTCGGACAGCCTATGACCCCTATGACAAGAGATAACGTTACTGTCAAATGTTTTAAACCCTGTCCTGTTCAGCACTCTCCTTATGCAAAAATCATCGTGGATACTTAGCTGGGTTCACAATGGAAACATTCATCAGCATTTCACAAACAAGTTCACCAAATGTCACGTTGACCGTTAAATAGTCTGGTCAATATTAATATGCTGACAGTTTAGCTCGGCTCCGTTTTGAAGTTTCTCTTAAACCTGCATGGCAACCATCCAGCGATGAAAAGGGCAATCGAAAGTAAATTTATGACAGGGATGAGGTAATGCCATTGCTGCATGCGGAGCTGACAGTACTGATCTGTCTGTCTGCTGCCAGCGCCTCAGCTCACATGCTCTGTGGCCATAATGACCGCTGTAGAAATGTTGACATACAACCCCATGCAAAGAGATTGGGTTAACCCAGCTTAACTGTATGAGAGAGAGGGAGGAGACCACATTTTTATTGCATCACTGTAATAATACGCTGTGATGGATGGTTATGTCATCCACTCTCCTTAACCACATACGTCCTAAAAGCATAGTTGTGGTTGACCAGGATTGTACACTGCACTGAAGAAGACACACATGAAGAAATAATCTAATGTGTGAGAAAAAAACAACAACTGTTTTTCATTTACCATGACAACTTACACACATTTCTGTCATCTCCAGGTTTAGCACATCCAGACAGACCCTTATGTGGATTCCAGACTCTTTCTTCTCAAGGTACCCCTCACCACACTCTCTCTCTCACACACACACACACACACACACACACACACGCACACACACACACACGCACACACGCACACACACACACACACACACACACACACACACACACACACACAGGTGTCATTAACATGGTAGTGTCTTTGTGTATTTCTCTGTAATGTGACATGTTTGTACTGTAAAGAATGGCTCAGAGGAAGTGGCACAAGACCAACGCTGCCACATGTTTATCCTCCACTCTCCCGCACTATATCCTCCTTCGGATGAGACGTTAAACCGAGGTCCTGACTCATTGGTCATTAAAGATCCCATGGCACTTATCGCAAAGAGTAGGGGGTTCCCCCCAGTGTCCTGGCTAAATTCCTAACCTGGCTCATTCAATCTGGCCTCCTGATCATCCCGCAATGTGATTGTCATTTGTTCATTGTCTCACTCTCCACCTCACGCTGGTGTGTGGTGAACGATCTGGCGCATAATGGCTGCCGTGTATCACCCAGGTGGGTTCTACACATGGGTGGTGGTTAGTGAGGTTCCCCACTTCACTGTAAAAGCACTTTGGATGTCTTGATAATGCGCTGTATAAAGTTGTTGTTGTTGTTCTAACTGTGTGTTGTGTTGTTGTCTTGCAGTTTGCTCAGTGGGAGAATCTCAACTCTGAGGGACGAAACTGGAGCTGTGAGTACTGATCCAATATGGACACCCATCTACCTAACGTCACGTTCTCTGATACAACGACTTACTATTCTACACACCCCTCATACTTTACGTTTGTCTGATCAGCATTCGTATTGGTGTTAGATAGATAGATAGATAGATAGATAGATAGATAGATAGATAGATATTTTATTGATCCCCAGGGGAAATTCAAGGTCACAGTAGCAACAGTAGCAACAGTAACAGCAGAAAGTAATTAAAAGTATATAATATAAAAATAATATAAAAAAGTATATAATATAAAAACACAACCACATTTTCTCTTGCAGATATTTATTGACAGGGACCCAACAGCGTTTGCACCAATTCTGAACTTTCTTCGGACGAAGGAATTGGACTTGCGGTAGAGTAACCACTGTTGCATTTTAATATATTTTTTTTATATAGGTTCACTTCTTCATATGTCTTTTTTTACATTCACTTTCACTACATTAGATTAGTGTAACTCAGTTGAGCTCTTGATGTTCTCTTATAGGGGGGTGAATATAAACGTCCTACGGCATGAAGCTGAGTTTTACGGGATAACCCCGTTAGGTAAGGGCACCTCTCAAGACTTCACTCTGTCTGACTCTCTCAGCCTGACTGCAGACATCATGTGATTCCTCTAATCAAATATGACCATCGACCAGCTAAACATCAGACTGCCTCAAGAGAGATGGTGTAACGGCTTTCACTTTGCTCTTAAAGGTTGTATCAGCGATCGCAGGCCCAAAAAAGGCCCAAACATAAATGATCACATTCATCTAATCTTTCCTAACGATCCGCTAGCTGCCCACCCCAAAAGCAGGCCGTCAAAAAAACGCGTCTCTGTAGGCAGCCTACACTCTGAGATCTGTACACAAAAACAGTTGCTACCAACAAGGGTCGCCAACCACTCAAAGGCAAAATAAAGTGTTCCAACCAATAACCGACGAGATGCGCGTTCAGGAGAGTTTGCACGGGAGGGAGGGGGAGGGAGTAGCAAGCTAGCTCTCTGTTTTGTTTGAACGTCAACAGAAGTGACGTTACCCCGCCATCGCTGATACAACCTTAAAAGAACCTTTTGGGAAATTAGCTTATTTACCGCATTAGATAAGAGGATACATACCCTTCTCTTCTCTGTGCTTGCAATAACCCAGTCTGAAACCGTTAGCCTAGCTTAGCATAATTCACTGTAAGTGAATTACACCAGTTAGCCGATAGCTCCCTTTTAGCTATATGCTAACTGGTGTAACCCGCTTCCAGTGAATTATGCCAAGCTAGGAGTTTATTAGTTGACACGTGGTTTGTTGTTGATGTTGTTGTTTCCTTGTTGCCATGGCGCAGTGCGGCGACTGTTGCTGTGTGAGGAACTGGAGCGGTCGTCGTGTGGCAGTGTTCTGTTTCACGGATACCTGCCGCCTCCAGGTACGGCCCATAATGCACCTCTCTGCCAAAGATTCAGTCTTGTGAGCACACACATGCACACAGACTCCGAGTCTATTTAGCCAAGTGAGCTCACACGATTACTCACTGTCTGTTACTATTATTCACTTACTCAGTACTCAGCTGTCACCACATACACACCTGTCCCTGTCCTTTAAATGTTCTGAGTACACACACACACACACACACACACACACACACACACCTGCCAGCAGCTGTTGAGTGGGGTATGGTATATCCCCTGTGTGTGTGTGTGTGTGTGTGTGTGTGTGTGTGTGTGTAGCAATCCCGGCGCGTAAGAGCAGCAGTGGCGGTGGCGGGGCATCGGCAGCAGCTGTAGGGGCCCCAGAGGAGCGGTCGGGGCCCGGGGGAGCGGAGGGAGGGTTCCCCCCCAGACCCACCAGACATCCAGGCCTACCGGGACCCTCAGGGGCAGACGCAACCCAGCGACTAGGTGAGGACACACACACACACACGCACACGCACACACACACACACACACGCACACACACAGACACACACACACACACACACACAGACACACACACAAACACAAACACACGCACACACACACACACACACACACACACACACAGACACACACACAAACACAAACACACGCACACACACACAAACGCACACGCACACACACACACACACACACACACGCACACACACACAGACACAGACACAGACACAGACACAGACACAGACACAGACACAGACACAGACACAGACACACACACACACACACACACACACAGACACACAGACACAGACACAGACACAGACACAGACACACACAGACACACACAGACACACACAGACACACACAGACACAGACACACACACACACACACACACACACACTCGACTCCGTTTCGTGAAGATGAAAATGAGACAGGAACAACACATTCAGTAGTTTTAGGCTTTTAGGGTCTGTACTACTGAATTGGCATTCAGACTATAGGGCCGCTCACACCAAGAACGATAACTACAAGAATAACCACAAAAAAGTATCGCTCTAGCTGATATGATTTTGAGATTGATAAAACGCTGACCAAATTTCCCTCACGGGATCAAAAGAGTATATATACTTATACTACTTACTTATTTTGCATAGTGAAGTGCTGAGAGTGACTGCTGTTACTATGGTCAGTTTATATCACCTTGGAGAATAGCATGAGGCTATCAGGGACCAGACATGTCCACTGTGTTAGTCACTTGGCTTTGTTAGGGCAGCAGCAGAGCTGCAGCAAGGGATTGTGGGAAAAGAGGAGAGGGAGGGTGTGTGTGTGTGTGTGTGTATATATGAGTGTGTGTGTGTGCATGTGTGTGAGTGTATAAGTGACCAGTGAAAGGCCTTTTATGTGGAACTGAGATGCCCTCTTTGTGAGGCCTACAGAGATGCATTACTCAAGTCATGTGAGGACGGAGATGAGGGAAGCAAACAGCAGCCAATGAGAAATGAGAGAATGGAGAAAATAGCCAATCATAGTTGGCTAAATGAAATAAGTCCTTGATGTCTCTCTTTGATATCATTTCTGTTTGTCATCAGAACGGATGTGGTGCATTTCGGAGTCAAACGTTTCAGACTGATGAGAACTGCATGTAGACTGGATGTGTATTGCACCAAAACAGAAGCAATGTTCATGCTACACACTGATTCATTTCACAACCTTTTAGGCTTCATGGGAGTCATGTTTAAACAGCAGCATATATGTACAGTACGTACAGTTTATGGAAATGACCAAATGGACAGACTGAGTTTGCGTGTGACTGTTTTGTTTTGTCAGGCTCTCCCGTTGATCCGAGAAAGGTGCTGATTGTTGCTGGACACCATAACTGGATCGTTGTTGCCTACGCACATTTCGTCATATGTTACAGGTTTGGTCACCCCATTTAGTTCTACATCTGATTCATTAGAAATGAGTTCAGTAGATGTTAGTTTGTGTAAATGCATGTGTATGTTTATGTCTGTCTGTGTGTGTGTGTGTGTGTGTGTGTGTGTGTGTGTGTGTGTGTGTGTGTGTGTGTGTGTGTGTGTTTAGGATCAAGGAGTCGTCAGGTTGGCAGCAGGTGTTCTCAAGCCCGTACCTGGACTGGCCAATCGAGCGTGTGGCTTTGAACGCTAAGGTGGTGGGTGGTCCCCATGGCGACAAAGACAAGATGGTGGCAGCTGCTTCAGAGAGCAGCATCATTCTATGGAGCATCCAGGATGGGGGGAACGGGAATGAGATAGGTGTGTGTGTGTCTGTGTGTCTGTGTGTGTGTGTTTGTGTGTCTTTTAGACCATGTGCAACGGTTGTGTGTGTGTATCACAATGCCTTTTAGTTGAGATTTAACACAGCTGCCACTGATGGAAGGCTTGCTAGCACACCAACTGGTGTCTTTTGGCAATACAGTTGGTGATATTGGACTGTGAAAGTTGTGTGTGTGTGTGTTTTTCACACTTAAATGAAGTGGTCTGGGCCAGAGCACAGAAGTGTGTGTAGTGTGCGTAGCCAAGGCGGTTTGTTGGGACAGGTGTGTTTATCTATCCTTCATATGGAAATTCATTTGAAATAAAAAAAAAAGCTTCAGACAGCTGCATTATTGCTTGTGTCTTTGTGAAATGCAGTCTATTTTTTTTTGACGTATCAAATATCATATAAAAAGCACTGCATAAACTCTAGCTGGCTATCAGTTGACCGGGAACTTGTCAACCGTTTCAATTGCATACTTACACTGCAGTGGTACACTCCTAGGGTAAAACAAGCTGCAATGTGTGAATAGATCTTAGCAGTTTCACATCACTGGTCCTGACTTCAACAGTCACCATAGCTTATCTAATACCTTACATGGTCTGCCTTACTGTGTACATTGCACAATCATAAGAAACCCCACAGCTAATCAGCTGATCCCTCGCTTTTGTGTTGATAATCCTGGATGGACTATTCACACATCTCTACACATGTTACTGCTGTGCTTGTAGAAAAGCCAGTAGCCTGAGAGTGTTTGCTTCTGGCTCTAACCCATGTTGTGTGTAAGTGTGTGCTATGTGTTTTTGGGGTGCGTTCAGGTGTGTTGAGTCTGGGGGTACCCATGGACTAATGCGTGCTCAGTGTTTCCCACAAAATGTAATTGTATTTGTGGTGGTAGGTGAAGGGGGGGGGGGGTGTTGAGCAAACATTCTGTGTCGGAGTCAATAAAATGAATAGCCTATAGTTATACTTGCCTTGCACGACAAGTCGATATTGACAAGTAGCTGTAACGTTATAGTGTGCTAACCTCGACAACCCAACAATATGATAATGCTAGAGTAGGGATACTGCTTCTTATATGCTTGCACATAACTTGAGGTGGTGGTCAATGTTGATATTGTGGTGGGCCACCACAAATAAGTCAGTGTGTGGGAAACACTGCGTGCTGTGTGTGTTTGGAGTGTGTATGGGAAACACTGCGTGCTGTGTGTGTTTGGAGTGTGTATGGGAAACACTGTGTACTGTGTGTGTTTGGAGTGTGTATGGGAAACACTGTGTACTGTGTGTGTTTGGAGTGGGCTCAGTCTGGGGGAGCTGTTGGACTCTCTACTCTTAAGTTGTGTCTAACCTGTACTGTGTATTTTGTGCTGTATGTAATGCGTGCAGTGTTTCCCACAGAATTGAATTCCATTTGTGGTGGTTGGTTTGCAGAATTAACTTGAATACAACAGTTTTTAACAATTAGCACAGTTTGGTTATGATGCTAACCAGATTTTTTTTTTTTGGGGGGGGCTTTTTATGCCTTTAATGATAGGACAGTAGAGAGTGACAGGAAGTGAATGGGAGAGAGAGCAGGGGTGGGATCCGGAAAGGACCACGGGGCGGGAATTGAACCCGGGTCGCCGGCGTACGGTGCAGGTGCCCCAGCCAGTTGCACCACAGCTGGGGCCACCAGATTTAAGCACAATTTATTACAACCTGGAAAATCATTGTGTGGTGGTCAAAGTTGATATTGTGGTGGGCCGCCACAAATAAATCAATGTATGGGAAACACTGGTGTGCTGTGTGTTTGGGGTCTGTTCAGGTGTGTTCAGTTTTTGGGTGCCTATCTCCTAACCTGTGCTGTGTGTTTTGGGATGTATATAATCTGTGCGGTGTGTTTTGGGGTGTATATAATCTGTGCTGTGTGTTTTGGGGTGTATATAATCTGTGCTGTGTGTTTTGGGGTGTATGTAACACATTTTGTGTGTTTTGGGGTGTATGTAATCCGTGCTGTGTGTTTTGGGGTGTGTTCAGGTGTGTTCAGTCTGGGGGTACCTGTGGACTCTCTCTTCTTCATTGGGAGTCAGCTGGTGGCCACCAGCCACACGGGGAAAGTCGGGGTGTGGAACGCCGTCACCCAACACTGGCAGGTACGCCCCCAAACTCTCTACCAATCAGAGGACTACGTCTTTAGCTAATATGAACGTCCATACATGAACTATAACAATAACAACATGAAAAACATTATTGTTAGGAATCACAAGTGAGAACGATAACAAGCCGACAGCCAATGAGAATCCATCAAAGTTTAGACATCACATTCATTAACGCGAGGGGGGACTTTCTTTCTTGGTCAGTGTGGATGCTCATATTGTTATAGTTGCGGTCATCTTTCATATCGGTCCTGGTGTGTACAGCCGTTTAGTGTTTTCCGCATGTAGGACTGTGAGGTAAAATCTGATCTAATGTAAATCAAACTAATTATATATTTAAGTGAACTAAATAGTGCGAAATGATGTTAAACTCATTGTTAAAACTTAAACTTGTTAAATTAATTGGAAAACCCTTGTTAAGAGTGGGATGGAAGTAGTGTCGTTTAGAAAGGCACTGGGCAGTGAGCATGTCCGCAAGCTGCTGCTTGGTATTTCTCCTGACCACAGACACTGACAGCTGAATGGTGAGCTCTGTGAGCGGCAGTCACAGCTGACTGAATGGGTCAGTGAGCTACAGACACAGCTGACTGAATGGGTCAGTGAGCTACAGTCACAGGTGGTCTGGTGATCTGTGGCAAGGACATTGACCTCTATGTGCCTCTCAGATGACCTCTGACCCCTGTTCCTGTGTGTGTGTGTGTGTGTGTGTATGTTTGTATATGTGTGCGTATGTGTGCATGTGTCTGTGTGTGTGTGTGTGTCTCAGGTGCAGGACGTGGTGCCCATCACCAGCTGTGACACGGCCGGCTCCTTCCTGCTGCTGGGCTGCAATAACGGCTCCATCTACTACATCGGTGAGAGCTCAGCTCTGAGATCTCCCCCCTCTGTTCCCATAGCAGTCTCTTAGATCTCCCCCCTCTCTTCCCATTGCAGTCTCTTAGATCTCCCCCCTCTCTTCCCATAGCAGTCTCTCAGATCTCCCCCATAGCTGCCTCCAGTCCAGCAGGGAGTACAACAAAAGAGAAGATAGGAAGGAGGGTAAAAACAGTGGAAAACGTAAAAAAAACATGCATAGATGAACATAGCGTAGTCAGGAATATTAGGAACATCTTGGAGGAACAAGTCTTCTGCAGGCTGTAGAAAGTGCACTGTTTCTTTAAACAAAGCTCTGGTATGTTTAATGTGTGTGTTTGTGTGTGTGTGTGTGTTTGTGTGTGTATGTGTGTGTATACAAAGTGGCCAGACCTTGACCTTAGAGATAAAGCAGAGGGAACTATTAGAGGCGGAGTTGGCTATCTACAGTATGTAAACTTTGACTAGCCACAAACATAATTTGCTTTGAATAACATGAAGTCATTGTGTAGACAAGAAGCAATGCTGGGAACTGACCCTCTGATCATGCAACCTAATGACAGGACAGCTGTAAGATTTATATAACCCAGCTGTCTCGGTTTGATCAAGCGGGGGGGATTAAATTGCCCTGGGCAGTTATAAACAGCTATTAGCGCTGTATTTTTACCCTCACTATTGTAATCAGAGTCTGTTTGTCTATGTGAATGTATTTGCTCATACAACTGATTTACTTCAAATGGTCAGACAAGGTAGAGGGTCACCATGTCTCGGCCCTGCTATATATGACCTTTGACCCTGGTCTTTGACCCTGTGTTGTGCCTTCAAGACTAGTAGGGCAGCTATGTGAGGATATGTTGTGCCTTCAAGACTAGTAGCATAGCTATGTGAGGATGTGTTGTGCCTTCAAGACTAGTAGCATAGCTATGTGAGGATGTGTTGTGCCTTCAAGACTAGTAGCATAGCTATGTGAGGATGTGTTGTGCCTTCAAGACTAGTAGCATAGCTATGTGAGGATGTGTTGTGCCTTCAAGACTAGTAGCATAGCTATGTGAGGATGTGTTGTGCCTAGAACTGGTATTATGAAAGAACTAAGGCTGGGAAATGTCCAGCTGCCACGTGATTCTCTGCTAATGAGCTAATCATACTGAATGAATGATGCAGCACACCCCCAGGTGGCTTAGGAGTAAATTGGCTGGACGTTACAGAAGTACAGATCAATTTAAAACACTCTTTGTCCCATCTGGTCTCTGTCACCTGTGCTCTCTGCCATTCATGGAGTGGGTGGAAGTCTTAATTAGGTCTTTAAAATCTTAATAAAGGCCTTCAGAGTCTTATTAAGGTCTTCAGAGTCTTAATAAGGTCTTCAGAGTCTTAATAATTGATTACTACATTTAACAGTTACATTCAGCTTAGATTTATTAACACTACTGCTGTGAGTGTAGGTTTCTATGGGATGTGTTTTGTCACAGCTGCCTGTCCTGAGTCTGTGTGTGTGTGTGTGTGTGTTAGACATGCAGAAGTTTCCTCTGCGGATGAAGGATAATGATCTGCTGGTGACGGAGCTCTACCACGACCCCTCGAACGACGCCATCACTGCCCTCAGTGTCTACCTCACCCCAAAGACCAGTGAGTGGCTCTACCCGTCTCCTCTCCTCCTCCCCTCATCCACCCATCTCTCCTCCTCCTCCCCTCATCTACTCATCTCTCCTCCTCCTCCCCTCATCCACCCATCTCACCTCTCCTCATCTCTCTATCTCTCCTCCTCCCCTCATCCTTCATCTCTCCTCTCCTCCTCCCCCATCTCTCCTCCCCCTATCTCTCCTCCTCTCCTCATCCACCTATCTCCCCTCCCCTCATCTATTTATCTTTCCTCTCCTCCATTCATCTCTCCTTTCCGCATCTTCCCATCTCTCCTTTTCCCCTCCCCTTCGTCTCCTCCTCCCCTCATCCACCCAGCTCTCCTCTCCTCCTCCCCTCATCTCTTCTTCTCTCTTCATCCTCCCATCTCTCCTCACCTCATCCATCCATCTCTGTTAAGGGGAACAAGATTGAGATATGTGTGTGTGTGTATTTGTGTGCTGTAGTTGTGAGTGGTAACTGGATTGATATAGCTCATCTCTCTCCTGTGTGTGTGTATTTGTGTGCTGTAGTTTTGAGTGGTAACTGGATTGATATGGCGCTTCTCTCTCCTGTGTGTGTGTGTGTGTGTGTGTGTTGTGCAGGTGTGAGCGGTAACTGGATTGAGATTGCGTACGGGACAAGCTCTGGAGCGGTGCGTGTGATCGTCCAGCACCCCGAGACGGTGGGCTCGGGACCCCAACTCTTCCAAACCTTCACTGTCCATCGCAGCCCCGTCACCAAGATCATGCTCTCCGAGAAACACCTGGTGTCAGGTGAGCCCCGCTGGCCGAGGTGCTGATGGGAGAATCTAAGATGACCAGTGCTAGACCTGGGTCATGGATGTGTTATGTTATTAGTGGGACTAAAACTTGTTTTAGTAAAGGCTACTTTTTTTCATGTAACGTAGCAATGATGCTAGATTTCCTTTGGCGATGTGATTACGTGCCAGAATGTTGGTTCTTGTGAGGATATGTTTTTTTTAATGCAAGGCAGAGAGAGCCAGAAAACAATTATTTCATACATTTTTAATACATGACCATAAACGTAAAACTAGGGATGCACCGAATCCAGATTTTTGGGGTTCGGCCGAATACCGAATCCACTGGTTAAGATTCTGCCGAATCCGAAACCGAATCCTACTCCATCCTCAGTCCATTAACACAGTAAGCACATTTATGAAGTAAATAACATCCACAGCAGTGTATATTTAATTTTATTTTAACTGTAAAAAAGGCAACATTAGGCCAGGATGACTATTTTGACAATTAGGCCATCTCAAGATCCAACCAATAGCCTATACAAAATATGAGTCTTAATCCCATAAAGTACAAAGTACAAACCAAAGTGCAACCAAGTAGGCTACAAACCAAAATCTTTCAGTTTTCACCAAAGTGCAACAATGCAAATAAAAGTTTTTTTTTAAATCAAAATGTTTGGTGACTAGCTAATGGTTGGCTATTGAACAATTACTCAAAAAACTGCTGTTGTTTTGGTTGGAACAGCTAAACTACGATTAACAGTAGCCAAATATAACACAAAATTGTAGGCCTAATCACACACCTATAACCGTAACCTGTAGGCTAACCTCAACCTCTTACATGAAATGAATGTTCCCTTTCAGGAAAACAAGACGTTCGGCATTAAGAGGTGACAGCCGGATGCACAACTCGTATTCTTTCGAATGTTTCATACGCAAATGTTTTAACAGCGGCGATGTTATGTACTGTTTAGGGTCCTTACCACCACGAGACAAAACGGCATTGCAAATTGAACATGTAGCTCGACTAGAATCACCTTCTTTGGACTGAAAGTACTGCCAAACAACACTTTTTCTGCTCACGAGTTCCATTTTCACTTTCTCACTCACACAGCCTGAGCTACTGCATTCGAACGGGCCACCTACGTAAACACGTTCCTATAATCAACGGCGGCGTCATGACGTCGACCAGCGTAGCGCACATAGTGTAAGCGTAGGGTTCGGTTCGGTGGGGGAAAATTCTAAGGTTCGGCAGAAACCGAACCCCGTCAAAAAATCCAATATTCGGCCGAATCCGAAACCGAATCCTGGATTCGGTGCATCCCTACGTAAAACCAATGAACAATGACAATGAACTTGACTTATACAATATTGCTCAAAATTGTAAATGAGTAAAAAAAAAAAAAAATCTAAATCATTCTTTAAACACTGTTTATAAATGCGTGTGTGTGTGTGTTGTGTGTGTGTGTGTGTGTGTGTTGGGTGTGTGTGTGTGTGTGTGTGTGTGTGTGTGTGTTGTGTGTGTGTGTGTGATCAGTGTGTGCGGACAACAACCACGTGCGCACCTGGACGGTGACGCGCTTCCGGGGGATGATCTCCACCCAGCCGGGCTCCACACCTCTGGCCTCCTTTAAGATCCTCTCCCTGGAGGAGGCTGAGAGCCACAACAGCTACTCCGCAGGAAATGACGTCGGTAAGCAGGAAGGGGCGAGGAAAGACGCAGAGGGGGCATGACCGTTAAGGCATTACAATGAGAGAGGGACAGATAAGGGGACGGCAGCAAGATCAAATTAGCCAGAGAAGCTACACTGTATTTTAAGAAAAGGTATAAGTGTGACCACAGCTGTGGCATGGAGGGAGGGGTTATGCATATGTGCTAATGTGGACAGACAGTATCCAAACATGGAGTATAGTGTGTGATGGTGTGTACAGTAGTATAGTGTGTGATGGTGTGAATGTGTACAGTAGTATAGTGTGTGATGGTGTGTACAGTAGTATAGTGTGTGATGGTGTGTATAGCTGTATAGTGTGTGATGGTGTGCACAGTGGTATTTTGGTATAGTGTGTGATGGAACTGCTGTTACTCCCACAGGCCCGTTTGGAGAGAGAGATGACCAGCAGGTCTTTATCCAGAAGGTCATACCCATCACCAACAAGCTCTTTGTGCGCCTCTCCTCCACTGGAAAAAGGTACACTGTGTGTGTGTGTGTGTGTGTGTGTACACGTTCTAACAGTATCCAATATCTATCCCATCCTTTCTACTTTGCATCATTTATGAGGATACTTTTGTGGGCTACTTGTACTGTTAAATGAACGCAAACACACACATACACAAAGGAGAGTTTAGTGTGTGTGTGTGTGTGTGTTGACATTTACCTAGATAGATAGATACTTTATTGATCCCCAAGGGGAAATTCAAGACCTGTGCATCATATGTGGACCTATGTCCCTATATGTACTGATCTGGTCTGTCTGTGTTTCTGCGTTTGTGTATGTGTGTGTATGTGCATGTGTGTGTATACGTGTGTGTGTGTGTGTGTGTGTGTGTGTGTGTGTGTGTGTGTGTGTGTGTGTGTGTGTGTGTGTGTGTGTGTGTGTGTGTGTGTGTGTGTGTGTGTGTGTGTGTGTGTGTGTGTGTGTGTGTGTGTGTGTGTGTGTGTGTGTGTGTGTGTGTGTGTGTGTGTGGGTGGGTCAGGATCTGTGAGGTGCAGTCGGTGGACGGCACCACCATCACCTGCTTCACGGTGCGTGAGTGTGAAGGCTCCAGCCGCATGGGCTCGCGCCCGCGCCGCTACCTCTTCACCGGACAAGCCAACGGCAGCATCCAGATGTGGGACCTCACCACCGCCATGGACATGGTCAACAAGGCCGACGACAGGGCCCAGAGAGAGACCGGTCAGTCACACACACACACACCACTGCTGCCGTAGACATTGTTGATAAGGGCTATGACAGCCAGGAGAGAGACAGGTCAGTCATATACATACACACACACACACACCACTGCTGCCATGGACATTGTTGACAAGGGCTATGACAGCCAGGAGAGAGACAGGTCAGTCACATACACACACACACACACACACCACTGCTGCTGTAGACATTGTTGACAAGGGCTATGACAGCCAGGAGAGAAACAGGTCAGTCACACACGCACATTTTTTAATTTGCATAAAACACTGTCCAGCGGTTTACACACAAGGTGGGAAATTACTGAATTCCATTACCAGAGTTGATAAACTCTCATTCTATAATCCAGCTAATGCAGCAGGTCTGCGTTTCATTCTCTGAAATATTATTCCTTCCTTCTTTTTTCATGATGGACAGAAGTGGGAGGTCCGACAGAGGAGGAGCTTCTGAAGCTGCTGGACCAATGTGACCTCAGCACATCTCGCTGTGCCACACCCAACATAAGCCCCGCCCCCTCCATGCTGCAGCCCAACCGGCTTCGAGAGTCCTGCTCTAGGTGAGAGCGCTGCCCCACCACACGGTCCAATCACAGCTCAGCTAGGACAGCTACAGTCAGCTACAGGGAGAGAGAGAACCTGGCTTTCTAACTAAGGTCAATCCTATAGTACCTAGAGAGTGATGACAACTAAACAGAAAATCATGTGACTTGTATAAATATGTGTAAATGACTTTGAATGTGTTCGATGTAAACCTGTCTCAATAATTATGTTGTTGACTTATCGCACAATATGAAAATATCGACAATGACTTTAGCAGACCTCAGTATTGCCTGAACTCTGTGTTTACATTCACGTAATTGGGCTTCATCATATTTGTTTAAGGAGATAAATATGAATGTGCATTTCTACATCTCTGGGTTAGATTGCACTGGTGAAGAGTGTGTGTGTGTGTGTGTATGATTCTTAGTGCTCACACATTTAAGGGCCGTTCACACCAGGAAAGATAACGATAAAGATATTAGCATCCACACTTACCAAGAGCGATATATTTTTGCCGTTATCGTTCCTGGTGTGAATGGCCCTTTAGAATGCCCTGGTGAAGAGCCTCTCTCTCTCGGTGTGTGTGTGTGTAATTATTAGTGCCCAGACACACATTTAGAATGTCTCACTACTAGCCTCTGTAGAGAGAAGCTGTTGCCTGATAAAGAGCTGCAGTCTCACCTGGGCACTTGCAACTGGCTTTGCTGACCGTGCTGAAATGGCCAGATGCTCCGACATCTCTGGCACTGTTTAAGTGCTGCTGAGGAACCGCACTCGGGGTCCCTAGTGGCCTTATAGTGCAGACTGCACTCTCAGATTAGATTAGCATTAACGCTTAAAGGTGTACCGTCACACCGGTGTGATGGGAATGTTGGAAAATGAACGTTCTAAAGAGTATCAGGGTTCATTGAATTCAACATAGAATTTTAGAACCTTCAATTGTTGCGGGACGGAATCTTAAGTTAGAATGTTGAAACACCCACACCTTTAAGGGTGAAGAGTGTGATGTCCGGAAGTGTGACGTAGCGTTTCCATGACGGCAGAATCACTGGATCTAAACAAACTTTCTAAGTGGCTTAAATAGCATTGAATGTAGACATATGGCATCATTTCTAGCTAATAAATTGTTTTAGATGTAGGCTATAGCCATTTAAACGTGCTTTACCTGCTAGGCAGCAGCTTAGCCACATAACACGGATTCCCTGGCAGGTGTAATAGTAAGAAACAAAATTCCAGCGGAAAATTCACGTCTTCTCAAAGACTGGCGGCTGTTAAGAGTGACATTTTTTGCCAAAAAAATAAAGCCAAAACACGTCCGTGAATTTAAGGATTTAATCGCATGCTGTGAAGTTACATGCAGGTCTCTTACGGAGGAAACCTATGTTAAAATAAAATTCTGTAGTCACAAATTTGATTGTGTTGGTTCCTACAGTGTAAAAAAAATATACTAACGTATACTACTAACGTTGTAAAATGATTGAAATATATTAAGAAAGCCACCGCTATGGTGATTTCTAATGGTAGATTGATTTGTTTAGATCCAGTGATATTGCTGCCTTGACAACGCTATGTCATGGCTTCGATACTCTATTGTGTGATTTGTTTATGTGTTTGTGTGTGTATACGTGTGTCTGTGTGTGTGTTTGTGTCTGTGTGTGTGATTTGTGTGTGTGTGTGTGTGTGTGCCTATAGCCTCCAGCTGCAGGCGCAGGAGCCCATCCCAGAGACGGCCACCTACGGGGCGCTGCGTCCGTACCGAGAGAGCCCCCTGCTGGCCAGAGCGCGCCGCACCGAGAGCTTCCACGGCTACCGAGACTTCCAGAGCTTCAGCCTGGGACGCAGCCTGCTGGAACCCGACGGACAGGCCGACGAGCCCAGACACTCCACCTCCGAGAGCAGCGGGGAGGAGGGCGCCTCCGACCGCAGGAGTGGAGGAGCAGGCGGAGGTCTGGAGAGCTGGTGGGGGAGGGCCAGTGAGGGCCAGGCGGAGGGGGGGAGGTCGGCTCCGGACAGCCCCGGGCTGGGAGACGTCCGGAGGAAGGTGCAGGTGGAGGAGGAGGGCGCTTCGGCGTCAGCCGGGGCAGGGGGGTCGGAGAGCCGGGCGGAGGGCAAGAAGAGGGGGGCGTTTGACGGGGGGTTTCTGGGGCGGAAGAGGGCACCCCCGGTGCCCCATCTGTCCTCTCTGCCCTCTGGGGGCGCCTCGGAGGCTGGTGGGGGCAGCGACTCGTCCTCCAGCACGGCATCGCCCTCCCCCACCAAGATGGCCACCTCCCCGCGCCACCGCAAGGGCATGGAGACCTCCAGCCAGGAGTACAGCCTGTGAGAGGTCTCCTCACGTCCCCCGAGGCGTCCGACATTATACCTGACCAACCCCTGTGACCCCTAACCCCAAATTCCCCCAGTCACCTTACAGCTGGAATGACCCGCTCCCCCGTCCCAGAGTGAAGTAGCAGTTACCCATCTCAGATGAGAGACCTTGCTGTTGGAGATGGAGCTACACAGAGTGGTCTTCATCTGGGGTTGCAGACGCAAGCGTTACTTCCATGACTTGTCTCTGAGTAAGGCTCTGCTTGTCGGCTTCAGTGAGGTATGAGGTGGTGTTCCCTCTTCCACATTGTTTATTTTGTGTTTTGTGTAAGCAGCCAGATTCCAACTGCACACACTAATGCCTTGGCATATGTAATGTTTTATTTTGTTTTGTTTTTTAAGAGTGGGATCATCATATACAAACGTTTGTTGTGTTGGGTAAGCCATACCTCTGTTGGCATGGTAACAGCTGATGTTTTCTTTCCTGGAGCCATCATCCTCGAGCTGAGTCCTAAAAGCTCCTTGTTTACATGCATGCTCGCGTCAGCTGTTCAACTGGAATAGTTTGTCTCCTTGGTTACTCCCGTATGATTACGAGGATAAACTGATTAACATTATTACCTCGCTGAACTGACCTAAAATAGTGATGTGTTCCTCTGTGTCACTTCTACATGGTCCCAAAAAGTTGGGTCACTTGAAGCATGGCAGGCATGTTTGGACAAGAGCCAAAATGGCCAATGCTAGTTCTCCGCCTTTATTAGAGTTGTGCGTCATCTTTTGCACTCGCATTACTTTGCAGCCATGCTGGCTCGCCAGAGATGGAAATTCGTTTCTTTTTTTATTTAGCGAATCATAAAACACTATTTTTTCTTACCTTAACATGTCTAACTTAAAACAAAGGGAATTCCTTTACATTGTAATGTTTGAAAACTATTTAGTGCCTTCGACCACGATAATAATTTAAGTCTTATATTGATTTAGGAAAATAATCGAACCAAAGTTAATATGACGACACGCCCCCCCTCCTCGTTGTCTTGGGTGGTTAAATCAACACTATGGAAATGAACGGTGTGTACAAACCTTTACTCATTATGCAACTTCAGCACCATGTAACCAGGACCTGTCTTGGTAACTATGTCAGTTTGACATTATGCATCTCTTTTCAATGCTTTGTACCGTTGACTTGTTTTGAACATATGACGCTGTGTGTTTTTCACTACACCATTGCATTTGCACTTAATGTGAATAAGCAACAGAGAGGTGAGGAGAGGAGAGGAGAGACTCACTATAGGATGATGAGGAAATATTCAGAGACCATAACTCGTTGCGTCGATCGACTCCCAAATGGCAGCCGATTGTGGGACACATCGGGCTGAGATGCGGCTTAGTCTCGGCTCAGTTCTGGCCCACAGTCGGCTGTCACCTGGTTGTCCGTCCGTCCGTCAGTCACTTTTCTCTGTCTCAGCCATATGCAGTCAACTCATGTTTACAAGCTATATGAAAAAAAAAATTGTACAGACTCTATTTATGTTGCTCGGCATATCTTATATATATATTATGATAAGTAATGGATGATATTATGTCATATTATCATGTCACTAACTAGCATTAGCGTATGCTGTGCGCGCATGTAAGACAGAGCACTGAGTTAAGCCTTTGCAAAACATGAAGCAGAAGAACACTATATGAAGAAAGTACACTACGTGAGTGTAGCACTGAGTAGTATGCATCAGTAGTAGTATACTTTAGCTGTAGTATGCTTTCCCCACACTAACTGGGCAGAGCCAGTGTCTGACCAGGGCTCGTATAGTTTGGTGGTCTATGGGAGGCCTGATTGTGATGATGCTTGAGGAAGCACTCGTTTTTCCCCACCATTTCCTGTGTCATCACATCCTCTGCCAACAGCCCCCGATAGTGCCGCGCTGCGATGCTCAAAACCGCAACCCCAGGGGATTGTGGGATACTGATGAATGGGCGCGCTGCACCTCTGTGATGGCGCTACAGATGTAATGAGGCTCTGCCATCACCCTGCGGCCCAGCTCAGATGCACACACACACACACAGTCTATTTCACACACACACACACACACACAGTCTATTTCACACACACACACACACACACCTGCAGTGCCGCACCCACACTCTTAGGAGCCAGGATCTGTCAGCACATTAAACGCCCATCTCACGCCCTGCAGCTGGGCACCTGTGTGTGTGTGTGTGTGTGTGTGTGAGTTTGTGAGTGAGCCTGCCAGCTCCTGTTCAGTGTGTGCGGGTGTGTGACATGGCAGAAAGATAATTACCAGCTTACAGAGTTGATTTATGAGTTTACGCAGATCTCACACTGCCACTGATGCTGGTTAAGACACTGAGGGCAAACTTCACACACAGATAGATAGACAGACAGACAGACACACACACACACACACTCTCACATAGTTGTCTGTAGCTAATGAGTCTTCAACACGGTCACTTTCCCTGAAGCCCAAAAGCCCAGCAGACAGCCCTCTAAACAGCCTGGCTCTCCTCCATGGCTTTGAGTGTAGTATTAGTGTGGGGAAAGCCGTGACACAAATGAAACGGTTCCCGTGAACCCTTGCAGAGGACAAACTGAACTTACTCTAAGAATATTCTCACTCTAGTTGCGATTATCACGTGCGTCACGGTGAGACTGATTTGAGAACAGTGCTCCTCTGTGATGCTTCATGGACGTACACTATGAACACAGATATATAGCTGCTTTCACTGACATATCACAGGAATTCAGCACTCTTACCCACAATGCCAAGCGTGTTTGTAGCTTTGCATAGATAGCGGCTCCATACAGACGAATAAGTATGAGAGAAGAATAGCTAACGAGTTGCATTTAATTCACAGGCTGCGATATGAAATAACTGTTTTCATGTTTGTTTATTTAATGGTTTGACCAAGGTAATGTAGTTTTGGCAGTTTAGACAGTCACAGCAAGAATGTAGAATATATGGAGTCTGATGCACCTTGAAAAGACACTGATATGAAGTTATATGAAGAAAGAAAAAGAGAAAAAAAACTAATGATGAATTAATAATGAACTAATGTCTTTGCTGTTCTCTGTGTTTGGTCTAAGTGTGTTGGATTTATGATCGATACTTAAGTCATGAGTATTCTGAGATCCTGCACGGAAGGCTAATGGCCATATCAATGGTACGCCAGCTCTACTGTAGGTGAATGTGGTACCTGAATCTCCTGAGTAAAATCTATACCTCACAGTAGCGCTCTCACCTTTCTGTAACCTCTGTATGGGCACAAAAGAAAACAAGACCAACATGTCATTAAACAATACGTCTCAGTGTTTTTCTTTAATCTGCTGTTAACACAAACACCACCACGTTACAGGAATTCCTCAACTCTGCATGGTCCACTAGTAGATGCTACACATCCTGAGAGACAGAGAGAGAGAGAGATATAGATATAGACAAGCACATAGCATTTCGGTTTGACATTAACAGCGAGTCGGATCACATTCTAGACCCTCTAGCAGGGGCTTAATACAGAGTGTTTGTGCTGTCTGTGTAAAAAGTCTAAGTCTAGGAGGAAACTTACATTGGCCATAACCATGACGCTAACCATACTGCTACGATCAGTATGTGATTATTACACTCATATGGGTTCTAACAATTTCAGGAGGAAGCACTTTGCAAAACAACACCAATAACAACCAAAGGTAACATAAACAAAACTGAAAAAATATATAAAAAGATACTCAGAGATAATGATAAATAATACTGGCATTTTGTAAAAAACAAAAAACAATAAATATTTGTAACAACAGCTGTACATCATTGCAAATGTATATGCTTTCCAAAGTACAATGCTTAGAACACAACCCAACGAAAACATACTGCAGGTTTAAAACAACCTCTACCAATCACTGATGAGTATGTTGCTTCCTCCATCCAGTCACAACACTGACTTCACTTTGACCACCAGCAGTACATAACTTCACAATCGGCAGTACATACTTAAGACACATTTTTAAAATCAGTTGGCTTGTCACGGCTTCCACTAATACAATACATGCTACTGCTCTAGCTACAGTTATAGGCACAAGTTTAATACCAACTAGGTTTACACTGTACATCTCCACAGTTACGACAAATAAACACTTTCCTCGGACTCTACTAATCAACACTTTCAAGCCTGAAGAAGCTGTATAGGCTTAATACATGCAGGAGCCGGTCTCTATAGGAGGACTAAGAACTAGGATGCCCCCTGTAGGCAGGGACTAAGACAGGTTTGCATGACATTCATGCGAAACACACTCATTATTTAACACACATTTATTATTTAAAGGTGACCCGCAAGCCTCTGTGTGTGTGTGAGATAGGACAGGTGTTTAGTTACAGGTGAGCCGAATGTCACCTGTTCATGCTGGTGGATCATCTAACGGGTCTGTAGGGTTCTCCAGGGTTGGGGTTCTCCAGGGTTAGGTTGTGCCATAGTGAGTAGTGAGGTGAGCCGTAACACAAAGTTAGGCCAAACTTCATACAGAGTAGCTTTAAGTCCGCATGTACATATTTAGTAACTATTATTGTAACAGAATGTATTTGGTTTCATGATCTCAGATAATGTGTTCCTTCCTCAGACCCACTATTACCTAGCACTTTGGGTCAACTGCTGTTGTTTAAAAAATGTGCTATGTAAATAAAGTGACATGACTTGACTTAGACATATGCACTCTAATAGTGACAGGGACTCAAAGCTGGGTAGAGCCAGCAGAAACATTCTGGGATACTAGAAAAGCCGTAGTTCAACAGTGCCCTAACCTGACACTGATGCCCCATCATGCTAACGCTAAAGCTGTGGGTTTCTCAAATGGATGAGTTAAAGGGAAACTTGGCAACTATTTCAACGTAATAAACCCGTTTAGAAATCATTTGGATGGTTAAATGACCTGATCCGGTGAAAATGGTGACTTTCTCCGCTGCGCCTAGCGTCCCCAGGCGGAAAACCAACCTTGCAACATTGAGACTACTGTCCCGGAAAGAGAAGTGAGAAACAAGAAACTCGTTTTAAATCGTGTTTCTTACCTTGTAACATCCACATTGTTCTTCCGAACTTATGCTAACGTTTTGCTAGCTTGTAAACAAATCCATGTGCTTTATCCTTACCTTTTTCCATAGTTTGAAATAGCATAATGCACAATTTCTCCAGCAGAGGGGGACATATAGATAATCCTGCCAAGTTTCCCTTTAAAGTGATTCCTGCACCGAAAAATAAATAAAATAAATCCTCACATGCAACTGATGAACCCTCACATCCCTGTGTTTTTTAAAAGATCAACTTTACAGCCAAACATTCTCTTCCACTACCCAGATAGTAAGTCGCCCTGTCCGCTAACTTTTGCTAGATCCAGACTACATTTATGTGCTGCTATCCAGACAGTTAGCCGCTATTTCTGATGACCCTCTCTTAGTTCCTATCCCCGAGAGGTCATGCTAGAAGGCCCACAGTGACAGGCTGGCATTTAAAGGCAACATTTGCATGACCTCAGGCAATGACTGAGGTCCAAGACTACAGGCAGGTTAACAGTAGGCAGGCTACGGGGGCTGGCATGGGACAATTTTCATTGCAGCTTCCCTTGTCATTACATGAACAAAACAAAAAAACACTTCATACATCTGAGCTTCCTTCTGTCTAAATGAGTACTGTGGTGCTGATAAATTCTAGCTCCACCCCACCTGCAAAGCTTCAGAGGATGCTGTACTAGTGACTGCACAAATATTATTGCACAAATCAGCACACTGCTGCAGCCAGACTCACACAGTTGTGTGTGTGTGTGTGTGTGTGAATAAGGATGTATGAGCGAGCATGTAGAATATGGGTGTGTGTGTACAGTATATGTGATGTAATGTAAATGTGTGTGTGTGTGTGTGTGTGTGTTGCCCATCACAGGTGTGTGTCTGTAAAGGTTGTGTGTTCCTTCCTGATGGAGCCCACGGAGCTGAGTTCTTTAATGGTCTCCACCAGCTCCTCATCTGCGATAAACTAGAGGGAAGCAAAACACAGAGGACACTTTGAAACCCACACAATTACTTTCAAGCCGTACTAGATACATTTACATCATACTATAACTTTAAAAACATTCAGAAAACATAACTTAGACACACATACTCACAAACGTTCACTCTCTCTCACTCACAGACATACACACACACACAGCCTCTCTCTTACACACACACACACACAGCCTCTCTCTTACACACACACACACACACACACACACACCATGCCACTGTCTGTGCCCTGCACCTCAGTGTCCCATACGCCGTCGTCCATCAGCGACTTCCTGTCCGCCTGGTCGATCAGCTGACTGATGCTGCGGTGCAGGGAATTCTGGGAGTAGCCGTGGCTCAGCTGGCTCTGGGCCGGAACGCGCATCACCGACATGGTGCTCGGGTAACCATGGCGACCAGAGCGGGAGGTGCTGCCGCCTATCTTGGTGTCCACAAAACCCTGAAGAGTCACACAGTCAAAGGCACATTAGCTGCCGTCACCAGGACTCATACACTACACCCTAGTGGACAGCAAAGATTCTAGAACAGAGCTCCGTTCTAGAATCTTTGGTGGACAGCTAACTCTGGAGCAGACCAGGGCCAGACCAGGGTCAGGTCCACTCCAGAGTGGCATTGACCAGGGATCTAAATCCACAGACAGAGAGTAGAAAGTTGAACCGGATTCAAACATCGTCTCTAGGTAACAGCTAACAGGTGAACCAAATGAAATCTGTTGAGAGCGATTCATGCATTTCCTGTTCTGTGCCTAGACTACTATAGGGTAACGCACCCCAAGAGAGACAGGAACCTGCACCACTCCACTTAAAAATATTAATTTCTTTATGAGATATTCCTTTTCCTCAGAATACATTTGCTTCCCGTCAAGGTTGTATTTTTCCTCAGTGTTTTAACTGTGAGGTTCGGATAGATCACCAAATTAAGCCATAAGCCCTGAGAGGGCGTAGGTTCCATTGATTTTAGAAGGGGTGTTGTTAAGCACGATATGAAGCGTATCTTTACTAGTGGTGGCAATAACTGTGGAGGGCACTGCACACTGCACACTTACTCCATCTAATACTATTAATATACTATTAATATGACCCGGCATGTGAAAACACTCTGGGTAATAGCATGCTCTGGTTAAACAAGCGCAATTTGAAGTGTTCAAAGTGTTCCTCAAAATGAAACTCTGGCTGTCTGCCTTAGCATGCACTGGTTGAAATGCAAACAAACATGTAAACATGCAAATCCATACTTCACCTGGAGTCTGTGCTGCTCCGGATGCATAGGATGCTACTTAAGATGCATGCTACTTAGGATGCATGCTACTTAGGATGCATGCTACTTAGGATGCATGCTTAAAAGTACACACTCTGTCAGCATACATGAGGGTGCATACCCTGTGATAGCAAGCATGTGTCAACGTATACACACACACACACACGCACACACACACAGTGTCACACATATAGTGCATAGTCACACCCTAGGATGGCATACATGGGTAAGAGAATGCACACACACAGTGTCACACATATAGTGCATAGTCACACCCTAGGATGGCATACATGGGTAAGAAAATACACACACAACACACACACACACACCCCTGCCCCTCTGAAGAGCCTCCTCAGTAGGCGCCCGTGCCTGTACTCTACCTCCGTGTGCATGATAAAGCCCTTTACACACACACACCCACACACACACACCCACACACACACACACAATGTACTCTACCTCCGTGTGCATGATAAAGCCCTTTAGCGTGACAGTGCTGCTGGAGTTGATGGCCTCAGGCACTGTGTCAAACTGGAGTGAGAGGGAGGCAGAGAGAGAGGAGAGAGAAGAGAGAGAAAGGAGAGGAGAGGAAAGAGAAAGAAAGAAAGAGAGGAGAGAGAAGAGAGAGAAAGGAGAGGAGAGGAAAGAGAAAGAAAGAGAGAGAGAGAGAGAGGACGTATATGACAAAGATAAGTGAGTTTCTTACCTTGTGCTTACTGATAGTGGGCTTGCGGCTAGAGGCATGTTTAGGACAGGGCTTCTGATAGGAGCAACAGCAGCAGCAGGAGAAACAGCCAGGCAACAGCAGAGAGAGGAAGAGGAAGAGAGGAAGATGAAGATGAAGAGAGGAATCACAGGTGAAGAGGGGCAAAGATGCGCACCCCTGTGCTATGCCCTCAGGTGGCCGTAAGAGGATGGAGATAGAGAGGACAGAATAAACCAGTGAAGTATTCAATAGTTTGCTACTGCAGCCATGAAAGAAAAATGATTGAAAAGCAGAACAGAAAAATAAAGATGTTCTGGTTCTGCCAGGGAAAATGAAAGTGTCCAATACGTTCAATGGCCAAGGTAAAGGGAACTATAACTGGACCAGAGACTACGGCAACAGCATTTAATGGGATAGGTATGCTTCCACTGTTGTGATTATTACAAGAAGCCACAAGGTGGCGTCTGCCAGGGACAGTAATATGAGGACTATTACTGCCCCCTTGTGGAAAAATGCACAAAGTGCCAGAGTAAGGGATATTGTTCACTGAAATGAAATCTGTCATGACATTTACAGGGAAGAAAGTTTAATCTGACATATGTATAACAATGTATATATAATGTATATATATATATATATATATATATATATATATGTATACACTATAAAATATATATATGTATACACTACATATTCCCACTACAATTCCATATTATTAGATAGATAGATAGATAGATAGATAGATACTTAATTGATCCCCAAGGGGAAAATCAAGGTCTCAGTAGCATACAGACATCACATACAACATGCACTTACAGCAGAAATGGTAAATATAAACATATAACAAAACTCCACTGTACAATAGAGACAGTAGAAGATAAGAAAAACTAACAAGACTAAATACTAAATATACTATATAAATTAAATAAAAAGTATTTAAAAAAAGTAGTCCAACAGTAGTCCTGTAGTTCTGTGTGCAAGGTGCTCAAGAGAGTGAGTGTCATGGTGAAGGTGCAAAAAGTAGTGCAACAGTGCAATAATAAGGTCTAGAGACCAGCATAAATAATATGGACAAATAAGAGAGTAAAGTATAATGTAGACAAGGTAATATAAAAAAACTATGTCAGTGCAAGAATAGGTTGAGGTAAAGGGTTACAGCCATTCAGTATTGTAGCAGAAGCCATTGGTCATGTGTGCTAATATAGCATGAAAAACAGTGTAGTAAAACAGTAGTAAAAACATTAGGCTGTGGACAGTAGTAAAACAGTAGTAAAACAGTAGTGGGCAGTCAGTACTCGAACATGGAGAGGGTGGAGAGGCAGACAGACTATGCAGAGAAGTCTATCTCTCCTCTTCCCTTAATATAAGTGAAGCATTGAACAGTTCAATGGCCCTGGGGACAAATGACTTCCTCAGTCTATCTGTTGTGCAAGGCAGTGAGCGAAGTCTCCAGCTGATCAGGCTCTTCTGCTTTACAATAGTGCTGTGGAGTGGATGACACTCATTGTCCAAGATGTTGATCAGTTTGTTCAGGGTCCTTTTGTCAGATATTGAAGTGATGCACTCCAGTTCAGCTCCCACTACAGAGCCAGCTTTCCTTACCAGCCTGTCAAGTCGCCCAGCATCCTTCTTCTTTGTGCTTCCTCCCCAGCATACCACATCATAGAAGATGACGCTGGCAACAACAGACTGGTAGAACATCCTGAGGAGCTTGCTGCACACATTGAAGGACCGCAGCCTCCTCAGGAAGTAAAGCCTGCTCTGCCCTTTCTTGTAGAGTGCGTCAGTGTTGGCTGACCAGTCCAGTTTATTGTCCAGGTGGAGACCCAGATACTTGTAGGTGCTTACCACCTCCACGTTGACCCCATCAATGGAGACTGGTAGCAGAGCGGGCTTAGACCTGTGGAAATCCACCACCATCTCCTTGGTCTTTGAAGTGTTAAGTTGAAGGTGATTGAGTTTGCACCATTGCTGAGTCCTCAACCAGGCTCCTGTACTCCTCCTCCTGTTCGTCCCTGATACACCCCACAATTGCAGTATCGTCAGAAAACTTCTGCATGTGGCATGACTCGGTGTTGTAGCAGAAGTCAGATGTGTACAGGGTGAACAGGACTGGAGAGCACAGTTCCCTGTGGCGCTCCGGTGCTGCTGATCACAGTGTCAGAGAGACAGTTCTTCAGGCTGACGAACTGTGGTCGCTCCGTCAGGTAATCTGTAATCCAGATTACCAGGTGAGCGTCCACACCCCTCTGCAAGAGCTTGTCTCCCAGTCTGAGGGGTTGGATGGTGTTAAAAGCACTTGAGAAATCAAAGAACATGATTCTCACAGCACTTTTCCCCTTGTCCAGGTGAGAATGTGTCCTGTGTAGAAGATAAGTGATGGCATTGTCTACGCCCACTTTCTCCTGGTATGCAAACTGTAACCGGTCTAGTGCATGGCGTACCTAAGTTCTGAGCATACCTAAGACCAGTCGCTCCATTGTCTTCATCACATGTGATGTTAGAGCGACAGGCCTGTAGTCATTAAGCTCACTAGGGTGTGGCTTCTTGGGAACGGGGGTGAGACATGATGTCTTCCACAGTGTTGGAACTTGTCCGAGGCGTAGACTCAAGTTGAAGATGTGCTTCAGTGATTCCCCCAGTTCAGCAGCACAGGCCTTAAGTAGCCTTGGACACAGTCTGTCAGGCCCGGCTGCCTTCTTGGGGCGAAGTTTCTTTAGTTGAACTCTTACTTGATCTGCTGTGATGATGGGGGGGGAGGGGTGTCTGATGGCTGTTGACTGAAGTCGTTGTCACCTCATTGTTCGTTATCACCATGTGGGGGAGGGGTGCATTATCCAGTGATGGTGGGGGTACGATAGCCTGTGATGGTGGAGGTGAGTGTTGCACTGGTATTGAGGGGGTGTGGGGGTGGGGGCTGGGGGATGACCACCTCCCTGATGTCCCTGTCAAGGCTGCCAGAGTCGTGGACACCTCAACAGGCACAGGCAAGGAGGCGACAGGCGAGGGCAGGGCGTGAGGTGATGGTGGCTTAGGTCGTGGGGTGTCACGGGGATGCAGAGCTGGAGAGACTGGGAGACTGGGAGGTGGGGGTAGGGCAGGCACGCAAACAAGAGCAGTGTCTGAGTCAGCAGGGGGTGCTGGACAGACCACCACAGACCATGACATCAGATTTATTTAAAATATACATTATTTAAACAAAATGTTTATTCTGGAAAACTTTTTGGGCTCTCTGCATCTGTGTGCTAAACATAAATAAACATAATTATTTCAAGTGTGTTCAGAGTCCCGTCTTCCTGCCAATACAGTGGGTATCAGTTAAGTTTGGACGGGTTCCTTCATGAATCACTCACCCCATTTTCTCGGCAGAAATGGCACAAACTGCAGTTGACCCAAACAGCCACCGGGTGGCTCTTCTGCCACTACTATTTTTAATGCGACTTGACTTACTGCTTCCATGACGCATCCAGTTTCCAAGTCAGTAGAAAAATCAGAGAAAGTTGAGCCATTACCAAACATATATGATAATATAATAGCGTGAGATTATATATCTTATCAGGGACGTCGGCAGCCGATTTTGCCGGGGCTTCAGCCCCGAATGTTTCGAGTGTAGCCCCGAATGTATTTTGCAAAGTTGACTAACAAATATGAAACCATTATTCGGATCATGCATTTGAACTGTGAGAAGAGATGGACCTATTTATCAAATATAAAAGCAGGACACGGGTTTCCTCTCACTCTCCTTCATGCAGCAGATCTAACTTAAACGTTACCTTAGGCTACCATAATTTGAAACGTAGGCTGCTTAGAGTGCGCGCACGAGAGAGAGACAGAGAGTCAGTCAGTTCGAGGGTTGGACATGTCATTGGTTGCATTTCCTATTTAGTATAAGAAAGTTATTGGGAAATCATAAAGGCAACAAGGTAGGGGGCGCCGGAACGAGTTTAGTGCAGCCCAAAATCGCGTGCGCTGTATTTTCTCTTTCTTGCACAAACAAAATGTGTGCAAATAGCCTGCGTAATTCTGCTTCATGAAGTTGAACAAACGCATGTGGTAATTTTATAGATAAATAGAAATAGCCTACTGTCATGCAGTTTATGGGGTAGGCCAACTTGGAGTGAACTTACACACGGGAGATTCTTTCTCTAGTCGTAGCTGAGCAGAGTTGGTTGTAACGTGTCATTAATCACGTTACAGTTCCTACAGTGTGCGAGCAAAGATATTCAGAATTCTGGGAAGGTGACAAGAATATTGGCAAAAAAATAGAATTCAGGCCCCAGCTGTGGCGCAACTGGCTGGGGCACCTGCACCGTACGCCGGCGACCCGGGTTCGATTCCCGCCCAGTGGTCCTTTCCGGATCCCATCCCTGCTCTCTCTCCCATTCGCTTCCTGTCACTCTCCACTGTCACTATCATTAAAGGCATAAAAAGGCCAAAAAAATATACTTAAAAAAAAAAAATAGAATTCATCAGAGTAGGCTGTTTGTTACTAATGAGTGGGAAACAGTGCACAACTAACTAGCTAATGACTAGTCTGATGTCAATCACACCACAAATTGATTCCAAGTGATATTACAAATACGAATATTACGAATTGATTGAGTGATATTACAAATTTGAAAAGAAAATATGAAGGCAAGTGGCAGGCGAGGCTAGAGTTGGAGGGATATTGTGTCCTGTTGTTGTAAAGGAGCCCAATCGCCTATTTCTCAGTTGTGTAATAAAAGCTGTATCATCATGCACTGGTCGAAGTTTGCCAGGGCGGATAAGCATAGTTGTAAAGGGCATGAATAAAAAAGGCAAAAAACGTCCTTTGCCGAACCCAAAATTAAAAATAAGAATTTTATCTTAACAAAACAACTCAATATCAGAGTGGGATATGGGATATTGTAGAAATTTCACTTAAATTGCAACCGCAACATGCTTGCTTGCGACGTTCAAACGACAGCGATGCGTTTGAATGTAGCACACAAAAATGTTTAAACAGCTGGACAAATGATTTAGCTAATTGATTATTGCCTGTACACCAGCAATTGTTGAACATTTACCTGTACAAGGACATTGACAGTAGCAGAGCCTAAAAAGCAGATGTTGCAATTAATCAGAAATAAATAATGTAATCTGCATATTTAACAAACTGCAAGCAACAAGAGGGTCGAGTTCGCTGCGAGGCCAAACCCAAGAGCAGAGCCTAAAATCTGTTTAGGCAGTCGATAGGCTATGGTAACAAGTGTGTGCCTGGAAAGACGATATGCTTTCTGAATAGCACAAATGTTCTTCCCAATCATTTCCATAAAATAGGCAAAAGACAAAGGCAAAGAATAAGTCAAAGACAGAAAACTAAGTCTTATAATGACGTAATGGTATAGTCTTTTTTCCATTTAGGATGCGCAGGTGAGGGATAAGGCTTTCATGGTGGACCACACACTTTTTCTTCAGTCAGGAACTCTACACATAGGCTTAGACCGTCAATAGCAGCTCCAGCGAAGACGGCTCTGGTCATCCCATCTTACCCTCCCCCCCACTTACTGTAGCTTATGAAGACTTGCAGGGAGTAAAACCACTTGTTGCCGTTTTGGGACATTAAGCTTTTTCATGTTAAGCCCCTACCCCCACCCCTTCTTTCACAAGCAGGAGCGCGGGGCACAAAGTAACACTTTTTGGCTCTTAGAGCAGGTTGGAAAAAGATTCCAGGTCCAGGCACTCAGTAGGATGCAAAAAATGATCATTTATTATTAGGAGCTAAACCATTAAAAAACACCAACACGTGTCGGCTCACCAGCCTTCATCAGGGTGTGGTGAAGGCGGGTGAGCCGAAACGCGTTAATTCAGTTAATTCAATTAATTCAATAAATGTATCTAAATGTGTATGATAGGATAGGATCTGACTATTTATGATTCATAACTCTTGAACTAATAGCAGACGTGTGTCGAAAATTGACTTTATTTTCCATACAGAGAAATAACTTATGGGTCAATGGAAGCAGAGTCTAACCAAGGTCAATCTTGCCAAAAAAAAAGCCCTCAAACCTGAAAACACATGAGGCAAAAGTGCAAAACATCACAAAACTAACTAAACTAACACGCGCATATTTTTGTATTGCAACATCATTGTACAGTTGTAACAGCGCGTTACAACTAACACCTCTGGGTCACGTTTGTTATAAGATAAGATAGCTCCTGCTATGTGCTGACTACATGTTTCAAAACGGTGTTAATTTTTAACCTACAAGGCAATTATTAGATGATACAAGAGTCAGTGAGCTGCACCCACAACTCAGTAATCGAAATACAAGTAGCCTACCACCTACTTTGATGCCTTCAAAAGACGTTTTGCTGTAGATCTACGTGAAAACACGTCCATACTGACTGAACATTTGTGGAACACCTGGTGGTTAACTGACCAATAGCATGCCCCGATCAACCCTCTGCAACTAGGGAAAAAGTCCATGTTACATTTAACCCCGTGTTATTTTGTGCCCCATGCTCCCCTACAGCTTTCTGATGCGGTGTTTCTGAAGCTAATGTAACAACAAATACCACCTTAACGTGAAAAAGCTTAACATAGCTTAGGCCAGTGTTTTTTAACCTTTTTTGTGCCACGGCACACTTTTGACACTTAAAATGTCCCACGGCA